>NC_045444.1:69833815-70082109 GCF_002776525.5 Piliocolobus tephrosceles | reverse complement strand
GCCATCAGAGAAATGCAAATCAAAACCACAATGAGATACCATCTCACACCAGTTAGAATGGCAATCATTAAAAAATCAGGAAACAACAGGTGTTGGAGAGGATGTGGAGAAATAGGAACACTTTTACACTGTTGGTGGGATTGTAAACTAGTTCAACCATTATGGAAAACAGTATGGCAATTCCTCAAAGATCTAGAACTAGATGTACCATATGACCCAGCCATCCCACTACTGGGTATATACCCAAAGGATTATAAATTATTCTACTACAAAGACACATGCACACGTATGTTTACTGCGGCACTATTCACAATAGCAAAGACTTGGAATCAACCCAAATGTCCATCAGTGACAGACTGGATTAAGAAAATGTGGCACATATACACCATGGAATACTATGCAGCCATAAAAATGGATGAGTTTGCGTCCTTTGTAGGGACATGGATGCAGCTGGAAACCATCATTCTTAGCAAACTATCACAAGAAGAGAAAACCAAACACTACATGTTTTCACTCATAGGTGGGAACTGAACAATGAGTTCACTTGGACTCGGGAAGGGGAACATCACACAATGGGGCCTATCATGGGGAGGGGGGAGGGGGGAGGGATTGCATTGGGGAGTTATACCTGATATAAATGACGAATTGATGGGTGCTGACGAGTTGATGGGTGCAGCACACCAACATGGCACATATATACATATGTAACAAACCTGCACATTATGCACATGTACCCTAGAACTTAAAGTATAAAAAAAAAAAAAAAAAAAAAAAAAAACAAATGATATGTGTTAAGATGTGGTTTCTTCTGGGCTAACACAACTATATCTCCAAATACAATGTCTCCACAACACTTAGCATAATTTTAAGACCTAGTAGACATTTAGTAAGTACATATCAAATTAATAAATAGTTTATGTATGTCAATACGAAACTCTAAATTATGACCAAATCTTGTCATCAAATCTCTCTCAAAGTTGTTTATTCCTTGGAAAAGGTAAATAAATAAATGTATATTTTATATATATGCACATGTATTTATTTACAAATAAATGTATATACAGAGAGAGCACACATATATACACCCACCCAAGTATTAAATAAGTAAATATGCATAATTTTTTTAAAAGACAAAAACATCAATCTCTATCATTTTATTGCCTTTAACATTTATATGTATAATGATCTACTTTTAGTTAGCATGTAGAAAAACATAAAATTCAGTCACAACCACTGAAACAAAAGTTAATGATACACAAAAATATTATTCTTTCCCTTAAATCCATCGAAGAACTGTGAGCATAAAATAGTTTAACAAACTCCTGTAAGACAAGTATTCCTTAAATGAGCAAGAAACAGAAGATACTCTCATATCTGTGCCAGTTGCTGCGATTAGAGGACAAAATGTCCAAGGAGCAAGGCTGTCAAAGAAAGATAGCTTTTGCTTGGAATTTCAAAGTAGAAAATGGGACTTTATGGGAGTATGCGGGAAAGGGAGATACTACATACAAGGAATAAGAATGAAAGCTGACTTCTCAGAAACAATAGAGGCCAGAAGTCAATAAAACATTTTTATAATGCTAAAAGAAGAAAACTGTTAACCTAGAATGCTATGCAAAGTGAAAATATCCTTTAAAATTAGAAAAATGATATTTACTGGCAAACAAAAACTAACATGCTCTACAAAAACTGCAGGGAAAACTTCTTTACGTCCAACAAGAAATAGTATAAGATGGAAATTTGGGTCCACAGAGGAAAATGAACATTACAAATGGAAAATATGGAGTACATATAAAACTTTCCTTCTTTTCTTTAAAAGTATACGTCTATTAGCTATTTAAAGCAAAATATAACAAAGGATTGTGATGTTTGTAACAGATGTCATAGTAAAATGTATGAGAGTGATAACACAAGGGGCAGAAGAAATATAAGTGAAATTATATTGTTTTAAGGTGTTACTTTATAAGGGAAATAGTATAACATAAAACCAAGGTATAATGTGAATAAACTGCATATGTCATATATAAAACAACTTCAAATCAAATAGGTACTGCTAATTAAAGGCAAATAATCATAGCTGAAAAAAATGTCAAAATTACACAATTTTCCCTATGGAAGACACGAAAGGATAGACATAAGGAACAAAGAACAGAGGAAACAAAGAAAAAACTGATAGCATTTTAGTGCAGATAGAGTCCGCCATTTTAATAACTAGATTATAATTATTAATATATTTGTTGTTAATAAACTCCAATTAAAAGTCAAAGATTGTCAGACTGAGTAAAGCAGAAATCACCAACTACATGCTGTCTAGTTTCAAGAGATACATTTAACATATTAAAGATACACAAATTAAAAGTAAAACATAGGAAAAGATATATCATGAAAAACAAATTACAAAGATGTTGATATGCTATATTTTAAGAGTGATACAAAAATACCAAAACATTATTTCAAAATCGTAAGTGAATTAACTCTTTTAAAATATTCTAAACTTCACAGAATTGAAGGAACAACAGAAAACCCACAATCCTAGTTGTATATTTCAACACTCCTCTTTCAATAATTAATTTTTAAAAAGGCCATAAGTCAATAAAGATATAGAAGATTAAACAACACTATAAACCAATTCACGGTAATTGATAGCTATAAATAAAACACCAATGAAAGAAAATTAAGTATCTGCAGGAGATTGTTTCCAGGAACCCCTGCAAATACCAAATCTATGGATGTTCTAGTCCTGTATATAAAATGGAGTGGTATTTCCGTATAACCTATGTACATCCTACCATTTATGTTAAATCATCTCTAGATTACTTATAATACCAAATACAGTGTAAATGTTATATAAGTAGTTGTTATACTGTATTTTTATTTGCTTACTTTCACTCTTGTATTTAATACATTTTTTCAATCCACAGTGGTTGAAATCAGTAACACACCACACAGACACACACACACACACACACACACACACAAAATTGCCAGTCTACAGAGTATACTTTGCCAACCCTAAGATAGACTTTACACTGGAACCATAAAACAAGTTTTTGACAAATTCCAAAGGAAAAAAGTCATACAAAGTCCATTGTCTTTACAACAGGTTAGAAATCAATAACACTAAAATACATAGAAAAATCCCAATTATCTGAAAAAAAATTTCCAAGTAACTCATGGATCAAAGAAGAAAGAGCAAAACCTGACATAGAAATTACCAGAAAAGATCAAAGTCCCTCATGAACTAAGATCCAAAATTTCTCAAGAAAATATTAGCAAATTGAATCAAGCCAGTTACAAAAGGATATTATATAATGATGAGGTGATAGCAATAAAAATAATGCAAGGTTACTTCAACACTCAAGAATCAATCTAATTAATTCATGACATTAACAGAACAAAGTATTCATCTCAATAGATGCAGAAAAAATATTTTTTAAAAAATTTAATGTACATTCATAATTAAAAGCAAAAAAAAAACTCTCAGAAAACTGGTAATAACAGTGCTTTATAAGATACAGTATTTGCAAATATTTTCTCCCAGCCTTTGATTTGTCTTTTCATTCTCCTTATAATACTTTTTGAAAAATAGAAATGTTAAATTTGGATAGTGTCCGATTTATCCATTTTATTTTTGGTATTGTGTCTAAGAAATCTTTGCCTAACCCAAGGTCACAAATATTTTCTCCTGTGTATTTGATTTATACTAGGTTTTACATAGATGCCCTTTATCAATCGGTTTGAGGAAATTCTCTTCTACTCTAACTTTGTGGATATGTGTTTATATCAGTACATATAGTGTTAGTCAAGTAATCTATTTGTTCTTTAGCCAGCTTTAACAGTTTATTTACTTCAAGGAATTTGTCCATTTTATCTTGGTTGTTGAATTTATTGCCACACAATGTCTAATATTTATTTATTAACCTTTGAATATCTGTAGAATTTTTGCTGCTGTCATTTTGCTCAGGATCAATATTAGTAATTTATAATTTCATTATATTTTTCTCTAATCAGCATTTTTAGGTGCCCATCAATTTCAATTATTTTTTAAAAATTTGTTTTAGGTTGAGGGGTACATGTGCAGGTTTGTTTTATAGATAGATTTTATGTTATGAGGATTTCGTGTGTGGATTATTTCATCATCCAGGTAATCAGCATAGGGCCCAGTGGTAGTTTTTCCATCCTCACCCTCCTCCCACCCTCCACCTTCAAGTAGGCCTCAGTGTCTCGTTTCCTTCTTTGTCTCCACATGTACTCAGTGTTTAGCTCCCACTTCTAAACAAGAATACGTGGTATTTAGTTTTCTGTTTCTGTGTTAGTACACTTAGTTTGATGGCCTCCAGCTCCACCTACCTTGTGGCAAAGGACAAGATGTTATTCTTTTTTTATGGGTGCATAATGTTCCATGGCGTGTATGTACCACATTTTTTTAATTCAACGAGGGGCCGTTAGGATGATTCCATGACTTTGCTGCTGTGAATAGTACTGCAATGAATATATAAATACACTGTCTTTATAGTAAAATAACTTGTATTCCTTTGAGTAGACACCCAGTAATGGAATTGCTGCGTGGAATGGTAGTTGTATTTTAAGTTCTTTGAGAAATCTCCAGATTACCTTCCACAGTTGCTGAACTAATTTAAATTCCTCCCAGCAGTTTATAAGCGTTCCCTTTTCTTTCCACAACCCCACCAGGATCTGCTTTTTTTGTTGTTTTTGTTTTTGTTTTTTGGCTTTTTAATAATAGCCATTCTGACTGCTGTGGGAGGATATCTCATTGTAGTTTTGATTTGCATTTCTCTGTTTATTAGGAAAATATATATTGAGCATTTTTTCATATGCTTGTTATTTGTTTAGCTGCATAGCTGTGTGTATGCATGTCTGTCTTCTTTTGAGAAGTGCCTGTTCATGTCTTTTGCCTTTAAAAAAAAAAAAAAAAAAAACGGAGTCTCACTTATTCTGTCACTCAGGCTAGAGAGCAGTGGCACGATTTTGACTTACTATAACCGCTGCCTCTCGAGTTCAAGCGATTCTCCTGCCTCAGCCTCCTGAGGAGCTGGGATTACAGACGTACACCACCATGCCTGGCTAATTTTTGTATATTTAGTAGAGACAGACTTTCACCATGTTGGCCAGGCTGGTCTCGAACTCCTGACCTCAAGGGATCCAAATGTCTTGGCCTCCTAAAGTACTGGGATTACAGGCGTGTGCCACAACTTCTGGCTTATTTGCAAACTATGATTCTGACAAAGGTCTTATATCCAGCATCTATAAGGAGCTCAATTAAATAAAAATCAAAAAACAATCCCATTTAAAAATGGGCAAAGAAGCCCAGCCTGGCCAACATGGTTTTGTTTTGTAAAGCTTTAGATTTAATTAATTTTCTCAATTATTTTTCTCCTTTTTTAAATTGACCTCTACTCAGAAATTTATTTACATGTTCATTTATTATTTATTTATTCTGATTATGTTGGATTTACTTTGTGTTCTTTTTAATTTCTTAAGGTAGAAACTGAGGTAATTGATTTTAACCCTTTCGTATTTCCTAATATAAATATTCATTGGTATAAATCTATCCCTAAATACTGTTTTAATGCTATCAAACAAATATTGAAATATTGTGTTTTTATTTTCTTTCATTTCAAAATAATGATTTTTTTTTTTTCATTTTGCCTTTGACTTCTTGGTTACATAGAAGAGTGTTGTTTAATTTCCTAATATTTGAAGGTTTTCCAGAGATTTACTTACCGTTATGGATTTCTATTTTACTCTAGTGTGATCAGAAAAATACTTTGCATGACTTGAATCTTTATAAGTTAACATTTGTTTTATGGACCCAAGCATTGTCTCATTGATAAGTGTTTCATAGTTACATTTTTAAACATATATTTTGCTATTATTCGGTGGCAAGTACTATTAAGTTAATTTGGCTATTTGGTTAATTTGCCAATTGTGTTAATTTGGCTGCTAATGTTCCAATTATTTTTATATTTAACTAATTTTCTACTTACCTGTTCTGTCAACCATTGAAAGAGTAGTATTGAAATCTGAACACATATTCACAGAGTCTTCTATAGTTTCCTGCAATTCTATCCATTTGTGTGTCATGTATTTTGAATCTTATTAGGTGAGTAAATGTTTAGGATTCTTATGTCCACTTGATGACTTGACTCCTACATCCTTATGAAATGAAATTATTCCTGTTAATACACTTTTCTCTGTCATCTACCTTCTCTGATACTAATATAATTTTCAAATGTTTTAATATGCTATGTTATTTTCTATCCTTTTACTATTAACCCATTTGTATATTTTAATTTGAAATTCTATTAGGCAGCCTATATTGTATATTCAATCTGCCAATCTCTGCTTTTTTATTTTTATATTTAGACCATTTCCATTTAATTTAATTATTGATATGGCTAGGTCTATATCTAACAATTTGCTATATATTTATTTGTCTCACCTGTTTTTGTCCCATTTTTCTTTTTCTTCCTGGTTTCTTTTACATTAATTTTGATGTTTTTGTTTTTATTTAGTTCCATAATTAACTTAGGTTTATGAGGTGTTTCTGTGTATGTTATTTTATTCATTGCTTTAGAGCCAATATTTTATATCTCTAATGTATCACAGTCTACCTTTAAGTGATATTATGCAACTTCATGTACAAGAACATTAAAACAGTATAGTTCATATTTTCCATTCCTAATTTGTGTCTTATTTTCATTCATTGTATTTTTGCACATTATAAATCCCAAATTTATTGTTATTATTTTTGTTGAAATTGCCAATTATGCTTTAAAGATATTTTTAAAAATATCCTTAAAATGTGGATATGTTGTGATATTTTTAACTTCTGTTTGTCCACATGAGTATTTTGCTTTCTTCTTGAAAGGACATCTGTGCTTTGTATAAAATTCTAGGTTGACACCATGTTTTAGTACTTTAAATATGTTAAATCCCATTGACTTCCCACTTGCAGTTTGTTTGTTTATTTGTTTGTTTGTTTTTATCAACTGTTATACCTGTCTTTGCTCCTTGGTTTATAACATGTCTTTTCTTCTGGTTAATTTTATAACTCCCTTTTTATCACTGGTATTAAGCATTCTAATTAGGATATGCCTGGGTGTAATTTTTTCATGCTTCATCAAATTTGGCAAATTTTTGCCATATTTTTATATATGTTTCTTTCTGTTTCTTCCTCTTTTTTTTTTCTTTAAGGTACTTCATTTGCACATATATTAGGCTGCCTGAAGTTCTCCCCTTGTTCACTGATATGTCATTCACTGTGTGTTACTTTTAAAAATATTTTTTAAACTTTATCATTGTAGATAATTTATGTTTCTATGACTTCAAATTCAGTAATATTTTTTCTTAATGTCTAATCTGTCTTAAATATCATCCAGTGTAGTTTTCATCACACACTTGAAGATTTTATTTCTGGAAGTTTGATTTGGTCCTTCTTTATATCTTATTTATAGCATCATTTTTTAATGGAATCTATTCATAAAAAATTATTTTACTTATTACTCTGAAATAGGTATCAGTTCTACATATGCTCCCAATATGGAGCACATTTTTCTGTTTATACGCTTAGTCAGTTTTGATCAGATGTCAGACATCATCAATTTTACCATACAGAGTACTGGAAATTTTGGTTTCAAAATATATATATATATATATATTCTCGAGTGTTGTTCTCGCACAGAATTAATTTAGTTAGAAACTGTTTGTTTATTGTATGTATTTCCTTTACCTTTTGTAGGTGGTAGTGAAATAGCACTCAGTGGAGAGCTAATTATTCTCCACTATTGAGGTTAGACTTTTGTATACTCTCCCCAAATCCTCACGAGACTTGTTTTCCAGTCTGGCTGGTGGGAAGAAGCACCATTCTCTGTCCTGAGTGAATGCTGAGTACTGTTATCGCTAATCCTTTGGAATAGTACTTTCCCCAGGGGCAGGTAGTTTTCTCATACAAATGCACTCCCTAATCAGTACTGAGCTTAGTACTCAAGGAGGACTATCTATCTGCAGATTTCCAGAATTTTCTCTCAACATAGATCTCTCTTCTCTGACATTCTGTCCTGTGAACTCTAGTCATTGTATTCTTCACAAAATCTTAGCTCTACATCCACATCCTCAATTCAGGGACCTCGCTGGTTTCTACCCGTGTTCACCTCCCTGTATCATGGCCTAGAACATTTTTCAAGACCACAACCTGGTGCATCCTTATCTGTTTCTCATCTCTTCAGGATCAATATTCTTCATTCTCTTATAGCCAGAGTTTGCCTAATTATCATTTCATACCCTTTGTTCATTCTTTGGGCATCTCATTTAAGAGAATGAAACTGTGGCCTCCTATTCCCTGTACTCTGGAAGTGTAAGTTCTAATCATTTATTATGGAAATGTTGATAAACTGATTTTTAAATTTATATAAAAATGCAAAGGAACTAAAATAGGCAACACTTTCAGTAAAGAACACATTTGAAAGGTTTATATTGCATTTTTTTAAGATGTACTTTAAAACTACATGAGTCAAGACTATTATTTCCATAAAGACAAATAAATAGTAGAACACAATAGATTATCCAAATATAGACTCACAGTATATGGCCAATTAATTTTTGACAAAGAACCAAGGTAAGTTAACCAGGAAAAAAAAATATGTTTTCAATAAAAGTGCCAGAACTACTAGATATCCGTGTAAAAAATGTTAAAAAATTGAACTTTAACATTTACTTCTCACTAAACATAAAAAAGCAAAAACTATCTCAAAGAGATAGACCAAAATATAGAAGATAAAAATAATAAAATTTCTAGGAAAAAAAAAAACAGGAAAGTAATATTTGAAAAGTAATGGTAAGTAAAAAGACTCTTTGAGTCTTTAAGACGCAAAAAGAATTAGCCATTAAATGAAAAAATTAACATATTTATCTTCTTCAAAATGAAAAATGTCTATTTTTCAAAAGCCATTGTTAAGAAAATAAAAAGGCAAAATAGTTTAGGGTAAAATATTCACAATGCCTATATCTGGAAAAGTAGCTACACCAAAAATATACAAATGTCTCTTTAATTAATTATCACAAAAATTCAAATTAAAATCATAATGATATGCCACTTTATATCCACCAGTTTTTTTTTTTTTAATTGACCATGCCAAGGTTTGGAGAAGATGTATAATAATTGGATATTGTGAACTGAATGTATTT
This sequence comes from Piliocolobus tephrosceles, assembly GCF_002776525.5. Taxonomy (NCBI): domain Eukaryota; kingdom Metazoa; phylum Chordata; class Mammalia; order Primates; family Cercopithecidae; genus Piliocolobus; species Piliocolobus tephrosceles. The sequence goes on along the minus strand of NC_045444.1, from coordinate 70,072,902 downwards.
TTTTCCCAAAATTCATTTGTTGATATCTAATCCTCAGTGTGAAGATATTTGGAGATGGGGCCTTTTGGAGGTATTAGATCATGATGGTAGAGCCCTCATGTATGGAATTAGCGTCCTTATTACAAAAAGCCAGACAGCTAGCTCATCTTTTCTCCATGTGAGGGGTTCCAATGAGAAGTCAGAAGTCTGCAGCTAGAAGAAGGCTCTCCCCTGAACTGGAGCACACTGGCACCCTACTTTAAACCTTCCAGCCTCCAGAATGAGGATAAATAAATTTGCTGTTTATAAATCATGCAGTCAATGGTATTTTTTTATAGCAGTCCAAATTGACTAAAATGTTAGAACACACACATTTTCCTGTTGGAGGTGTGAAAGTATATAATCAAATTAGAAAATTATTTGACAATTTCTTATAATTCAGACATTCAATTTCCTTTCTCTCCTTTTTATTTAGCCAAGAGAAGTGAAAACATATGTACACATAAGACTACTACAAGAATGTTAATAGCAGTTTTATCTATAACTGGAAAAACCCATGTTATAATATGAATGTTAACAAATTCTGATATATTTACACATTGGAATATTAATCCTTAATACAAATAACTATTGATATAAGAAAAAAACTAAATCTCAAAAACATTATATTGATTGAAAGCAAAACACAAAAGAATGCATACATATATCAAATTTCTAAGCTTTTGTAACAGAAATCAGTTGTTTCTTAGGGTGGGGAATAGTAAGTGGGCATGAATAAACTTTCTGGGGTGATGTCAATATCTCATAGCCTGATTTGGGTGATAGTTTTACAAATGCCTATATTTGTCAAAGTTTCTCAATCTATACACTTAAAATTTGAGCACATTCTTATATCCAAATTATATATAAATATAAAAGTATTTAGGTAAAAAGTTTTGACTATAAATTTGGATCTGCTCTAGTGACCACTATTGTTGGTAATATTTATTAATTTTTGGTTTTTAATTAATTTTATTATTTAAAACAAATTGGTACCAAGTAATCAGTGAGCTCGCTGCCCAGTGTGCATGGAGGCCAATGCCATGGCACGATCTTTTGAGAAAAGAAAGGCTTTATGGCGAGTTAATTGACAGGGAGACAGGAGGAAACACTCAAATCTGTCTCCATGAGCTGACATTTGAATTGGGTTTTGTAAGCATAGGGTAATGAAGTGTGGTGTGCTTGGATCTTACAATAAGGTGATGCCAGGAGGCATGATCTGACTGGATCCTTTCATGGGACTATGCCACGGTCCTGGATCCTGCCATGCGGTATCTACTTCTTCATTCAGTCCACGCACTTAGGTTCCCCATGTACTTGCACACTTAATTCATCCAGGTATGCTCAGGTTACATTACCTTAGGATCCATGCCAACGAAAACCAGCCCACAACTTTGTTACATAAAAGTTAAGGCAAATTGTTCTGAAGTGCTCAGCATATTAATCAACAAATATAGCATTTTTAAAAACTGGAAATAGTTTTTTTTAAATTCTTATCCATCATATATTACATATGTTATATAATATATCTATATATTACATATATATACATAATATATCAAGAGCAGGGCATTTTCAAGTCAACTATGAGAGATAAGACAAGATTAAAGTTCAAACAAAAAAAGATATATTTTTAAAAATCATCCAAAGACATAATTTCAAAGGACTTTAATTTACAACTAAATTTGACTATTTGACAACTATTCACATTTTTCTTAGATCTACCTTCTTTAAACTACTGTTTTCAAAGCACATTTTTATATTTTCCATATTTTGATGTTATGGTCAAATGAGTTTAAGAATGTGTATGTCTCTCACATTCTTTAGGAAAATATAGTCCTCTGGGGAGACAACTAAAATTGGTTCTAGCTTTATATAGATATAATTCCCTTTCAAATTAAACACTTGAAACATTATGTATTGATTGGCACTAATGTGAAAACAAAAATGAAATACACTTTACTTTTAATTTGAGACTAATAATGAACATTATATGAGTACCTCAGCCTTTGGAGACTCCACTGAAAATAGTTATCACCAAAGTTCTTAGAACCCTGGAGTACAATGTGTATTTTTACTTACAGACCAATTTTTCCATTGCCTTTGCTGAATGGTTACTGATTCTTCCTCCCTGGTCCACAAAGAAAACTCATTCATGTTTATTCTACAAGTTCAATGTGCCTATAACTCTGATGCCATAAATCATCAGATGGTACTGCTGTCGAAATAGAATGGGTAATTATACTATGTTTTTGGGGAGTTAAAATTTGCCTCTGTAGTAAATACAAGATTTTTAATATAGCAAACAAAGAAACTCTTTCATTTCCTCTGCTTTTAAAAAAGGCTATAATTTTAAAAGTTTTCAATATATAAAGCACTGTTGTTTATTGAAACCAAAAGCTTTAATTCAACTCAGTGCAACAAGTATTAATTTATTACCGACTACTATCTGTGAACTAGTCATTTGATTGCTTACATAATAATACCCATTCTTTACTTATTCAAAATATTTTGTACTAATTAAGTGTACTCATCAAAATCATTGCAAATTTTAGGACATAACATTTATGTCTGAAAATAGGTAGAAAGTTTGTGTTACATTCCTTTTAGTAGAGAACATAACACATATAGAAGGGAGTAAATTAATATTCATTTTCTTCATTTTTCACCCACTGTTTTCTCCTGCTTTGTTGTGTCCCAACTTCCTACCCTTTAACTTTTTGTACTCTGAGGTTCTGATGCTTGTAATCAAGAATTTAAATCTACTGATGTATGTATTACTTACTGGCAAAACTAAAATGCTGCTTTCTAAGGGTGACTACATTTAAGTTACAGGAGTGATTCTGCTCTTGTGGAGTTTAAAATGTCTGCATATATTTTCCTCATCCTTATTGCACTAGTGCCCAACTCAGTATCTACCATTTAATCAATTTTTAATTAAAAAATGAGTGTGGGTTATCCAAATGCTACCAGATCATTTGACTAAGGTATCCCCTGATATTAATTAATAAAGGTCATGTAAGTCATGATAAAGAATTTATAGATTTCAGAGATTCGATATTCTACTGCAATAGTGTTTGTTTATTTCTGTATAAAAGTTACACTCCTTGGCATCTGATGAAAATACCAATAATGTCTTTCATTTGCATTTAGTGACACCTAGCTATTTTGTTTCAATTTTAGCTTTTTTTCATTAAAATTACTGTTTTAATTTTGTGAGTACACAGTAGTTATACATATTTGTGGGGTACATGAGGTATTTTGATACCAGCATGGCATGTGAAATAAGCACATCATGGAGAATGGGTTATCCATCCCTTCAAGCATTTATTCTTTGAGTTACAAACAATCCAATTGTACATTTTAAAATGTACAATTATTATTGACTATAGTTACCCTATTGTGCTATCAAATAATTGGTCTTATTCATTCTTTCTATATTTTTTACCAATTAACCATCCCCACCTCTCCCCCAAGTCCTCACTACCCTTCCCAGCCTCTGGTAAGTATTCTTTTACTCTCTATGCTCATGAGCGCAATTGTTTGGATTTTTAGATTACACAAATAAGTAAGAACATGTGATGTTTATCTTTCTGTGCCTGGCTTATTTCACTTAATATAATGGTCTCAAATGTCACATTGCAAAAATTTGAATTAATCTTATGATTATATATATTCTTAATCTGCCTGTAGTGCTTTCAAAGTATAACACAGATAATATTGTGGATGATTCATAAACACACAAGGTTTAATAGCAAAGTAAGTTTCAGATGATCATCAAATAGTAAATCTTTCTTAAAGGTTCACAAATAATAACACTAAAATATGTAAGAAATGTTTCAATAAATAATATACTCATATAATTCATAATTTGTTAAACTTTTTGATTTAAAAATAAAAATGTCTTGATTAATAACAAACATTATCCTTACTTAAATATTGTAGAACTCATATGCTCATCTACATTCTTAGCAGTAAGGCGTACTCTAGACAAGCAGGAACTCTAAGTGCTGAAGAATCCTAGAGGGTCTGAACTGAGCATGGGGGTGGGGCAGGAATTCCTACGGGTTTTATGGGTTTTAATCAGCAGAGCTAATTCTGTTTAGAATGATCACCTAGGGACAAAATGAGAATAAAAAAGGAGTGCATTCAAGGCATCAAATGGAAACAATGAGGAAGAGAAACAGAATTTATTCAGATATAAAATAAATATCATTTATTCTCTTAATAATATTTATTACAGCCTATTCTACATTGAATCTTCCACTAGACACCCAGGGACACAATAACGAGTGACTCAGACATTAACCATGATCTCATGGAGGCTAAGGTCTTTCTTGATTTAAGAGTTCAAAAAAACAAGTTTATAAGAAAAAGACAATCTGTATTCAGAGAAAGTGTATTTGAGGAATGGAAAGAAATATACCAGGGTTGAAGTAAAATATATTTTTAAAAAAGGGTAGTCAAAAGTGAGACTAGAATTGTATAATCTCATAACGAAACCTAATCTGGTAGAAATATGTTATTATACAAACTATATGGCAAAAGGATTAATATACTTTATATTTTCTAGTATTTTCATGTCTGTCACATAAATGTTAAACGGTTCAATTGTCACATGAAGCATTATGATGATTCTGTTGCATGCTGGAAATGAAGTGAAATGGATTATGACAATCAAATGTCACTTTTATCACCTAAAGAAAATAATTATATGTACTTGTTTTAAAGAACTTTATTTATTGCTTGTGATAAACCATATTCAGACATTTGCATCACTTAATAACTTTTAAAAGCAGACTTTAGTTGGTACAAAAAAGGAAGTAAGAGGGAGGGAAAAGAGGGAGAGAGAAAGAGGGAAAGGAAGAGAAGAGAAGGAGGGAGGGGAACGGTGGAGTGGAAGAGGGAAGAAAGGAGGACAGTTTGTCATGATTCTACATTTTTTCTAATCTCAGGAAGATCCTTACACATTTAACCTAAAAAACCAGGAACAGATTCAGAACCACTCTAAAGATATGGAAGATAATTTCAGGTTCATTCAATCTGGGGTAAATCTTTTCAGGTATAAGTTCAGTTTTTCATTTCTAAATAACTGATCAACTGGGAGTTTTGGATTCTCCTTTTTTTCCTCATGATGATTTATTGCACAATTTTAACAAACTGTAATTTAGCTCAACAATTAACAGGTATGGAGTATGTCAGCTTATGCAAAGTCGATAATCACTTTTAAAATTGTATCATCACTATAGACAATAAATGTGTGCTCATTTGTCGTAGAATTAGAAACCATGTTTATTATTTTAAAATCTTCAGACCTCCTGGCACAGAGTTGAATTCACAGACTCTTTTTAAATGCTTGCTGAATTAAGCATTTTTAGATAGACTGCAAAACTGGCCCCAAATTTTCATCCCTCCTTTCATTCTCTCATTTTGCTAGGTAACTTTGTAGTACTCTGCCATATTGATTCTGGACTCATCTATATGAACTTCTTTAGGCAAAGGGATGCTAAATATACAAGCAGAGGCTTGAAAATGCTTACATATTTGCACTCTACCTTTTATGCTCTTGGGTGTTTGCCACTCTTTTGTGAACATGCATAAATAGCCAAAGCAAGTCCTGGCTTATTTCAAAGGAAACTAAATTAGGGAATAAAGCTCACCATCCAGTCACTCTAGCCAAAGGCAACTTAGATTAGCCAACAGCCAGCCAAACTCTAAAATTTTGATTAAATGTAAGCTTCATCAACTGAAGCACCTTACCAGTCCCCAGCTGAGTCCAGATGTGTAAGCAATCAATGCTTATTGTTCTATTATGATAAGGTTTGGTAGTGGCTTGTCACTCAGCATTACTGTGGCAATCGATCACTCATACAGGTGCAGAGACATTCAGCTGCATTTTTCCCTTTGATATAGACAGAAAAAAGTGAAAGACTTTCTAATAGAAAAGATAAAATCCTTCCCATGTTTTGAACGTTTTGTTTGCATTTAAAGGATAGATTTAACTTGATGTCTCTATATTAATTTACATTTAGGGTATTTCCTGCTGTTTCAACAACATAGTACTAAAAAAAAAAAAAAAAAAAAAAAATGGTGAGGACTGGTTAAAGAACCAGGGAATAGAAATATAGCAAAGGAAAGGACTTGGAGATAGCCAGGACATATATAGTTTCCCCCAAACAGACTTATGTGAAAAGATTGTATTCATTTCTTCTGTTGCTCCAGAGAGAAGAATAGGAGCAAATATGTGAAGGTGTGTATCATAAGGAGATAGAAGTTAAGTAAATAAAAAAAAAAAGTACTCAGTATTTTGAGAACTCTTACAATAAAATATAGTCAGAAATTCAGTATACTAGGTTCTGGCTGAAAGTCAGGAGTAACTTCAGTAAGCTAGGCTTGATTTTGTTTCTTTTAAGATAAGCAATGAAGTAGATATTTCAGAGTACAAAGAGGCTAAAGGAAAGTCATCAGCTATGCTCCACATGCTATTATGCAATGGTCAAATATTGCCACAACAGTATCAGCTATAGATTCAGAAGGAGATTCAGAAGGTTTTGCCTCAAATCAGATATCTGCTTCAAAGAGAAGAGAGCTGTTTTGTTCTTTAAACTTTTCTCCCTGCAGCAAAAAATGATTGGCAGTGATGATGTCCAATTCCAGCTCCATTATTTAAGATGAGTCCAACGCTAATTAAGAGTAACATACAGATCTACCTAGTACAATTTTTGAATAAATATATTTTTCAGTAATGTGCAAGTCTTGCAAAGTTCTATTTGTTGCAATAATAGGAAATATGTATTTTTGAGAAAAGTACACATAGATGATGTTATTTACTGGATAAAAGGAATTAACAGTCATACTTTTAGTTTTCACTAAGATTTTAAAAATTATAATTTCTAAGACACCACAGGACTATAAAAGATAATTTGATCAGAGAGTTCCTAGAACCATGACTAATCTTAGAAATATTGGAAAAATAAATTCTCATTCAAGTAAGAGATGAGACTTATATCAAGATTCTAAAATTTACAGTTAGTCAGGAAGAATAAGTTCCAGTGTTCCATTACACAGTAGGGTGACCACAGCTATTAATTATGTATAGGATATTTTAAAATAGCAAGAGAATTTTGAATATTATCTCCACAAAGAAATGAAACATTTAAGGTGATAGATATGCCAGTTACCTTGATTAATCATTATACAATGTATCCATGAATTGAACTATCACATTGTACAATATGTACAATTGTTATGTCAATTATAAATGAAATAAAGTTTAAAATAAACATAAAAATAGCTTAAATCAAGTTCATAAGCATCATGTTTTACTTACTAAGGAATACTAAATAAAAGAGTGTGTACTTATTTGACCTCTTTACTATAAAAAACTGCAAATTTGAATATCTCCTACATAACAAAGTGAGAGTACTTATGATAGAGTCGTATTCTGCTTTCTATATAAGCAGGCCTTAGTTATGGAGATCTAGTTGTAATAAAAGGTATCATAAAGAGATATTTATTTACATGGGTGATTGAGGAAGGAGTTGATTAAGACTGGGATTTAGTGGTAGGGAGAGAGGGAGGACAATTCCCCACCTAAACTATTGTTGGCAGTTCTAATTCTTAGGAAACAGAATTCCATTTCAAAGAATGCTTCTAGTAGTGGCAAAGCTAATAGTCTGAAAGTTTCCACTTGGTTGTATTCTAATATGTCAATGATCAATGAGGATATTCAAGTTACTTCTTATGCCATACTTAGTCTGTTTTCAAATTTTATAAATATTTGGTAGCATATTAAATATCACACAAAGGACTGGTGCAGCCTCACCTGTCAGTTTTAAGTTATATCCTGAAATAAGACCACTATATGAAATGTTAGAAACAGAGAGGTTTTGTTGATATCCTCAAATACCCCACATGAAGGAAATACAGTAAACTGTCCCTGGGACTACTGAAAGGGTATAGGCAGTATCGATGGCAAGCCGGTGGCTTAAATGGATCTGAAAACCAGGTTAGGGAAAAGTAGTTGAGCATCACTAAAAGTGCAAGAGGACAATGGAGATATTGACAAGAGTCATTGTGGGTTGGTGCCACTAATTAAAGTCTATGTGGGCTGACTATTTCTCAGGGATGCCACCACAAAATGAGTGTGGACATATTTTTTCATGAAATATCACAATGCCATAAAAGCCACAGGAATACAGGTCCTACAACAGAAATAAAAAAGATGAGGAGGAAAAATCTGAATTTGACAAAACTTAACTTTAAAATATGCTATATTCTCAGTGAATGACTTTGGAAGTAAAATTTCTGGGAATTTAAAAGTTCCCTTCTGTCAAGCAAAATGGGAGCTCAATATAAACATTATGCTTGGCTTTCAGAAAAATTTAAAGAGAATTTTTTTTGTATTACTAAGTTTTTGAGCTGTAAAATTATTAAAATACTTTTAAATGTTGTATTTTTATTTAACAAAGTTCTGGGAAGTTATATAACCATTTAAAATATGTATTTAGTGTGATACACATTTAGCATATTGACCAGTGATATGAAAAATAACAAACATTTATTGTTTTCTAGTTCTTGATTTCTATAACGTTATTCACAGAGTCAATATTATTAAATATAATTGGAGTAGAATATTACAGTCAACCCAACTCCTTTATTTTAATTTATCATCCTGTTATTTTTAATGTCTCTCATTTTCTCTACTTGTAGTATGAAGAGAAGGAAATAAAAATGATGTAAAAGAGATAAATTTAAATAAAATGGAAGCTCCAGTCACAAGTGAATAAAAGAGGTTAGAGAAACTAAAGGGGTTAATCATATGATAAAAAGGGTTGTATGTTTCACTACAAGTATAAGAAGACCTGAATCAAAACATTTAAAGCAAATAATGTGATTATTATTTAATAAAACATTAAGCACTAAGGTAGAACAGTTCAATGGATGTGGTAATTGCATCGTCAGGGATGCTAGTTATTTCTTTCTGTTACCTCAACATTTTGGCTTAGTTTACCTCAGAATTGGAAAATGGCCATTGCAGTCCAGAGCATTACCTACAGAAATGATCATCTCCTGTGGACAGAAGTAAAACTATTAAATCATTTTCTCTCTCCCTTCCCTTTCACCCATGGCAATTCTTCAGTAGACTGTTATATGCTTCTGCCTAACCACTTGTAAAAAAGAATGAAAAGAAACGAATGAACTCCCTACCACTATCCTACAGTTGGTCGAAAAATGTTGAGATGAGGAGGCACAAGAGTGAACAATGGTTAGCAATAGAAAACTAAGAGTGTTCCTTTCTTGGAACTTGAGAGGAATAAAGGCTGATTTAAGTACATTTTACATTCTCTCTGGTAAATGTAACAAAAGCAACTATCTCATCTGGCTCTCAGAAAATGGAGGGCAAAGTGATTTTCAACTGCTACTCTTCTAACAATTCAACAAAATTGGAGTTACAAGAAAAAGTTAACTATTAACCTGTCATATAAAAGAAAAAACCAGATAGAGGTTAACATATTGCTGTGAACTTGTCAACATACTTTTTAAAGTGGATGATTAGAACTCACTAAATCATAAAGTAACAAACAAAACAAAACTCACTGAAAGACTCATGAACTTACTAAAATCTTAGGTTATATCCATTGTGTATTATGCAAAGAAACAATAATTTTGCATTAATTTTCTTAGTTTGAGGCAAGGTAAATCAAGTACTTTGAATATTAAAGCATTTAAAGATCATATCTATAGATGAGAAGCTAATACATAAATAAGTGATATGTTAAATATTATCTTAGAAGTAACCACATTCTAAAATGATATCTCTAGGCTTTTCATTGGTTATATTACATGTCAAGAAAAAGTGATGAGGAAAACAACAAGAATTAGGTTATGAAAATAGAAAGTCAGTTATCATTCTAATAAGATGTCTCCTACATATTATCAGACTCCAGAAACAATGTATTTGATTAAAAAAAAAAAAAAAAGAAACGAAACTTAGAAAACTCTGCTCCACCATGGAAATAACATACTGCATATATAACTTTAAAAACTATTTATTTATTTATTTATTTATTTTTAAAAATGTTTATTTTATTTTATTTTTTAAGACAGAGTCTCGCTCTGTCGCCCAGGCTGGAGTGCAGTGGCGGTGCGATCTCGGCTCACTGCAAGTTCTGCCTCCTGGGTTCACGCCATTCTCCTGCCTCAGCCTCCCCCGAGTAGCTGGGACTACAGGTGCCTGTCACCAGGCCCAGCTATGTTTGTTTTTTTTTGTTTTTGTTTGTTTGTTTGTTTGTTTTTGTATTTTTTTAGTAGAGGTGGGGTTTCACCATGTTAGCCAGGATGGTCTCGATCTCCTGACCTCATGATCCGCCCATCTCGGCCTCCCAAAGTGCTGGGATTACACGCGTGAGCCACCACACCCGGCCTTTACTTGATATTTTTACTATGATTTTTGGGTAGAAAATAATTGCATTGAAAGCTTATTAGCAAAGGTTATTTTGCATCTTGCAATGTAGCATTCCTGAGTAACCAATCATGAGATACAATTTCATGGCTCTTTTAAAGGCAGGAAAATAAATTAAGTACAGTGTGTTAGAGAATCAAAGCTAAATTGGGTCATAATTATAAAATACATGTTACAATATTTTTATTTTCCTACAAGTAGGCACAATGTTTTCATAGGAAATCGTTGTTTAGGCTAGTAAATTCTATAGGAATACAGAAGCAAACCCCTTTATATGAGAGGGCAACAGAAGCAGCCATGTAAGCAGATAAATGTTACATACCTCAACTGTTAGAAGACACCTTCCTTTAAAAAGTTCCTAAGTTTGCTTCCATTGTAAGAGACTAAAAGAAAAACAAAAATAACTAATTCTAAATACAAAATGACCATTTACACCAAGAAGAAATAAAAAGAAGTGGAAACTGTAGAAATATATATAGTAGATAGCACTGCCCAGAGATTTCCAGGAGACACTGATTAAAAAAAAAAAAGACAAATTTTAAAAATACATGCATGTAATCAGGGACCACTAAAAAAAGAGTAGCATGGATTTACAAAAATGGTAAGTATTAAGAAATCTAAACATTAAAACTTTGTCAACAAAACAACAAAAATACCAGAAAGAAAAATTGATTTTTATTATGTGATTATCAAAAGAGCAAGGATGGTAGGGCTACTTTTTGGGAGATGATGAGATCACACTACTAAAAGGGAAAGAAAAGGCAAAACTCTTCACTGTAGTTAGAGAGAAAATGCCAGTAGCTGAGAGTGTAAAGTCCAACAAGTAGAGACATGTAAAAACAGAATTGGGGGTCTTAAAGATTAATGAGTTTGCTGTCAACAAAAGTACTCAATAGTAGATAGTATCAAGCAATATATGGATTTTTACGCTACCTGAATTTCTTATGTTTGTTCTTCTGATGATGAGAATCTATTACTCTAGCATGATTGTTGATTTCGTTTTCTGAATTAATAGGAATGCTGTAATCTGCAAAAAAAAAAAAAAAAAAAAAAGGGGGGGCACGTTTTACAAACTTCACAGGTAAACATGCATAATTGAAAAAAAAAAGTCTACTATTAAGTTCAGCAGCTAGTTAGAGAATCTGTAGATTACACTTGGTTATACTCATTTTCTTTTTTGTTGTTTTCAGTTTCATGATGCCAATTGTGTTCTCCTAAATTATAGAACTATCAAAATTAAAGATGTTTCCTACATAATTTGAGGTTTTTTAAACCTTGCTTACTAAACAATAGCCAGATATATACCTATCACTAAGAATCACATTTTATAGTAATAATAGATACTATAAAACAAAAATATCCCTGAAAATGCAAGATAGAAAATCTAAAGTTGCATATTCCTTCTGAAAAATTGGAAACACACTAATTCACATTGTTTTATAGCCTAAAAGCATGTTAATCCAGGAATGCTGTTCACTGTTAAGTAGAAGAAGAATATTCATGAAATTTTCAAGTGCTTTTCACGTAAACCATCAGTCTATATTGAAAGAGTAGTGTGATAATATCACTAACAGTGGTATAGACATGGTTGTTAGACATTTTTTTCTTATTACTAGATGTATGGATAGGCTTTTAAAAACAGACTTAAAAATTGATGTAGGAATAAGTGTACACTGGATGGATAAAGTGTTTCTGAAATACTAAAGTTTTCCCAGTAGTTCACAGCAGGTTTATCAAATAAGTAAACCAAGAGCGCCTACATCCTGCAGAGGACAAAATCACACCAGTCTCTGTTTCTACAGACTTCCAGGGCTCCAGATCCTAAAAAAAGCACTGGTATATCAGATCTACTTTAACCTATATTCAAAAACAGAACACTATTGGATTTTTGAGACACATAACTACTGCCAGCTGTTATTTACACTTTTCTCCATTTACACTTTTCCCTACACAGAGTAGCTGTTCTATTTAAATTAGAATCCTCTGCAAACTTTCCATTTCTGTTCTATAGATAATTCTGCCAAGCACTATCAGCAGGGCCACACCTGGCTAATTATTGCAAACACACAGCATCTTTGCAGTCATAATTTTATTTCACATGTTCATGCTTTTCAGAAGCACATCATTTTCTGGCCGGCCATCATCTGCTCTTCTTCATCTAATCTCATTCTCCATACTCTATAATAGTTTCTTCAGGATATTCATGGTTTCCAGCAGTGTAATTGAAAAAAAAAAAAAAAAATCTGTCTCCTATTTTCAAGTTTGATAGCAAGTTAGAGAATCTACAGCTTGCACTTGGTCATACTCATGTTCTTTGTTTGTGGTTGTTTTCAGCTTAACTATAATGTTGATGAGAGCAAGAATTAAGTTTTGAATATCATTGCATCCCAGAAATGCTCACAGTAGCTAGAATAGTGGATCATCAATACATATATGCTGATTGAAGGAAAAATATATGGATGACCACATGAATTAATGAAATACTAGCTAATACACAAATTGAAAATAATGAAAGTGAATAACCTATAATACTTTTTAAAGTTTCTCATTTGTTAAATGATATGAGTTAAATAATACTGTATAAAACTGACTACATCATAAAAACTGTATATATATACATATATATACTAGATGAACTATATATATAATGCTCAGTGTGTGTGTGTGTGTGTATATATATATGTATATCCCAGTATTCTCAATAAATAACCTGCAATGTCTAAACTTTTTATTTTTTTAATAAAATGTTATCAAAACATTTATACAGAACACTCTATAATCAACACAGTTTTCTCCTTTTTATGTTTACACTGTATCACTTAAAAATTAAAAGAACAGGAGATAGCCGAATAGAAACAGCTGTGTTCTGCAGCTCCCAGCCAGATCAATGCAGAAAGCAGGTGATTTCTGCATTTCCAACTGAGGTACCCAGTTCATCTCATTGGAACTGGTTAGCCAGTGGGTGCGGACTACAGAGGGCAAGCAGAAGCAGGGTGGGGCATCGCCTCACTCAGGAAATGCAAGGAGCGGACCTCCAGAAGTATGGGAAGCCAAGGGAAGTCGTGAGGATCTGTGCTATCTGGCCCAGATACTATACTTTTCCCATGGTTTTTGCAATCTGTAAAAACAAGGAGATTCCCTCGTGTGCCTACACCACCAGGGCCCCTGGGTTTCAAGCACAGATTGGGTGGCTGGTTGGGCAAACATCAAGCTAGCTGCAAGAGTATTTTTTACATACCCCAGTGGTGCCTGAAACCCCAGCAAGACAGAATTATTTACTCCCCTGGAAAGGGGGATGAAGGAAGGGAGCCAAGTGGTCTCGCTCAGCGGGTCCCACTTCCACGGAGCTCACAACCCAAAAGCCACTGGCTTGAAATTCTTGCTGCCTGAACAGCAATCTGAAGTCAACCTGGGATGATCAAGCTTGGTGCAAGGAGGGGTGTCCACTATTACTAAGGCTTGAGTAGGTGGTTTTCCCCTGACAGTGCTAAGGAGACCGAAGTTTGGACTGGGCGGAACTCACCACAGTGTGGCAAAGTGGCTGTGGCCAGAGTGCCTCTCTAGATTCCTCTTCACTGGGCAGGGCACCTCTTAAAGAAAGGCAGCGTCACTAGTCAGGGACTTATAGATAAAACTCCCATCTTCCTGGGACAGAGCCCCTGGGGGAAGGGGAGGCTGTGGGTATAGCTTCAGCAGACTTAAACGTTCCTGCCTGCCGACTCTGAAGAGGGCAGTGAATCCTGACAAGGAAGATTCTCCCAGCAGAGTGCTTGAGCTCTGGTATAGGACAGACTGCCTCCTCAAGTGGGTCCCTGACTCCTGTGCCTCCTGCCTGGGAGACACCTCCCAGCAAGGGTCAACAGACACCTTATACAGGAGAGCTCCAACTGACATTCAGGTGGGTGCCCCTCTGGGACGAAGCTTCCAGAGGAAGAAGCAGGCAGCAATTTTTGATGTCCTGCAGCCTTGGCTGGTATTACCCAGGCAAACAGAGTCCAAAGTGAACTTCAGCAAATCACAGCAGACCTGCAGAAAAGGGGCCTGACTGTTAGAAGAAACACTAACAAACAGGAAGTAATAACATCAACATCAACGAAATCCCCATCCAAAGGTCACCAGTCTCAAAGATCAAAGGTAGATAAATCCATGAGGATGAGAAAAAAACAATGCAAAAATGCTGAAAATTCAAAAAACCAGAATATCTCCCCTCCTCTGAATGATCACAACTCCTCCCCAGCAAGGGCACAAAACTGGACGGAGAATGAGTTTGATGAATTGACAGAGGTAGGCTTCAAAAGGTGGGTACTAACAAACTCCTCTGAGCTAAAGGGGCATGTTTCAATGCAATACAAGGAAGCTAAGAACTTTGACAAAAGGTTACAGGAACTGCTAACTAGAATAATCAGTTTAGGGAAGAACACAAATGACCTGATGGAGCTGAAAAACACAGCATGAGAACTTTGTGAAGCATACACAAATATCGATAGCTGAATCAATCAAATGGAAGAAAGGAAACCAGAGACTGAAGATCAACTTACTGAAATAAGGCATGAAGATAAGATAGAGAAAAAATAATGAAAAGGTATGAAAAAAGCCTCCAAGAAATATGGGACTATGTAAAAAGACCAAACCTAAAATGGATTGGGGACCCTGAATGTGACAGGGAGAATGGAATCAAGTTGGTAAACACACATCAGGATATTATCCAGGAGAACTTACCCAACCTAATGAGAAGGCCAACATTCAAATTCAGGAAATACAGAGAACACCACTAATATACTTCCCAAGGAAAGCAACCCTGAGACAAAATCATCAGATTCTGTAAGGTGGAAATGAAGGAAAAAATGTTAAGGGCACCTAGAAAGAAAGGCCAGGTTACCTACAAAGGGAAATCCATCAGACTATAGTGAATCTCTCTGAAGAAACCCTACAAGCCAGAAGAGAGTGGGGGCTAATATTCAACATTCTTTAAAAAAAAAAAAAAATTTCAACTGAGAATTTCATATCTAGCCAAACTAAGCTTCATAAGCAAAGCAGAAATAAAATCCTTTCCAGACAAGCAAATACTGAGGGATTTGTCACCACCAGGGCTGCCTTACAAGAGCTCCTGAAGGAAGCACTAAATATGGA
This sequence comes from Piliocolobus tephrosceles, assembly GCF_002776525.5. Lineage (NCBI taxonomy): Eukaryota > Metazoa > Chordata > Mammalia > Primates > Cercopithecidae > Piliocolobus > Piliocolobus tephrosceles. Next base: position 70,057,289 of record NC_045444.1, on the reverse strand, counting down.
AAGGAAAAAGCAGTAGCAATCACTGCAAAAACACACCAAAATATAAAGACCAACGACACTATGAAGAAACTACATCAACTAATTTGCAAAATAACCAGCTAGCATCATGATGATAGGATCAGATTCACACATAACAATATTAACCTTAAATTTAAATGGGCCAAATGCCCCAATTAAAAGACACAGAGTGGCAAATTGGATAAAGAGTCAAGACCCATCAGTGTGCTGTATTCAGGAGACTCATCTCATGGGCAAAGACACACATAGGTTCAAAATAAAGGAATGGAGGAAAATTTACCAAGCAAATGGAAAGCGAAAAAAAAGCAGGGGTTTCAATTCTAGCCTCTGATAAAACAGACTTTAAACCAACAAAGATCAAAAAAGACAAAGAAGGGCATTGCATAATGGTAAAGGGATCAATGCAACAAGAAGAGCTAACTATCCTACATAAATATGCACCCAATACAGGAGCACCCAGATTCATAAAACAAGTTCTTAAAGACCAACAGAGAGACTTATACTCCCACACAATAATAGTAGGAGACTTTAACACCCCACTGTCAATATTAGACAGATCAAGGAGAGAGAAATTTAACAAGGATACTCCAGACTTGAACCCAGCTCTGGACCAAGTGGACCTAGTAGACATCTATATAACTCTCTACCCCAAAACAACAGAATATACATTCTTTTTTTTTTTTTTTTTTTTTTTTGAGACGGAGTCTTGCTCTGCCGCCCAGGCTAGAGTGCAGTGGCTGGATCTCAGCTCACTGCAAGCTCCGCCTCCCGGGTTCATGCCATTCTCCTATCTCAGCCTCCCGAGTAGCTGGGACTACAGGTGCCCACCTTGTCGCCCGGCTAGTTTTTTGTATTTTTTAGTAGAAACAGGGTTTCACCATATTAGCCAGGATGGTCTTGATCTCCTGACCTCGTGATCCGCCCATCTTGGCCTTCCAAAGTGCTGGGATTGCAGGCTTGAGCCACCGTGCCCGGCCACAGAATATACATTCTTCTCAGTGCCACATAGCACTTATTCTAAAATCAATCTCATAATTGAAAGTAAAACACTGCTCAGCAAATGCAAAACAATGAAAATCATTACCAACACTGTCTCAGACCACAATGTGATCAAATTAGAACTCAGGATTAAGAAACTCACTCAAAACTGCACAACTACATGGAAACTGAACAACCTGCTCCTGAATGATTACTGGGTAAATAACAAAATTAGGCAAAATAAAGAACTACTTTGAAACCAATGAGGACAAAGACACAATGTACCAGAATTTCTGGCACACAGCTAAAGCAGTGTTTAGAGGAAATTTTATGGCACTAAATGCCCGCAGCAGCAAGTGGGAAAGATCTAAAATTAACACCCTAACATCACAATTAAACTAGAGAAGCAAGAGCAAACAAATCCAAAAGCTAGCCGAAGACAAGAAATAACTAATATTAGAGCAGAACCAAAGGAGATAGAGACACACAAAAAAGTTTCAAACAATCAATGAATGCAGGAAAGGGTGTTTTGAAAAGATTAACAAAATAGATGTCTAGCCAGACTAATAAATAAGAAAAGAAAGAATTATCAAATAGACACAATAAAAAATGATAAAGGGGATATCACCACTGATCCCACAGAAATACAAGCTACCATCAGAGAATACTATAAACAACTCTATGCAAATAAAATAATCTAGAAGAAATGGATAAATTCCTAAACACATACACCATCCCAAGACTAAACCATGAAGGAGTCAAATCCCTGAATAGACCAATAACAAGTTCTAAGATTGAGGCAGTTATTAATAGCCTGTCAAACAAAAACAGTCCAGGACAAGAAGGATTCACAGCCGAATTCTACTAGAGGTACAAAGAGGAGCTGGTACAATTCCTTCTGAAACTATTACACACAATAGAAAAAGAGGAACTCCTTCCTAACTCATTTCATGAGGCCAGCATCATCCTGATTGCAAAACCTGGCAGAGACACAACAAAAAAAGAAAATTTCAGGCCAATATCCCTGGTGAACATTGTTGTAAAAATCCTCAATAAAATACTGACAAACTGAGTCCAACAGCACATCAAAAAGCTTATCCACCACGGACAAGTTGGCTTTATCCCTGGGATGCAAGGCTGGTTCAACATATGCAAACCAATAAATGTAATCCATCAATAAATGGAACCAATAACCAAAAACACGTGATTGTCTCAATAGATGCAAAAAAGGCTTTGAGAAAATTCAACAGCCCTTCATGCTAAAAACTCTCAATAAACTAGGTGCTGATGGAACATATCTCAAAATAGTAAGAGCTATCTATGAAAAACCCACAGCCAATATCATGCTGAATGGGCAAAAGTTGGAAGCGTTCCCTTTGAAAACTGGCACAAGACAAGGATGCTCTCTCACCACTCCTATTCAACATAGTATTGTAAATTCTGGCCAGGGAAATCAGGCAAGAGAGAAATAAAGAGTATTCAGACAGGAAGAAACAAAGTCAAATTGTCCCAGTTTGCAGGTGACATGATTGTATATTTAGAAAACCCCCTTGCCTCAGCCCAAAAACTTCTTAAGCTGATAAGCAACTTCAGCAAAGTCTCAGTATACAAAATCAATGTGCAAAAATCACAAACATTCCTATACACCAATAATAGACAAGCAGAGAGCCAAATCATGAGTGAACTCCCATTCACAATTGTTACAAAGAGAATAAAATACCTAGGAATACAACTTACAAGGGATGTGAAGGACCTCTTCAAGGAGAACTACAAACCACTGCTCAAGGAAAGAAGAGAGGACACAAACAAATGAAAAAAAAAAAATCATGCTCATGGGTAGGAAGAATCAATATCGTAAAAATGACCATACTGCCCAAAGAAATTTATAAATTCAATGCTATTCCTATCAAGGTACCACTGACTTTCTTCACAGAATTAGAAAAAAACTACTTTAAATTTCATTTGTAACCAAACAAAAGCCCATATAGCCAAGACATTACTAATCAAAAAGAACAAAGCTGGAGGTATCATGCTACCTGACTTCAAACTATACTATAGGACTACAGTAACCTAAACAGCATAGTACTGGTACCCAAACAGATATATAAGCCAATAGAACAGAACAGAGGCCTCACAAATAACACCACACATCTACAACAATCTGATCAGCAAAGCTGATAAAAACAAGCAATGGAGGAAGGATTCTCTATTTAATTAATGCTGCTGGGAAAACTGGCTAGCCATACGCAGAAAACAGAAGCTGGGCCCCTTCCTGACACCTTATACAAAAATGAACTCAAGACGGATTAAAGACTTAAATGTAAAACCAAAAACGATTAAAACCCTAGAAGAAACCTTAGGCAATACCATTCAGGACATAGGCGTGGGCAAAGACTTCATGACTAAAACACACAAAGCAATGGCAACAAAAGCCAAAATTCACAAATGGGATCTCATGAAACTAACGGGTTTCTGCAGAGCAAAATAAACTATCATCAGAGTGAAAAGGCAAACTACAGAATGGAAGAAAAATTTTGCAATCTATCCATCTGACAAACGTCTAATATCCAGAATCTACAAGGAACTTAAACAAATTTACAAGAAAAAAACAACCCCATCAAAACGTGGGCAAAGGATATGAACAGACACTTCTCAAAAGAAGACATTTATGCAGCCAAGAAACATGCGAAAAAAGCTCATCATCACTGGTCATTAGAGGAATGAAAATCAAAACCACAATGAGATACCATCTCGTGCCGGTTCGAATGGCGATCATTAAAAAGTCAGAAAACAACAGATGCTGATGAGGATGTGGAGGAATATGATTGCTTTTACACTGTTGGTGGAGTTGTAAATTAGTTCAAGCATTGTGGAAGACAATGTGGTGATTCCTCAAGGATCTAGAACCAGAAATGCCACTTGACCCAGCAATCCCATTACTGAGTATATACCCAAAGGATTATAAATCATTCTGCTATAAAGACACACGCACCCGTATGTTTATTGCAGCACTGTTTACAATAGCAAAGACTTGGAACCAACCCAAATGCTCATCAATGACAGACTGGATAAAGAAAATGTGCCATATATCAGCATGGAATACTATGCTGCCATCAGAAAGGATGAGTTCATGTCCTGCGCAGGGATATGGATAAAGCTGGAAACCATCATTCTCAGCAAACTAACACAGGAACAGAAAACCAAGCACTGCATGTTCACACTAGTAAGTGGGAGCTGAACAATGAGAACACATGGACACAGGGAGGGGAACATCACACACTGGGGTCTGTCAGGGGATGGGAGGCAAGGGGAGGGACAGCATTAGGACAAATATTTAATTTATGCAGGGTTTAAAACCTAGATGAATGGTTGATAGGTGCAGCAAACCACTATGGCACATGCATACCTATGTAACAGACCTGCACATTCAGCACATGTATCTCAGAACTTAAAAGTAAAATTAAAAAATTGTAAGAACAGGAAATATAGCAATAATAACATTATTTTGTTCAATCCAGCAATCCCCTTATGGATATATATCCTAGAAAAAATAAATCATTCTACCAAAAAGACACATGCACGTGTATGTTCATCATAGCACTATTCACAATAGCAAAGGCATGGAATTAATCCAGGTGCCCATCAATGGTGGACTGCATAAGGAAAATATACATATGACGGCATACTACACATCCATAAAAAAGAATGAAATCATGTCCTTTGCAGTAACATGGATGCAACTGGAGGCCATTATCCTAAGCAAACAAGCAGGAAAAGAAAACCAAATACCACATGCTCTCACTTATAAGTAGGAGCTAAACATTGGGTACTAATGGACATAAAGATGGCAACGATAGTCCCCAGTGTCTATACTCAGCACTATGCTCACTACCTGGGTGATGGGATTCTTCTTATCCCAAATCTCAGTATCACTCAATATACTCAGGCAACAAACCTGGACTTGTACCCACTGATTCTAACTTAAAAGATAAAATTATAAAATGAATAGATAATAAAAAGAAAAGAAGCTAAAAATACAGTTGCATCTCATCTTACCAGAGCCAATGTAATTCTTAACATGTCTATTGAACACCTATTTTGTGTGGCACTATTCTAGAAGGTATCTCATTTAATCCTTAGAACAAACAGCAGTTCTCAAAACCCCTCAAACAGTGTCTCAGGATCTTTGCACTCTTAATAATTATTGGGAACCATAAAGAACTTTTGTTTATGACAATTATATCCATCAGTATTTGCCATATTAAAAATTAAAATAGAGAAATGTCTAAAGTATCTATTCATTCATTCAAAATAACAATACCAATTTTATTGCAGTTTAACATCATATAGTTTAATAAAAATAACTACATATTTTAGAAGTAGAACAATGACATTGCTTTACCTTTTTTCAAATATCTTTAATTTCTGGCTAAATAGAATACAGATAGACTCTGAGAGCTGCTTCTATGTTCAGTCTGTTGTGATATTACGTGTCAGATAGCCACTGGAAAAATTTACAGCACGTTTGTGAAATAATAGGAGTGAAAGGGGCAAATAATGTCTTAGTATTAATATGAAAAGAGTTTTGACCTCATAGACCCTGTCAAAGCATCTCTGAGATCTGCAAGAGATTCCCAGACTATGCTCTAAGGATCTTTGCCGTAGAAAAACCTTTTGAGTAGATGTTATTATCATATTTAATCTGTGAGGAACCTGAACCTCAGTGAAATTAAATGATTTACTGAAGGAGACAGACAGAGGAAATTAAAGGACAGACACAGAATTAAACCTCAATCTCGATCCCAGGCTCACAGTTAATCCGTTACCACACACAGCCTCCTGATACTTCTAACCACAACTTTCATCTCTAGTTGTGATGGGGTATCCATTGGCCAGGAAAGTACAATTTCAATCATTAAATCTCAAACAACTCTAGTTAACACTTTAGTACCGAGAAAATTATACACACTAGAGAAAACTGAAAACTCACAAGCAAGTTCTGTCAGAGGTGCCACAGGAAAAGCATCCTAACACGTGGATAGAGCTAAGCTTTTCAGGTGAGATGATGACAGTAAACGGATAGAGCCCAGGAATAAACAGGAAAACATGGCCAATCTTTGGGGGGGGGGGGGGGAAATGTTCCTTTTCCAGGAGAAAATGAAAAAATTTTATTCACCTGAATCTTGGACTTCAGAATAGCAAGCTAAGACTACTTTGAAGTCAAAGATTGATTCCAGGAGGGTAGGAAAGACTTGCTCTATATTTAATCATTGATAAATAGAGAGACCCCAGGAGATGAGAAACTTGATAGCAAGTAAAACTGAGGGTTCGCAGTGTTATTTGGCGAGCACTATTTTATGTTAATTAATGTGTTAATATAAATCTGTGATAAGAGAAACTGTTTCTGAGCTGTACTTAATTATTCTCAAAAGTGCTGTAAAGGACGATGATCTGCAAACTCAGCAATATTCCTTGAAACTAATTACCCAGGGAAATTTTTGTGAGACTATAGTAACAGATATTATATAGTTGCATGTGCCAAAATTGCCTTTAAATTTTTGTAACAGAAGTATTCAAATTAATGGCAGATTTTTTTTTTTTTTTTTTTTTTTTTTTTGAGATGGAATCTCGCTCTGTTGCCAGGCTGGAGCGCAGTGGGGCCATCTCTGCTCGCTGCAACCTCCGCCTGCTGGGTTCAAGCAATTCTCCTGCCTCAGCCTCCTGAGTAGCAGGGACTACAGGTGCATGCCACCATGCCTAGCTAATTTTTGTATTCTTAGTAGAGAAGGGGTTTCATCATGTTGGCTAGGTGGTCTTGATCTCTTAACCTTGTGATCTGCCCACCTAGGCCTCCCAAAGTCCTGGGATTACAGACGTGAGCCACCATGCCCAGCCCAGATTATCTTTTTTAAAAAAATATGTTTTCCTATAAGTAATAATATCTAAAATACTAATCATTTTATACCTGTTTATGATAATGTTAAATACTGAGAAATTATCCTATGCTAGAAATTGTACTACATCCTTTACTCAATTCTCACAACACATCTATGAGACTGGTACTCTGTCATTATAGATAAGGAAACAGAAGCTCAGAAAGGTCAAGTAACTTGCCTGATATCCCTCAGATAATGAATGATAAGGTTAAGATATGAATCCACAAAACTTTATGTTTTTAACTACTGTGTTTTACTACATTTGATGCCATTTAAGCAAAAGGATTAACTACAATCTAATGAAACAGACATCACCTATTTAGCTTGGATCTCAGGGTGCCCACAGACCTCATGCTTGGCGTCGTCATTCTTTCTTGGTAGAAACTATTTTCTGACTTTTATTTTCAGATTGTAATACAATATATTACTTCTTCCAGGGATTTAGATTTCTTGGAAAACCTAAAGAACAAGGTTTGTTTAGAACTCTATGCAAGAATCTGTATATTTGTTTTTCCTTTTAAAAGCAAAAAAATGGGACAAGGGCCAATAGAGAAACTGAAGAACATTTTGTTCTGTAGCATCATATAATAATAATACACTTGAATATTGTCCTTCAGGAGGCTAGTTTCTCCTCCTCCTCTTTTTCTTAACTGAAATCTAGTTCCCTAATCTAGATGGTTGACCATTAGCTAGTCATATTCTTGGCTTCATTTGTAAAATAAATGGATTAAACAAGGAAATAATAATAGTAGTAGTAATATTAATATTAGTAATAGATAACTAAATAAAATAAAATGTATAGAAAAAAGTGAGCTAGATAATAATAGTATTGTTATGATAATGATAATAAAGCTGACAGTTTCATAGTGTGTAATAACTGTCAGTTATAAATATTTTCTAAGTGTTCAAATATAATAACTCACATAATTTTTATATTAATTCTATGAAACAGGTGCCATTATAATACACAAATTGCAGATGAGAAAAATAAGGCACAAACAGGTTAAGAAAATTAAGGCCAAACAGTAAGTGGCAGAGCCAGAGTTGGAATCAGACATGTTGCTTCTAGGAGCTATGATTTTTAACCACTATGTAATATTGATTAAATGAACTACCTGATCTAGATATAAAATTAAAACTTTAGGCTACAACTCATAAGGATATATTTTTACCTTCTTAAATGTTCTCCAATTCTTCCTTTTAATACGTACAAAATAGAAAGTAATTTTTCTTTCTTTTTTTTTGTTCTGGTGAAATGGAGTCTCACTCTGTCACCCAGGGTGGAGTGCAGTTGTGTGATCTGGCTCACTGCAACCTCCACCTCCCAGGTTCAAACGGTTCTCCTGCCTCAGCCTCCCACATAGCTGGGACCACAGTCACGAGCCACCACGCCCAGCTAATTTTTGTATTTTTAGTAGAGACAGGGTTTCACCACTTTGGCTAGGCTGGTCTCAAACTCCTGACCTCAAGTGATCCGCCTGCCCAGCCTCCCAAAGTTCTGGGATAACAGGCATGAGCCACCACACCTGGCCTGAAAGTATTTTCATAGCAATTGAAATTACAGCATACTGTAATAATCACGGGCATATTTTTATTTTACTGAGATATCTAACGTTTTGCATTTGGAAAAGAAGAACTGGCCTGGTGTGGTGGCTCATGCCTGTAATCCCCGAACTTTGGGAGACTGAGGAGTGCAAATCATCTGAGGTCAGGAGTTCGAGACCAGCCTGGCCAACATAGTAAAACCCCATCTCTAATTTTTGTAAAAATACAAAAATTAGCCTGGCGTAGTGGTGCATGTCTGTAGTCCCAGCTACTACAGAGGCTGAGGCAGGAGAATCACCTGAACCCAGGAAACAGGGGTTGCAGTGAGCCAAGATCACACCACTGCACTCCAGCCTGGGGGACAGAGTAAGACTCTGTCTCAAAAAAAACAAAAAACAAACAAACAAACAAAAAGGAAATGGAAAGAAAATAAGTGATTGCATGGAGAAAACACAATATAATAAGCATATTCATATATTTATAAATAGTAAAGAGGGAACAAATCACATACAAATGCCAATGTATAGCAAACCACCATTTTTATTGCAAATTTCGAATTTCTGAATGAAAATATAAGCTTTGGGCTGGGTGTGGTGGCTCACGTTTATAATCCCAGCACTTTGGGAGGCCGAGGCTGGCAGATCAAGAGGTCAGAAGATCGAGACCATTCTGGCTAACATGGTGAAACCCCATCACTACTAAAAATACAAAAAATTAGCTGGGTATGGTGGCAGGTGCCTATAGTCCCAGCTACTGGGGAGGCTGAGGCAGGAGAATGGCATGAACTCGGGAGGCAGAGCTTGCAATAAGCCAAGATCGTGCCACTGCACTCCAGCCTGGGTGACAGAGTGAGGCTCCGTCTCAAAAAAAAAAAAAAAAAAAAAGAAAGAAAGAAAAGAAAAGATCGGCTTTGGTTTATTAACAGAAATCAATACTAATGCTTTATCTCTGCTTCTTAGACACACTAGAGATTGATCCTAGAAGGCTGGTGTTAATTCTCATTGATCTTAGAACAGAGCAGCAGTGTTCACAATAGTAAAGACTTGGAACCGACCCAAATGCCCATTAATGACAGACTGGACAAAAAAATGTGGCACATATACACCATGGAATACTATGCAGCCATAAAAAAGGATGAGTTCATGTCCTTTGCAGTGACATGGATGAAGCTGGAAACCATCATTCTCAACAAACTAACACAAGAACAGAAAACCAAACACTACATGTTCTTACTCATAAGTGGGAGTCGAACAACGAGAACACATGGACACAGCGAAGGGAACATCACACAGTGGGGTCTGTCAGGGGGTGGCGGGCTAGGGGAGGGATAGCATTAGGAGAAATACTTAATATAGATGACGGGTTGATGGGTGCAGCAAACCACCATGGCACGTGTGTACCTATGTAACAAACCTGCATGTTCTGCACATGTATCCCAGAATTTAAAGTATATATATAAAAAGAATGGGGACTAGTGAAACATAATAATAATAAAGTATTCATCTTGTACAAAAATACCAGTAGCTAAACAATAGTACATCATTTTTTATGTGAGAGGTTTAACTATATAGAAAAATGAATGTTATAGACAGGCCAGAGCCCAGAAAGAGAAATAAAAAAGGGCACTTGATTTAGTTTATTTTACTATAGTTTTGGCATTACAATTATATAACAATTCCAGTAGGTGGTGCAATAAAAATAGAACCCTATTTTTCTATTTGCACTTTTTGACTGTTATAATATGTAAACTTTCAGACATACGTACATTTGCAAAATCTAGATCTGAATGGTCAATGACTAGTTTCAATTTGATTTTTTATTTTGTTTACTTGTTTGCTTTTAATTTGTTTAGCTGTCCTGAGTCATACTTCCATGCCCAGCAGTTTTCCCTCTGAAACATTCATGAAGTAGCCACAGATTACGCTTAAGGATTCAGAGGCTGCTTCAAATAAAAGCACAGATTTAAATTTTGATAAGGGGGTTTATTTTGCTTTATATTTATAAACATAAAATAGTCTTTATATATTCAAAACCTTTATGGACCCACTTAATTTATCTTTCTTATAGCTTTGTTAAAGTAAGCCCTGGCCAACAACCAAAATAGACTCCACATGGTTACTTGAGGTATTCAAAGTTACAACTGAGCCCGGAAGTTATAGCTGGGTGAAGGATGTCTGTGTTCTCAGAAAGACATTGTAAAGATGTCACAGGACCTCTTTCTATAGTCAAGCCAAACCATTTCCTGTCATCAGTGCCAAGATAAACTTTGGCCAGAAACTACTACTCTCCTTGACTGTTTGAAATAAACATCTGACAGAGACTTCTGGTTTGGGGCTTGAAAACCAACGAATCAGAATTCAGCTATATAGACCAATTAGAACTATGTGGATTTCAATCCTTTATTTTCATAAATAGACTTGATTAGGAATCTGGACAGACACTTTTACTATAAAATCAAAACCCTTTCTTTGTTCTCTATAGTGCACCTTCATTTTACACCAGAGGCTGTCTCTCACCAGTTTGCAAACTGTTCACTGGAATAAAGTCTCTTTTCTCCAAATTCCTTTTCAGAGAACTTTTGTTTACATCTTTGATATTAATCTAGAAATATATGTATTTTATAATACAGTATATTGACAAAATATAACATTTATATTTTATCAGAACCAAGGTTTCTTATAGACCATTACATATAGTATTCTCCTTTATCTCTAATGTATAAAAACATCATTTGCTTTGTAGAAAGTTTTAAAACTGCATATAGCTGGTCTTAATTGCAATTTTAAAACAATTTGTATTTAACTGTAATATTTCAGCACATTTACTTGTTAAAATGAGAAGTACCTGGTTTTGGTTTGTTTGCAATTTTAAAATATTAATATCTTGTATCTTGCACTTTTTTCTTTTCTTTTTTTTTTTTTTTTAAGATGGAGTTTCATTCTGTTGCTCAGGCTGGAGTACAGTGGTGGGATCTTGGCTCACTGCAACCTCTGCCTCCTGGGTTCAAGCAATCCTCCAGCCTCAGCCTCCCGAGTAGCTGGGATTACAGATGTATGCCACCACGCCCAGCTAATATTTGTATTTTAGTAGAGACAGGGTTTTACCATGTTGGTCAGGCTGGTCTCGAACTCCTGACCATAACTGATTCGCCCACCTAGGCCTCCCAAAGTGCTGGGATTACAGGCATGAGCCACTGAGCCCAGCCTATCTTGTACTTTTTTTATAAAGAAAATAAATGCATTTTTCAGAGGAGAAAAATGGATAAAAGAACAAAAATTATACTAAATGTTTTCTGCCCACAGATAGTCATTCTTACTGCTAATTTCTCATTCATACTGAAAATACTGGTTTTCCTCAACATGGCTATATTCATATTTTTAAGCAATGTTATAGTATTGCCTTATATTTATTTAGTAAAAATTTATTTAATGTGACCAATTTTTATGACTCTTTTAGATTTTAAGTTACTAAGATCAGCGAATTCTACTTCGGTTTATATTATATTTTGATTGCTTATAAAAGCAGGAAAAAATGGTAAAAGAAGAGTCTTTTCAGGCCTTAAAAGAGGCCCAGAACACTTAAAACTTATCACCTTTTGTGATATCAGACAAATGAAGAGCCATATTTGTGATTAATATCTAAAGCACAAATTGAGGTTCCTTCATAAATATTGGGTCAATTTGTAGCATTCCACTCAAAAATAGAACAAATGTGACCATTACCATATTAGAACCATTTGCCTTTGAAGTTCAATTTGAGAGCATATACTACATATTCAGTGTGATTTCACTGACTGCTGTTAGGAATATACTTAGTGGCTATGCAACAAAATGTATCCTAATTTACCTTATAGTCTTAATTCTACCACCTCAACCACTTTAAGTAACTGAGCAAAACATGCCTGGAAATAGAGTGGACTTTTATAGCTTAAAACAATTTAAAAGATTCACATACGCAAGCATGTACCCAATACTATACATGTAGTAATAAGAATATAAATTATCATGTATAATTTCTAGAGAAAATAAAAACAAATCCTTTGAAAGGTAAAACCATGATTCTTCTGTGCTACAAATCTTTGTTTATATCACTTTTAAGACATCTAAAGCCCTGTTTGGGTGTATGTGTGTATTTAGGCATACACAGATTAGTGTGTGTGTACTCTCCTGTGTATATCAATTGTTAGGTACTTATAAAAATATCTGAAAGATACCACACTAGAAAGTTGTGAAAGGATACAATCCAAAACATATTAAAATGATATCAGTTTTATGTATTTTTTTAGAATTTTATGTTGTCTTCCACAAGGCCAAACTCTATGAGGGCAATTTTCCCACATGAAGCCTACGAGGTGTGGATGGCATAAGCCACAGATCAGGTATGAGGCTGTTTTCCTGGGAGTGCTTGTGTAAATCCTTGTTTCTTTGTAGCAGGCTTATTGTGTCTGTGGAATGATACATATATTTAAATGTGACACTTGTATCACAGCCATGATTACTAATTCAATTTGTCCAGTTATATATTTTTGGGAAAGAAGACAAATTCTTATGAAATATACTTAAATTACTACATTTCCATGAAAAGTAAAGTGACTCAGCAGAGGCATTTTGTATATTTGATTTTTCTCTTCACTATTTATGTTTTCTTTATAATTTTAATATTCTATATGTATATATATACCTAGATGCATACATATAACTAAACAACTTCAAGTGTTTAAGATATATTCACCTTTACAAGACAATAGAGAATTTATCACATTAATAAATTTCTAATGTTTCCCTTAATACGCAGACAAAACCATGTTCATTATTTTGCTACTACTGAACCTAGCATATGCTCAGCCCTAGTTATGCTATCACCCTTAGACCTCTGCCCTGGGCTTGAGTCCCTCTGTACTGAGGGACACTCGGTAGACTCATAGTGTCCCCTGATTTAGAAGTGCTTCCCTTCCTCTGCATGGGATCACCAGAGATTAACAGTGCTGTTCAGGCAAAGAAATCCAAAGTCATAATTGCTCCTATATTAGCTCCAGATCCAACATGGGAACCCATATCAGTTTTTCAAAACCCTTCAGTATGCTCTCCTAATCTCGACACCATACATAGGTTCCAGATCCCTTGAATATGATTCTATAGGCTATAGGTTTCTATAGCCCTGTGGCTTGGCCCTGGCAAGAGTTCTCCTCTTCAGGCAAATGCAATATTTCTTTCACAGGAATAAGCTAGATTAGACCACCAGAATGGTGCTGACCTTGGTGATAATGATGTTTAGGATAATTCTCACTTACATGGGACATGAGACAATTTCAGAGCTCTTGTAGACATTGTCAAGCCTTGAGTTCAAGCCACATGTATGGACTTACTTGTCAGTGTTCCCACTATGTTGCCACCTCTGGTCTACAGTTCCTGAGGGCAGCAGAGGTGAATGACAGCAGACATCTTTTATCCTGTGTACCCACCACATTTCACTGTGCACCTCCCCATTTCACTGACACAGAAATCGGTCATTCTATCTCTTTCACAGGAGCCTCACTACATATCAGGTAGTCTGATTTGTTTTTCTAAGACCACCAGAGTGGGCACAAAAGAACCAGCGAGTAGGCAAGGCTAAAAGCAAAACTGCAAATTTATTCTTTGGTCATCTAGCTTCAGGGACGGGAGCTGGGGGTGGGGGTGGAGTTTCTAATACAGTCCCGACAAGAGTGGGGGCTGAGAAAGCCCGCCCCCGGCGCATCTGCTGGGAGTGACTTTTCTAGGAGTGGAAGGGCAATAGGCAGGGCACGGGCATGTCAGGGGAGGGGGGGGCGCTCCGCAGGTGCCACCAGGTAAATCTTAGTCTCCTCGGATTGACATCACCTGGTGCATGCCTGATTAATCTGCACCTTCCCGGGCGTCAGCTGCATTCTCGCACACACGGGAAGAGTTGGTGGTGAAGAAGAACCCGGAAGTGCACCATCCTGCCTCCGTTCATCCAAACATAGTCCCCCAGTAGTGGCTGCAACCATTTCCTGAAATGACTCAAGGACTTCTCAGATTATTGTTCTTCAAGGCCATCGGCTCTTTCCATTGGTGTCTGTTCTTGCCTTTTATTGAAAGAGTGATACTGTGCTTTTCCAGGTTACTCTTAAGCCAGACTTCAGGAGTGATGATCATTCCTTGCATGGATGGTACTACTCTTCTTGTTCCACCCATGGCTCCTTGAATGGTAATATGCAGAAGGAAGAAGTTGCATTCATCACTGAAAGAGACCACATTCTGGTAATGAAATGATTGTAATCTTACAGTTCCAGAGAAGTTGCAGTTGGAAGATGTGCTATTCTACACTTACACATTCCAAAAGCCAAATTTAACATGACCAGAAAACACAATATTATTCACATTTTGCTGCATGCTCTGGGCAAGTGTTGCAACTATGGTCATTATCACTGAAGCACAATAACAACTGTAAAAGGAGTTGTTGGAAGCCAGTATTCATGGGAGGGACAGATGATAGATGATGCAGCCTCGTAAGTAATGATGTAACCAGGTTTAAATACATGATATTGGAGAACTGCAGAGGGAAGATCTATATTATTTTAATACAAATACTTTCCCAAAAGCCATTGCATTGCATCAATACTGCTACATTTTCCATGTAGTAAGAGACAGGAAGTTATCTATGCATGTACAATTTACGATAATGAACATGAAAAGATGGTTCCTGGACCTGAAGAGAAAGACATGTTGCCTGAACAATATGAAGAATCTTCTCGTTCACTGATCAAATCATCGAGCAATATTTAAGAGCATTTTTTCTAACCATTACTCTAGGTTTTGTTGATAAACTGCAATATACTATACCACACACATGCTCATGAATTTTATAATTCCATTTTAGTTAAAGTTTTATATAGTTAAAGACCCCACAAAATCATACACTCCCAAGACTCACAATCTCTAGAGAGGATGCTGCCACATGAATAAACTTCACACATCATTTTTATGTTTCTTAAAGTAAAAAAAAAATGTTTGTCTATAACATGACTGTTACCTATTGCTATATAGCAAAATTACTCCAAACATAACAACTCAAAACAAAAAAAAAATTATTTCTTATCATTTCTGAGGGTCAGAAATATGGGAGTGGTGTAGCTGAATGGTCTGGGTCAGGTTATCTCAGGAATGAAACAGTCAAGTTGTTGCCATATGGTCTCCTACATAGGGTTGCTCACGTAATATGTCATCTGGCTGCCCCCTAGAAAAACACAGACTCAAGACAAAGGCACAATTTTTGAATATTCTAATCTCATCAGTGACATCCCATCATTTTTGTCATAGTCTATTCTTTAGAAGTCAGTCATTAATTCTAGTTTATACTCAAGGGAACACAAATAAATCTCCATTTCTTAAAGGGGAAAAAACATCACAGCATGTGTGGACATGTTTTTAAAACACAACAATGAACTATACAGAGTCCAAAAACAACTGAATATATGCCAACCACAGACAAAAAAAAAAAACAAAAAAACAAAAAACTCCAATTATAAAAAGATATTAAAATATTCTGGGGTTTTTTTGTTTTTTTTTTTTGTTTGTTTGTTTTTTGTTTTTTTTACTTCTACACAAATACACAGAAAACTATCACACTCAGTTTTACAAATTTAGCCATAGGTTAAAAGACAAGCACACAATTTATTTTCAACAAAAACTCACCTGTTGATTGCTTTAGCTCTCTAATCAAAAAGTCAAGGAAGTGCGAAAGATACCTGAGACAAACTTGTTATGGTTTCTCAACCCAGGGTCTGCTCTCCACTCCATGGGGCACAAAGCTTTGTTTTTGTTTTGTAGTTTTTGTTTTAATGATTTGAGCTCTTAATGGTACACAAACAAGTCCAACAACAACAATAAGAAAATATGCTACTGAAAGTCAGAAACAAAATAGCTTTCTGTATTGAGGACAAAAAGTGACACAAGCAACTTTTCAACCTGATGACTGATAGTGGCTCATGGTCCTACTAAAACTATGATATCTTATAACCTGGTGGCAAGGACATGGGTGTCCCAAGAAAGAGATGATAGAATCATCAAGACAAAGAGGTCAGATATAAAGAAAAGCTCACACTTTCTGTTATCTGTTACCTGACAAAGACTAGTTAATCAGATATTATATTCAAAGCTAGGCTCCTAATATTCTACCACTAATAGAAGCCATGTATTGGCAAACTTGTGCAAAAGAGAACCAGACCTCACCAAGAACTAGAATCTGTGACAGTAACAAGAGTCAACAAGAGAAAAACTTTCATCTGGGAATTATGAAATTTATCCTTGGAGCTGGAAAAGACTGACCTGAGTATGAGGAGCTCATGAGTTACATCTCTTGGACAAATCCATCTACTCGGCACCCGTAGTTAAATCTGAGCAATTTGATGAGAACTCCATCTTTGGAAAGAAAAGCCACAGGTAAAAGCATTAAGAAAATAAAAAGTATATTTTTACCTGCAAATGGTTTGAAAGAGAGTACAGACTTCATAAGAAGTTTTATATTTTAAATATCAGACATAATGTATGTCTAATATACATATAGTATATTATGAGTATAAAATTCATGAGTCCATGAATTTTATAATTCCGTTTAAGTTAAAGTTTTATATAGTTAAAGACCCCACAAAATCATACACTCCCAAGACTCACAATGCCATTCACTTCACAATGGGAGGATGCAACAATTTTTTTTCACAGCATTATCATATTTGTAAGAATATCCGCATATCTGTAGATGCCAGTATTGCAAAAGTCAGAGATAAAATTGTTTATGTTAGGAAGTTAGCAACTTACAAGAAAGGGCTCAAGTCTGCTATATATTTGGAGGATAGCACTAGGCAAGATGTTACATATGTGTTTAGTTTATCTCAGTATATGAAATTCTTTTTTGTTGTTGTTCCCTATGATGGAACCTCATGCGCTTAGTTGTAATGATGTCAAGACAAGATTCAGCTTTACTGTCTTAAATCAATGCATACATTTAGTAATAAGCCATAATGGTTACCTGAGAAGGAAGTGTTATAGGATAGTAACAAATCTCAGGAGTCTGTTTGGGAATGATAGGATGTCACTTCTGAGATTAGAATATTTAAATCAGTTTATTTTGACCCAACCACAGGATCTTGGATTTATAAGAGAGAGGTACAACTTACTCATGCAGGCTACCTCTCCTGATTTTCCCACCAAAGCTAATAATCAGGGTAGAGGTTTATAGACAGTACTGGCCACAAATGTTATGGTAAACTATGGTATCACAGTCATACTTCATTTCCTGAAAAAACAGTAACACTACTAAAGCTTACAATAAAGGACAAGTAAGCACTTGGGTTTGTAAACCAGATAAATCTTACAGAGTCAGAGTAGGAATTACCAGCTCAAATAATACCTGTTTTTTTTTGTTTTGTTTTGTTTTCTGTTTTTCCTTTAGAATTTTTTGCCATGAAGATATCTTTAAAGTAGATGCAGTTAATCTTAACAGAATTTGGCTTTTTGTCTTTTCTGCAATGCTAAATTCTCTGAACTATCTTCTGAATCAACATTATAATTAAGTCATATAGATTCAGACATGGTGAAGGCTGTTTTCTTTTTATTATAGATTATTTCTTAGCCTGAGAAATTACTGTTTGCATCCCTAATATTAAATCTTCAATGAAGACAAGATGTTCCTGTAATATTTGGAAAGCTGTCACATAATCAACAAGAATTTGCTGAGTTCCTTCTAGGAAATATTAGTAATGTATGGCAAACAGACAACCAAAGAGTAATTCTTTGTTTGGAAAAACCACTAATGGATTTGACGTATTTTTATGCTTATCTTTTATTTTAAAATATATTTATAAATACAGTATTTTCCCCAATTATTTTAATGCTGTATAATTAGAGGTGTACATTTTTCTTGAGCTTATGAAAAAGTTAAATACGTGGAACAAGGTTGAGAAAAATACAAAAGCAGCTAGAATTTGTTCTTTACAAGCAAAAAGAACCCTATTGTTATCAAATATTATTAATAGAGGAAATGCTTTTTAATAACTGTTTCAGCCAACTTCAAAAACTAATTTTTGAAACAAGATTCCAAAACCATTCTTTTGGATGCAAGGAAAAGTTTGTCGAATGAGTATATGCAAACTTTTTATAATGCAATATGCTATGAAACAATATATATGTCCACAAACAGAAAAACACTGAATGTCTCAAAAATAGGACAGCTTTTTTCCTGTATAACTGTTATTACCAGTTTCATAATGTGAAAAAGTTAAAAAGAAGACTAGCCTCATTTTTTACCAAGATGCAGTATTAGCTCTATAATCCTTTTCTGTTAGACACATACACCCAATCTCATCTTCTCAGAAAAAGAACACTTTATCTGTGATTATCAGCACTAGGCTAAAATATATATTTGACTACTGCAGCCAGGTCTTGCTGTTCAACACTGCTACTCATTCAATTCCATCAGATATCTCTATTCTACTTCTCAGCATGATTAGCTACTCATTTCTGCAATAGGACCTTATAGCCAGTGACTCAGAAACTGTAGGAAAGGAAGAAGAATTATCCCATCAGATATTATCAAAAATCACCTCATAATTGTGCTCTAACCATATTAGGTGTTGACTTAATAGTTAACCTAATGGGACTACCGTACATTAATTAATAGAGTTTTACGTGGAGAAACAAAGCAGGAAAACCAGAATAGAATTAAAGTTTTAAAATGGTTGATATGGTTTGGCTGTGTCCACACCAAAATCTCATCCTGAATTCCCACATGTCATGGGAGGGACCCGGTGGGAGGTAACTGAATCATGGGGGATGTCTTTCTTGTGCCATTCTCATTATAGTAAATAAGTTTCACAAAATCTGATGTTTTTATACAGAGGAATTCCCCTGTACAAGCTTTTTCATTTTTTGGCCTGCCGCCATCCACATAAGATGTGACTTGCTCATCCTCGCCTTCCACCATGATCTTGAGGCCTCCCCAGCCATGTGGAACTGTAAATCCAATTAAACCTCTTTCTTTTGTAAATTGTCCAGTCTTTATCAGGAGCATGAAGACAAACTAATACAATGATGAATAACAAGCAATTCACTAACAGGTAACCTCTTGTTAGAAGTAAAGTACAAATTAAGAGTGGAACAAAGGAAAAATGAATTATACTGAAATGACTGAGATAGTTTTCTAGATCTTGCTGGTTCTCACTGCAATAAAATCTACCTGGACTGGGAGCTTGTTAGAGATGCAGAACTTCCATCCCCTCCACAGGCATACTGAATCCAAATTTGCATCTTAACAAATTCATCAGGCTCTTTGTTGCCATAGTGCAGGATGGGAGGCACAAAGCAGACTAGAAGTTTCTGTGTGTTCTTCCTTTCTTGGGTCATCTGGTTTTGAAGAGTTTTAAAACCCCTTCAGATAATCTCTACCCACATATTCAACTTTGTTTTAAAATACAGATGAAAAACTAAAGGTGTCATAATATTTTACTTGTTTTATTATGCAATATAGTGTGTTTTGTTATCTGATGCATTTGACAGTAAGTTTATTAGCTAAGTGAAAAATGTTTAATGTGTATTTACAGCTGAAATATTTTATTATAATATAAAACTAGGTTGGGCATGGTGGCTCATGCCTATAATTCCAGCTCTTTGGTAGACCAAGTTAGGTGAAATGCTTGAGCTCAAGAGTTGGAGACAAGCCTGGGAAACATGGCAAAACCCCATCTCTACAAAAATTACCTGGGAATGGTGGTGCACGCCTGTAGTCCCAGCTATAGGAGGCTGAGGTGGGAAGATTTCACTAGTGCCCAGGAGGTGGTGGTGGTAGTGAACCACGATGATGCCACTACATTCCAGCCTCAGTAATAGAGCGAGACTCTGCTCGAATTATAATATAAAGTAAAATAAAAATAAATAAAATTATATACACACATGTTTTTTAAGAATATTTTAATTAAAGATCTTTTCTTTGAATATAGATCTATTGAGAAGAGTTTTTCACTGTTTTTCTCATTTAAAACACACCCATTATGCATTTTCTATAACTTTTGCTCTTATTTCTTATAAGCAAAAAGAGAAAAAGTTTATTCTACTTAGTCAATCTGTTTGTAAAATTTTATAGATTTTTGCAATTTAAAATACCTTAAATTGCAGATCGCCTGAGGTCAGGATTTTGAGACCAGCCTAACCAACATGGTGAAACCCTATCTGTACTAAAAATACACAAATTAGCCAGGTGTGGTGGTGGATGCCTGTAATCCCAGCTACTTGGGAGGCTGAGGCAGAAGAATCTCTTGAACTTGGGAGGTGGGGGTGTCAGGCAGCCAAGATTGCGCCACTGCACTCCAGCTGGGGTGACAGGGTGAGACTCTATCTCAAAAAAAAAAAGCCTTAAATTGCAGTTGTTTTGCCCACACCTGATTCCATTGCAAATCTTTTTTAATGAAAAACAATAATCAGAAGAAAAAAAATCACAGTTTTACCTTGTTTATGTAGTCTTCAGTTAAATCATAAAATTATAAAAAAATAACTACAATAGATAAATTAGGGAAAATACACCTAACTCTTTGTAATAACACAGGGTAAACTTGCAGTAATCAATTGAATGGGCATACTCTTGAGAGTAGCCTGAAAGCCATGGGATTTTGGTGTGTGTTGCAGATTGCATTCTTAAATGCAAACTCTAAAATGGAGGTTAGCATAAAGATGGATTATTAGGGACTGTTCTTGAGCTCAATAACTGTGAAAAGAAAAGATAAAGAAGAAAATGGGATTGGGCAGATGGAGAGTCTGCAGTGTGATTCATTCTCAAGAAAAGCCTCAGCCAACCCCTCAGGGAACTCTGGAGCTGGAATAACTCTTCAGAATTGCACTGAGTTGAGAGAGAAGAGACTTAACCTTTATCATCCATATTAACCCATCATTGGATGCGATCTGAGCCAGGAACATGGCGTTCTTCAGTTAAAGGACTTTGTATTAGTCTGTTCGCATGCTGCTATGAGGGAATACCCAAGACTGGGTAATTTATGAAGAAAAGAGGTTTAATAGACTCAGAGTTCAACATGGCTGGGAAGGCCTCAGAAACCTTACAATCATGGCAGAAGACACCTCTTCACAGGGCTGCAGGAGCGAGAATGAGAGCTGAGCAAAGGGGGAAGCCTCCTATAAAATAATAAGATCTCATGAGAACACACTCACTATCAGGAGAACAGTAAGGGGGAAACTTCCCCCATGAATTAATTATCTCTCCCTTGTCCTCCCCTTGACACAGGAATTATTACAATTCAAGGTGAGATTTGGGTGGGGACACAGAGCCAAACTATATCAGACTTCCCGAAGTGGGTATGTGCTGGCAGCACACAGAGCAGTTAGGAGACAGTCATTCATTTCTGGGAAGGGGATCTGAGTAGAATATCACAGTATTCACTACAATAGGAATCATCAATAGTTAATCTTTAACTAAATCCATGGCTAATTTTCCCCATAAATAAAATAAAGAACTATTCACATTATCCAGGAAAACCATTAGGTAGAATTGGTTAGGAGACACTTTACTGTGATTGTAGTAAAAAATAATAGTTACATATAAGTCCAACCATAGTGTATTTTGGCACTTAAAATGAATTGAAAGAGCCATTTACAAGACATAACTATTTACAATAAGATTTGCTTTTCTAAGCTGCAAACGTCTATTGATTTTTTTCAGAGAACACTATTTCACTGTGGCAGAGTTTTGCCACTTAAATATAATCCAATTTTTAAATTTGCTCTTCCTTTCTTTTTCATGGGCTGAGATCAAAGCACCACTTCATTAAATCTTAAGATAGCATATTGAGTGTAGAGGCATGCATATATTAATCAAAAACTCCAGTTTAAAACAGATTTTTTAATTATGAATTTAAAACGAGCTAAAATGTTAAAATGGTGTAATTATGTAAATACAGTCATGTGTGACTTAACGACAGGGACATGCTCTGAAGAATGCATTGTTAGGCGATTTCATCATTATCTGAACATCATAGGGTGTGCTTATATATAACCTCGATGTTATAGCCTACTACACACGTATGATATAGCCTATTGCTCCTGGGCTGCAAACTACACAGCATGCTACTCTACAGAGTACTGTAGGCAATTGTAACACAATGGTAAGTATTTGTATGCCTAAATATAGAAAAGGTATAGTAAAAATAGGGTATAAAAGACTAAAAATGTTGTATTTCTATTATAATCCTATATGTTCACCATAGTATAAGCAGTCTCTCATTGACCAAAATGTCATGATGTGGCACTTGACTGTATATGCTATGAGTATCAATATACAAGATGCTGTAGACATTTTCTTGAAAACTTTATTACAATAAATTTTTAAAGATACTATGAAAAAATAAAAAAGTGTTGTAAAAATGTATTTTATTTTATTATTTTTTTGAAACAGAGTCTCACTCTGTCACCCAGCCTGTAGTTCAGTGATGTGATCTTGGCTCACTGCAACCTACACCTCCCTGGTTCAAGCAATTCTCCTGCCTCAGCTTCCTGAGTTGCTGGGATTACAGGTGAGTGCCCCCATGCCCAGCTAATTTTTGTGTTTTTAGTAGAGATGGGATTTCACCATATTGGCCAGGCTGGTCTTGAACTCCTGACCTCAGATGATCCTCCTGCCTCGGCCGCCCAAAGTGATGAGATTACAGGCATGAGTCACTGCGCCCAGCCTAAAAATGTATTTTATTATAATAAATAGCTTCATGTCAAGGTTTAATCTCTTTAAAATATCCCTGGAATGTTCTCACACTGTTTTACTATCAGCATTGCTTTAACAGTGCAAGTACATTAGGAAAGAGCATTTTTATATCATTATAAATATAATGAGTCTCCATAGATTCCTCAAAGCTAATATAAATAAGAGGTAAATAAACATCCCCAGTGTGTGTGCAAGTATGTGTGTGCATCTGTGTGTCTGTGTGTGTTTTTCAGAGATAAACTCTAGTGACTGTTTACCTAAAAATTACTGTGTTTTTTCTAATGGTAAATAATTTGGAGGATTTAACGCCCCACACAAAATCAATCTCTCTCCCTTTTTTCCTCAGCTATTTAAACAAACATTTAATCAATACCAAGTAATATAAGCACTTATCACAATGTAAGGAAAAGACGATTCAGAAAGGACATTTTCCTGGAGCTCCTGACCATTTTTAATCTGTGTGAAAATTATAACCCAATAAACTCTTCCCTCTGAAAGTCAGGCAGAAGATCTTCAGCAGTTGAGGTTAAGTATACAGTATTTAAAATTTAACAGCTTTAGTAGTAACACTTTCTGCTTTTTCCAGCAGCTTTCTTCAACTTTATTGAGATATGATTGACAAATAAAATTGTACATATTTAAGATGCACAATGTGATGACTTGTATACATACACATTGTGAAACGATTGCCACAATCAAGCTCATTAACATATCTATCATCTCACATAGTTACCCTTTTTTAATGTGGTGAGAATACGTAAGATCTAATGTCTTAGAAAATTTCATGTATACAGTACATAGCTAATTATGATTAACTACAGTCACCATGCTATACATCAGATCGCCAGAACTTGTTCAGTTTATGACAGTTTGTACCCTTTAACCCACATCTCTGCATTACTGCCCTTTGTAACCCCTGTTAACCACCATCCTATTTTGTCTCTGTAAGTTTGACTATTTTAAATTTCACATATAAGTGAGGTTACATGGTATTTGTCTGTCTGTGCCTGGCTTATTTCATGTAATATAATGGCCTCCAATTCATCCATACTGTCACAAATAGCAGGATTTCCTTCTCTTTAAGACTAAATAATATTCTATTATATACAATGCATTTTTTTTTTTTTTTTTTTTTTTACATTTTCTTTATCAGTACATGTGTTGATTAACACTTAGGTTGCTTCTATCCTTGACCATTGTGAATCATGCTGCAAGGAACATCGGAGTGCAGATATTTCTTCAAAATAGTGATTTTATTTCCTTTGGCTATACCCAAAAGTGAGATTGATGGATCATATAGTAGTCCTATTTTTACTTTTTTGAGAGGCCTCCATACTGTTTCTCTCCAAATTATAAACTCTACAGCCCAGATACAAATCAGGAGAAGTTGGGTACTTCTAGTATCTGGGAATAACACTTATTTATATTAGGAAAATATCATGGCCCGTAAATACCCCTTGCTCCCAAATAAGTTAATGGTATGGGAACACTGCACATTATAATCCTAAATTAACTTAGATATACTCTGCAATCACAATTAACTATTTTTAAAATTAGAATTACTCAAACCATAAATATATAAATGTGACACACACATAAACTAATTGTATTAAAGCAATATGAAATCTAGGGCCTAGTAAGGATAAAAGAAGAATGGCAACTAAAATAATTAAATTGTTGATTTAAGCCCCTAAAACAGAAACAAAGGATCTCTGTTCTTCATGAGCTCTAAAAGATTATGTCTGGCTTTTTAAAACATATTGAACTAAATATGACATATGGTACCTTATACTGAATCTATGTATTTGAAATAATTTATAACACTGAGTTTTCATTTGGCTTTATGGTTTTGACTGTAGGACCACAATCATGGACATTTGGTTTTATTATTTGCTATTCTTTAAAGTTAAAATTATGTGGCACAAGCAATAACTTATTTTCATCATCCTCATTTGCATTAAGTTGTAAGCTCCCCAAATATTAGGGATTGAGCCTAGTTATTTATCAGAGCAGGAAATACAAAATTTCAAGTTCCAATGGTGAAAAGATCAATGATTTTGGATGAGAGAATTCAATGAAATAATTTGGGACTTGAAATCAGGAAAATAATCTATATTACAAAACCAAGCACATCTCCCTATTACTTTTTCCTGTAAATAAAATTACAAATCTCAAATTTTACAAAACAAAAAACTAAGTAAGATTCATCTCTAACTCCTACTTCTTATGCAGCTCCTATTATGTTCCATCTGTGATTCCTGCTTAATGTTCTTATATACCTTCTGGATAATCCATTTTCTCCTTCTACACCACTTACATAGCATCAGAAGTTTGAACTATTCTAGTCCCACCAATTTCCCACGTTTATTCATCTCCACAAGTTTCCCACATGTTTATTCATTTCCACAAAAAAAAACCCCACAAATATGAACATATCAATGCATACATACACCTAAAAACTACAATAAAAATAATATAATTACATTTACTTCTCCTGACACATCATGCTGTCTCTCACTTTTTCTTTTCAGTGAGATGTTAGAGTCTCACATCCACTGAGCTACCTCCACCAGCAGAGTGGAGGTAGAAACAACTCTCCTCCAATGGCAGCCTTTGCAGCACAATACCTTGATGACCTCCCTCAAATCTACCCCTCGTTTGGTAAACAGCTTCTTAAATTACCCAGTTTGAGTGTTCCATCTGATCTTTGCCAAGACCCTCACTGACACACTCACCATTGGGTCACTAAGCACCTGGGACATTGCCCGCCTCTACTTGGCATTCATTAGATCCACATTTGCTTACATTTAACAATAATAAGTAATAAAGAAATGTCTCTCGAACTGAGTCACAAATCCCTTTGTGACAAGGACTCAAACTTTGCAATTTATATGTCTTTTTTTTATTTTCTTAACTTTTACAATACCTAACATTGAAACATACTAGTTTGATTGATGGATAATGTTTTCAAGAAGTTTCACACAAAAAATAACACTACTAGAATGAAAATAAGTATGTATGAAAAAATTTTCACAACTTTCAAATGCTTTAAAATATTGATGCAAGATAACTTCGCTAATATACAACAGAATTTATTTTTTATTTTGAACAATTGTCAAGACTGAGATAAAGAAACAGAAAATATTTTTAAGGATGTGACAGTTTTTTCCTTTTTGGCTTTAGATAAATTATAATAAATTTTAATTGTAAATATTTAAATAAATTTATCTTATTTTAATCATTAAAATATTTTTAAAGATTAAATATTGTTCCCTACAATGAATAATATTCTGAAGTTATAGTTTGTACATATTTTGCATTTTATCTCTTAAATTATATGATTTTGTTTTTCTCTTTCATAACAACTAGGACTTAAACTTAAAACAGTCTTTTAGAAATCTCAAGCATGGACCCAAATTAACTATAAGCACATTCCTTTTAAGAGTTTATTTGTCTTTGTATATCTTCTTAAAGGTGTTGGAGAGCCAAAATATCCTCAGCATATAGCTTGCTTCTTTTTATTTCTCCACAGCCTTGATAGAAAATAAGTAAGTACTTTATGAATATGTGGATGATTTTATGCATATAATAGAGGATTTTTGAGCAGACCACTTAGGGTTATATCTTTATTTCTCTAATTTTTACATTGCCAAAACTCTGGAAGGAATCATGGGAAATGGAATGAGTGGACTGACTGCAGCTGCCTGTGCACTTTCTCGTAATTTCCATGTTTCCAGTAGCTTGGCAGGTACATGCAAGAGGACTTGCCCTTCGACCAAGGCTCTCCATCACTTCCCAGAGGATGAGATAATGGCAAGAGAGACTCACAATTCAGATAGATCATGAGAGGTGATGTGATCAATGTAGACACAGACAAGAGCAGCTCTCTAGTCCTGAGGAATTTCAATAACATTAATTGCTTTGTGGAACATGTTACTATTCTCTATTCAATTTAGAGAGAGTTGAGACTACTGTTCACTTCATCACAGTGTTTCTGAGGACACATACCTCGCAAATCCCAGTAGCATAAAGAGTTTAACTTTTTCTAGGCAATTGATTTGATTTTTCTTAAATACTGCAAGCTTTGAAACTGATTACATCTTTCTCGTTGCTACTTGCATGCCTAGAGGTAAATTTGCTGTCCATCCCTAGAAAAGCAAAGGATAGCATGCCACATATTTTATGAGTTAATCTGTCACATTTTTTACTCAACTTGAACCCTTTTTATCCCTATAAATTGTATTACTATTTCTCCTTGATGTATCAGATGTATCTTTTTTCATGCATATTTAATCATGTGTCTTAGCCCAATCAGACTATTAATACCAGGGACAAACCTAGTTTACTGACCAATTGCAATGAAGGAAACTACATTCTAGCAGAAATCTGGGGCATCTCATTAAACACAAGAAAAATAGAGTTTTATAAGATTGAGGAGGGCAGAGCATAAGAGAAATTTAAATGAAGCAGGGTTTTAATAGGTGCAAAGCAGAACTGGGTAAAAAAGAATATGGCCTGCAAAGTGGATTCTGGATCCTGTTTTCTTAGAAACCAAAAAGTCAAGATAAAGGTAGAAGGTTGTGTTTAGAACCCCATATTTGGAGCTCTAGGAGTAGGCTGGAAACCGAGTTGCCTCTCTGTGTCAAAGTGACTTTGGTACTCCAGTCAAGAATGCAATGTTTAATTCTTATTGATGTAATTTCAAAGAGCAAATTTTCAGATAGTCTGTAATTTGAGAGAATGAAGTTTCTCAGTTTGTAAAAACGCAGTCTTCAATTGAGTGAAGGAGGTCATTATGACACTTTCCACCTGCTGTATGTCCTTGGGAAAATTATTGTTTCCTGATAAATTAACTGTTAACTTAATCTATGTCTGTTATTTCAGCCTCATGGATGGCTGGGTAGACCTTTACTTTCTTAGTCCAAGTTAATTTTTACTTTCTCACATGCTTAAATGTAGCAATGTATAAATTAAGAATAATCAATTAACAGGACACTGAATTTCATGAGAAGTCAAAATACAAACCTAAAGAAGTTAATATTTCAGAACAGAATTCTGATTTTACCACAGGCATTTTTTAAAAAAAAAAATTAGTGATTACTTATCCAACAATTTTTCAATTAACCCATACTTAATAATGTCACTGTTTTTGGTCTCTCATCTCCTTGTACTATATCATGTATCATTGATCTAATATGATAGAATGTGGAGGGTTTACCCATTTGTGGCATTCATTTTTATGTGTGAGGAAAATGACTAACAGTTCATTGGAGTTAGGCTAATCCTGAAAGCCCAAAATAATGAAGTACCTCCGTCGAATGTTTATTCATCATGCAGTTAATAATATTATGTAGACCAGAAAGAATTTTTAAGAATATTGAGAGATAAACTATTTTTAAAAATGTATTTTTTCTGCAATTACTAGAGGAACTTCAACAAAATTACACATGTGCACAAATACAATTACCTGTTAGGTCGGGGCTGGGGTATTTAAGTTGTGATATAGGCAGAAGGGCAGTGGCAAATCTAACTTTAGTGGTTGGAGAGAATGTAATTAAAATATTTATTCCTCACAGACAATCTGAGTACGAGAACATATAACCTTGGGTCCCTGTAGCTCTGTAATAAAGGAAGCATATATTCCTGACTACTAGAGAGAGGCCCAAAATCTAGAAATGCATTGGCTGTGTACTGTTTGGCTATTATGATACCACCAGGTCATTCTTCAGTGGTTTCCAGGTGATGACAGGTATTCAGAGATCCACTGTCTTTTGAGGTATTTTGGCATGAAAGAAATGAAATCAGGAGCTTCTCCTTAAATGTAATATTTAAGGAATCAAACAATGCTAGTATATTAGTCCATTTCACGTTGCTGATAAAGACATATCTGAGACTCAGTATTATACAGAAAAAAGGGTTTAATAGACTTACAGTTCCATGTGGCTGGGGAAGCCTCACAATCATGGCAGAAGGTGAAAGGCACATCTTACGTGGATGACAGCAGGCAAAGAGAGTTTGTGCAGGGAAACTCCCATTTTTAAATCCATCAGATCTCATGAGTCTTATTCACTATCATAAGAAAAGCAGGGAAAAGACTCACCCCCATGATTCAATTACTTCCCACCAGGTTCCTCATGGAATTGTGGGAGTTGTAATTCAAGGTGAGATTTGGGTGGGAACACAGCCAAACCATATCAGCTGGTGACCTCTCTCTCTTTTTTGTCCCTAATTTTACACATCCATATCAGTAATCTTAGGATAATGAGCCTCAACAAGGTCAGGAGAGAGGCAGAATATCATAGCTGTTACCCTTAGGCCCTAGATTCAAATTACTTGGGTTTAGAGTCTGGCTCTATTAATACCATGTCTGTGGCTTTGGGCAAGAGTCTTAATATCTCCAATTTAAGACATTAAACATTGTGATTCTCCTATATATGAAATAGAGATAATGATCATATTGTTGTAAGGAATTATGAGAGAGCATGTGTGCCAAAATTTTAGCATAGTGCCTATAGCTGTAGGATGTGCTCAATAATGATATCTGTGTGTAGTTATATTTTTAAAACAAGCATAAATAAAAGTTTTCCTCTAGAAACCATACAGTATCTTTCTGAATATGGCAGTCATTTTAAAAATACTAAAAATTATGCAATTCCATGAAAAACCCTTGCCTCTAGGAATAATGCATGAGTAAAACCTTATTTTTTTTATTCTTGCAAAGAAATATTGAATGAACATTTAGCTTAAATGATGAGCTATATTTAATAGGTTACTTAAATAAAAAATGACACTGTAGATGAACCAGATACAACCTGTCTCCACTTTCAAAAATGTATTAGGTATGTGATCATTCATTTCACAGTGATTCATAACATATATAAGGTATGCAAGCATACTGTTATGTTCTAGATATCAAAGGTTGAATTTTCAAAGTATCTGCCTTCAAGCAGATCATGACATCACAGGAAGGCAAGTAGGTTGTAACATGTACAATACATCCTTACTTCACATCATTAATAAGTTCTTGAAAACTGCTACCATAAGCAAATTGACTATATTGAAAGAGATTTTTTTCTCATCATTACAATTAAACCACATTATTTGAGGGCCTACTGTATGTCTTTTCATTTAAAGTCACAGATTCCAAGAACCTATCAACAATTTGAAGTGATGACTGATGCCTCTCTGAAGGAGGTAGGACAAATCAAGGCAGGTTGCCATTCATGGCCATGAGTATTAAGTTCTACCCCATCACAATGGCAATGGTGTCCCTGGAATGATGTAGAGTGCAGCACACAGGACCCAAGCAGGGCATTTAATGTGGGGCTCTTATTTGACCTTAGTGTTAAAGAATGAAGAATACCTTGTAAAGTCGAATAATGTATGCAATTCAATTCAATAAACATACATTTAGTATCTTCTACATGCCAGTAGGTGCTAGAATTATCATTTGAATAATAGTGAGTTAATATAAATGCCAATAGACTGAATACAGAGTACAGATAAAGATTACTTTTGATCAAAAAATTAAGTGAAAAAAAGGAAATCATAAAAGTATTTAAAGGAAAAATAAGAGAATTATTACATCTCCTCAGAACAGGAAAAGCCTTTCTGACACAGATCCAAAATTCACATAAGAGAAAATAAATTCAAATATATAAAGATGTTTTATGATGCCTGTGTGGGGAAAAAATGTATAAAAATAATTGTTGAGTTAGGAAAAGCAATTGCTAATCTTATTACAGATGAAGAGTTCATATCCCTAAATGTTCATAATTCCTAAGAAATCAAGACAAACCTGTAAAGAAGGTTCACAGAAAATAAATACAAATTACCTTAAACAATGGGAAAATGCTTACTCACTATGGTAATAGGAAAAATACGAATAAAAAATTAACCGAGGTGTATTTTTCATGTATTCAGACAGGCAAAATTCAAAAGTTATACAATACCTAATGTTTAGATAAATCTGTACAATTCTCCTAGAGGACAATTTGACAATTAAATGTATATAAGTTTCACCCAGCAATTGCACTTCTGGGAATTTTTCTCACAGATGGCCTTCCATAAGTGCAAAGTAATCTATGTACAAAGTTACTCATTGCAGCAGTGTTTCTAATAGCAAAAGGTTGGAAACAACCCAAAAGACCATCAGTGGGGTACTGATTAATAAAATCATAGTACATCCCTGCAATGGGCTATTACACAGCTGTAAATTTATAAAAGGAAATGGCTGTCTATACTACCGCTATGCCAAACTCTCCAAAATATATTAAGTGAAAAAAGAAAGATGCCTAATGGTTTGTGCAATGTGCTTCATATGTGAAAGAAAGGGGAAAAATAAAACTATGCATTTATATTTGCATGAAACAACTCTAAAAGGACATATATACAAGTAGTAAAAAGTATTAACCATGATAGTGGATAATGGAAACTGAATAAATGGGAAAAAGTTGGATGCTGAACTTCCTACTGCAGAGATTTGAAAATTTTTAATTTCTAACCCATGTAAAAATGTGTTGTCCATTCAAAAATATAAACAAACTAATACATATTTTTAAAGGAAATATCAGTGTATCCTCTTTAGTGAAAGTGAACCAACAGGTATTGATTATCTGTTTTTTGTCAATTATTTTACTAGGCTGTGTGCATGTGTTATATAATTATACATATTTCATTTACGTTTTGTGTTATTTAAATGTTAATAAAAACTTTACAAGATAAGTAACACCCATGGTTTACAGATCAAATAATTGAGTCTCAGAGAGATTAAGATATCTAGGTTTGCCCACATAATAATGGTAATAGCTAACCCTATATAAACTTAACCACGTGCCAGGTACTGCTAAAAGCACTTAATATAGATTAATTAAATCCTTAAACAATTCAGTGGGATAGCTACTCATATTTACCCCCATTTCACACAGAGGAATCAAACATACATAAGGGTAAGTCATGTTTCTCAAATTCCACACTGAAAAGAATGGCAAATTAAGTGTTCAAGCCTTAGGAATCTAGCTCTCTACAGTCCATATTCTTACCCACTTTGCTATTATCTCGGTAATTCTACCAGTAAATCCCACTATTTTCCTTTGTAGCATGTTTTATTTATGTGTCGAAATGTGAACATGGAAAAATGATCATCATTAATATACAATAAATTTTTTTAATAAACTGAAATCATGAAGAGCCACATGGACATAGAAATAGTAAGTTGTTCTCAATCAGAGGGGGAAACAATTCTCTTAAAATTCACAGTGATTCTTTTTGAATGCAGTGTGCTATGGGTTGGTGAGGAACTGGACTAGGATTAAAGGGCCTGGGTTGCTAAAGCAATTTTGTCACTGTGTGGCAGGTTGGTTCTTTTCTTTGTTCCTGCTTCCTCAAATGGAAACAATCTCTTTTGTCTGTCACTACCTGACATGCTACAGTTCCAAGTTCTGTAAGAGCAGCCACTATGCCCAAAATCTGACACCACAGAAACTTTTCCAATGAATTTTTCTAGAATGTCCCCAAAAGGGCCTACCAAGTCTGTAGCACCTTTAGGAAATCAAGTATAAAGGCATGCGGTCAGGAACTACCTGGTTCCTTAAACTGCTAAACAGTGAATTTTTACTCAATTCTCACTGGAATTATTTCTAAGAGATTAGAACAGTGTAAAAGGTCAAAGCTGAGCCAGCCATCGGCAAAGGACTGAGCTGTAACTCTGTCCAGATGGGAGAAAAAGCTGCGAATTCATTCTCCTGAGCTCTGCATTTTTGTTCTCTGCCAAATGACCTTACTGAAGAAAGACGTAGGCCACTTAAGAGCTCAGGCTTGGAATATTATATCCCATGTAACTTCTGTTGGGTTTTTACAATATTAAAGTACACTCTAATTTTAAATTTAGAACAGCAAAGGAAACATACCAACATACATTTTAGATGTTTGGAATTATTTAACTATGTATTTACAAACCATGGAATTCATGGTTTCATTTTATTACAGAGTATTTTAATTAAATCCTCAGATCTAAAGATTTGAATGATTGTTGCAGCCAGCTGCCAAGTTATAACTGACACATATAGAGACAAGAGTTTAAAATGGGATTGCACGGTCACAGCCAAAGCTTAATGTCTGCTGCAGAGCAGGATGCAGGGTGTTGAATACTGCCATCTCAGCAGACTATAGCTTCACTGCCAAGGCCTGACAGAAAGACTGATTTTCTTTAAAGGCAGCTGAATGTTTTAGGAAATCATATTGAATTTGTAAAATATCTACAGCATCTTTTCATTTGAGTTAAGAATCTTTATTTGAGAACTTTATTTTGAATACATTCAAGAAGAGGACCCGATATATAGGTATAAAACACTTTAGAATGCATTCTAAAGCACTGTTGCAAGGAATTTTTGGAAGCCTGTGAATCTATACCCACCATTTAAAAATACAGAATTGTCATTTACCTTGAAAGTGTTCTCTAAATCAAATAAATAGGTGACTTTATTTCATAAAGTTTCAAGCATTAAATGACAGACATTGAAAGTGCAAAAAGATGTCTTTGCAGCATTTTATAATTTTAAGAGTTAAACTATGCCTTTATGGT
Organism: Piliocolobus tephrosceles; assembly: GCF_002776525.5. Taxonomy (NCBI): domain Eukaryota; kingdom Metazoa; phylum Chordata; class Mammalia; order Primates; family Cercopithecidae; genus Piliocolobus; species Piliocolobus tephrosceles. Next base: position 70,023,476 of record NC_045444.1, on the reverse strand, counting down.
CACCAGTAGTTACAATGTGCATAAAAATTTTACACCATGCCGAACAATCATTTCAGTCCTTAGAGAGAACAGGATATTAGCTGTTAGACCTTTTATAAACAGGAAGGGAAAAGAGAGGAGTGAATATGAGAAAACATGCCCAATATAATCTGTTCAAATCTTGATTTTAATATTTAAGTGACTTTCACAAAAATATTTAGCTCTTATCTGAAATATTTTTTAAACCATCTCTACATATCCAAGATATGCTAGCTAAATTAAATGTGTAAGCAATATACATGGCATCTGGCACTCAGATGACAATCAACAGACAGTGGCTGCATCTTGAAACTTGACACATTTATCTTGTATTTACCATACACCCTTTCTACAGAATGAGTGTCGAATGAGTTCTCTCTTTTTTTTTTAAGGAATCAAAACTAATTTTCCAAGTTTTTTTTTGTTTTGGTTTTTTGAGACGGAGTTTCGCTCTTGTCGCCCAGGATGGAGTGCCGTGGCTCAATCGCGGCTCACTGCATCCTCCGCCTCCTGGGTTCAAGCGATTCTCCTGCTCAGCTTCCCAAGTAGCTGGGATTACAGGCACCCACCACCAAGTCCAGCTAATTTTTTGTATTTTTAGTAGAAACGGGGCTTCACCACGTTGGGCAGACTAGTCTTGAACTAATTTTCCAAGTTTTAAATGAAATAACTTTTGGCACAAATCCACAAGAATAATAACATTTGTTATTATTCTTAAAATAAGATGTCCAATACAGTACCACCTGGGCATTGGGTGACAAAGATAAATCCCACTATTTGTATTTCCACAGAGCAGTAAGTCTGGTGTTTTGTCCGGACCCTTTCTTGCTTGTTCTAACAGATTGATTTGTCCACATTTCTCAATGGTGTACTAACTGTATTTGTTTTCAGTCTTTACGTATTTATAGATTATTTTTGTCTTTGCTTACTTTTCCATCTGCTGCATTAATGTAATCCTAGGTCAAAACTGTCATTTTAGATGGCTAGTCACAAGATTTAAACTGGCAAGAAGAGTACGTTTGTTATGTACATAAAACCATATATTCCCCCAACCCTGGAAGTCAGCCTTACTAGCAATAAAGCTGACATGTTGATGGCCATCTGACTGACTCTCATATGGTTCTGAATTCAACAGAGAAGATGGTTGCTATTTACAGCCGTTGTCCTACTGAAAAACATTTGTCCTACATGTAGGGGTATGTATGATGGCATCCATCAGTGTGTGAAAGAAGTAAGGAAGAGGTCTCCCTGTTTTTCTCATAAGATAGAAATTATTGCTATATATTCATCAGCCTCTTCCATTATGTCATAATTACTTAGAGGATCAGGGCAGAGTATAAACATAGTTCTTGGGTCAGTTTTGGCCCCCTCCCAAAAAAAAAAAAAAAAAAATCCATATACAGAAGGGTTTCAACTAAAGATGGAAAAGCTTACTAGACTCAGAGGTATCCAGAAATTAGATAGCTGATTACACAACAAGTGGAGAGTCTCCTGTCATGGAAGAGAATGGAATATCCACTAATTGATAAAAATGAGATTTTTAAAAATCAGCTGCCAGATGGGTGGCTAGTTTTTAAGCTTCCTTCCAACAATATAATCTTAAGATTATAGTTTTTAAATAATCACTTTTTTCTCTTTCTAGACTAATGTCTCTCTTGCCTCCTTCATATCTCTTTAAATTAGTCATGCAAAACTAATATTTCAGAAAAAATATAGACGTTCTTGTTAATAAAACAGCACATAACGTAAAACTCAAATACCAGCAAGTACAATGCACAAATTTGAAATGAATTTCCTTAAGAAAGCTGGTGATGACAGTGATTAAACCAACTGCATTATGATTTTTCAGAAAAAATATAAAAAGTAGACCTCAAAATAACAAGACATCTTTGAGCAGTACTCAAAATAATCGGCCAAATGTATTGTTTCAATGGTTCAGAGTTTTTTCCTTATTAACACATACATTCCACAGTAAAGGCACATATGCACATATCTTCAGGTTTCTTTCTTCCTGGAAGTAACTAACTGGAACAAAGCTGATTGGTTCATCTGACAGTGGTAGTTATCTTACAGAAAGAAGGAAAAACCAGGACACTTTCCTATAGAAAGATAAAGATACAGGAGATACTGGTATACCTCCAGAACACCAAGTATATTGCCATCTCTTTAAAAACGTACTAAGTAAAATTATTGTTTTATATTGTTGATGACTTAGAATCTCATCAGGTGTCTGACTCAATGTTAATAAGGCAATGTAGCCCACTTCTTTAGGACTCATATTTGAATTTACAATTACATATTCTTCCTGCTTTATTTCCCCACTTTTTATCTCTCTGGCAGGATAGTTTTCTGATTTTTCTCAATAAACTATAAAGAAAATCACATAGAAAGCTGAAAATTCTACTCCATGATTTTGACAAATAATTTGTATAATATTTTACATTAAATGATTTTAGGAGAGTTAAAATATCTCATATTTTTTGTCATTTGGATATAGGTTTAATTGATTACAATGAATATTCAAGCTCATGTTATATCTTGATTAGTACCTCTCCACAGTGCTAAGATTGATAAAAATCTAAAGTCTTACAAATTTTTTGAAACTGTTTTTGTTTCATAAATACTGAAAAAGGAAAGAATGAACAAACAAGTGATGCTGGGCCAACATGGATAGAGTTGAGAGAAATATTAGATCAATGTTCTTATAACACACCAAAATATGTCCAGAAATCTTTACAATGCAAACTTTTACAACGAATTTTAAAAGTAAAAGTTATTTTAAAATTAAAATGTTTACATATCAAAATGATATAAAATGTGGAGGTAAAGAGCAAAATATTAAATAAACATGACAATGTTAATATATAAAGAATCTGATAAGTCAATAAGACAAAGACAAAATGGCAAAAGAAAGAAACACATATAAACAAATAGCCAACAAATAAATGTTCACCATTACTAATAATCAAAGAAATAAAATTAAAATATCTACAATATAGCAATTGTTTTTAATGAAATTACTAAAGATGTTTAGAAAAAGTCGTAGAAAATACCAAAATATTTATTCAGTGAACTGGAAGAAACTTTGTTAATATAATTCAAATAATAACAATCATGTTTATTCTTTTATTCTGTAATTGCTTTACTAGGAAAATATTGTGTAAATAATTGGGCAATAAGAATGTATAAAAGTGCCCATCAAAATACAAATTAACATTTATTTCTTTAAAAAGTAATATATTCCAATCACTAAGGGTAAACATTATTATTCTGAGACTATCACAATTATGGATCTTATAGCTTAGCTTAGCTTAGCTGGGAGTAAATTTATAATTACAGAGATCACACAGGTGCAATGAGATCTTAAGACCTAAATTTCTGACCTAGATAAAGTGAACAAGGGAAGAATTTCTTGAGAAGGTGGCATAGAAGCTGAATTCTGGATGATGAATGGTAAACTGGTAAAGGAAGAAAGGTTAGTGAGGAAAAAGAATAAGCCAGTCAATAAAAATTGCATTTGAAAGGGAATTGCAGCAGGGAAAAAGCATAATACATTGAAAAAAGTATGATGTGATTTTAAGCTGAGATAAGATCATATAAAGATCGGGTAAACCAAGTTGAATTGTTCATATTTAAATACAATGGAGAGTAACAGAAATCCTTTGAGTAGAAGCATGGCAAACTAATTTGTGCAACAATGTTTTATTCAGCATCTACTGTATGTAAGGCCCTGTAAACTAAAGATTCATGGTCTCCACTTTTAGGAAATTTATAGTGCAATGGTCAGATGATTGTTTTCAAAAATCATTCTAGTTTCAAGATAGAGAACAGATTGAATAAAAGTGAGAATTAATGTAAAGAGAAATTTTAAACACCTTTATAATATCCCAACTGTTAAAAGAAAAACTTTAGACAAATTAAACTTAACAGAGTTTATTTGAGCAAAGAATGATTCATGAATCAGGCGACACTCAAAGCAAGAAGAGGTGCAAAGAGCTTCACCTTAGCAGCATGAACAGTGGGCTTTTATAGGCTAACCAAGGAATCAAAGTAAGAAATTATTTAGTTGGCTACATCTAGGCATTAACCTTATTTGCATATTAATATGATCTGGTAAAAAGTCCCGAGTTAGAGATTTGTTGGCTGTTGCTTGTTAGTAGAGAGTTTAACTTTTGTTTTATTGTTTACATTGAATTGGGTTTTGGTTTGCTTATATAATGCACTGGAGCCATCTCAGCTTAATAACCTCCTCAACAATTTTTTTTTTTTTTTTTTTTTTTTTTACGAGACAGAGTCTCACTGCGTCACCCAGGCTGGATTGCAGTGGCATGCTCTCAGTACTCCAGCCTCAGGTTCCTGAATAGCTGGGATTACAGGCACCTACCACTATGCCCAGTTAATTTTTGTATTTTTGGTAGAAATGGGGTTTCGCCATCTTGGTGAGGCTGGTCTTGAACTCCTGACCTCAAGTAATCCGCCCGCCTTGGTCTCCCCAAAATTTTTTTTAACACATCTGAGAGATGATGGTTTCCTGACCCTGAAAAAAATGGCAGTGAAATAAATGAAAACACCCAAATTTCCAATAAGTAGGTTGGGAAAATATATTTATTCAGCTATTATAAGGTATATTTTAGATGAATATCTATTGACATGGAAAGATATTTATAATATATCATGGATCTAAAAAGAAGTTATAAGTCATATGTATATTATAATATCATGTTTTAAAAATATTTTAATTCTTTTAATTATCTACTGTTGTATAAAAAATAATCCCAAAATGGCTACTTTTAAAAATCTCCATTTTATTATATTTAATAATGTTGTGGGTCAAGAAATAGGGCAGTGCTAAACTGGGCAACTCTTTTGCTCCATGTAGTGTTAACTTAGGTCACTTGGTGGTATTTAGTTGGAAGACAGGCTGGTCTGAAGTATTCAGAGGGGTTCAACTCAAATATTGGCTCTTTGGTAGGGATAACCAGGAAAGCTCGTTTCATCTGTGACTGCTGAACTGGGCAACTAGACAAATCCTTTCTAGCCTGGAAGTCTCAATAGTAGTTTGACTTCTCACAATGCTGCTTAGAGATTCCAGAAAAGGTGTTCTAAGTAAGACACAGAATGTGGAAGCTGCCACTCTCATAAGACACAGTATTAACATCTGTCCCAAAAGTTCTGGGTCAATACAGCCACCAAACCAGCCCAGGTTGAAGGAGAGGAATTGTAGACGCCCCTTGCCCTGTACACATGCAAATACACCTCTATGGAAGGAATGTTTTAAAATATTGTGACTATCTTTAATTAGCCATAGACTTCTCTCTTACTGCAAAGTATTTACCTTTTTTCCTCCATGTCAAATACAATCATCTCCTCCTGTGACCCCCAATGCCTCCTCCCACTATAGTATTTGCTCAAATTTCTCGATCTTGTCACCTAAATCACTTCCAGAAGGAGATGAGCCTTCTCAGGTTTGCTTCCTCAGGTAAAGCATCTCTCATTCTGAATATATGTGAAGCAAATAATTTGTTCTCCACACACATAACATTCAATGGTGCGACTCAGTCAGAAAAACCAATAAAGGAAATTTGGAAATGGAAGGTACACAGCAGTAACAAGTCCATGACATTTCTGAAATCTAATCAGGCACATGACTCCTACTCTTTGATTAAGGCCCAGTACTAATCTCTAGGATAATTATTGACAGTACCCTCTGAGCTCTTGTATCTGCCCTCTGCTTTATTTATCACATGCATTTGAAATGCTATATTCATAACTGTGTAGCTGCTCAGTCTGCCTTGTCTTTACAGAAATTTGGAGGTCCCAAGACCCCTTTTCATTTTGCACTGTCTCTGTCACATTCAATCTAAGCTGATTTAATTCTTTTAGAACCGTGAGGGTTCCTTGTGTATCAAATTACAATTCACTCTACTAAACGAATTCTGAGACAGGCCCTTCTCTACCTTCAGCTAAGAGTCAGAATCCTACAGGAAAATGTTTTTAAGATTCTTCTAAGTCATTGGCATATCGAGACGTTCTAGTAGCCTTGTCTAAGACTTGTAGACCCTTTCTCATCCTATCAGAGATGATGTCTAAGAGGAGGTACTAAGAATTTTAGAAGTCCTACTCTGCTGGCCCTTAATTTTTTCTGATATGTCAACAAAAGTTCCCACAGTACAACATGTGATTTTTAACTTTAGGCCATGCTTATTGGTAGCTGTTCTACATTTCATTTTTGCCCTGACAGCATTCAAACTTGAGATTCCCTTGGTGGGAGAGACCAAGGATGAGTAACAGTTTTATTTTCTAAACTGGCACCCATGTATTTTCTTTAAATTCTACTTAAAAATCGAACAGCTCCTCCTTCCATTTATTGCATTCTTCTCTTTTATCATAGGCAACCGGAAGTCAAATCCCTGCCTTGGTCACATCATTAAGTGACCTTTTTATTTCCCATTTTACTGCTGGAGACATCTGGCACCCATTCTCTAGCCTCCAGCAGCATTTCCTCTCTCTTTTTAATGTTCTTACTAACCATTTCTATGATGTCCTTCTAGCTCCTATCTGCCACTCCATCACAAAAATAAAGCCAGAGGTTTTAGGCAGCACCCTACTTCTAGATGCTAAATTTTATTTTGGCCTTTTATTGCTACATACACAGTTCCTTAACATTAATGGATTAAACTAAGTATCTTATCATCTCATGATTTTTATGATTCATCTCATGATTTTATGGTTCAGAAATTTAGATAGAGAAATTAATTTATTCTTTGTGGCATTGAATTGGTCTTTCATTAGAGTTCAACTGTAGATAGGCAAATTTGGGGAATCCAAGAAGGTATCCCTTACATATCTGGCATTTTTTCAAGAATGGCTGAATGACTGAGCTCGCTCCTCCAGTCAACCAGAGTGGCTACATGTGACCTTTCTAGTGCTGTAGTCTGAGAGTAGTCAGACTTCTTTCATGGTATCACAAACATTAAAAGTATTAAGTACCAATCTCTCAAGGTTTGAGGCCAGAAACTGTATGTAACCATGTTTACTTATTCTACTGGCTAAAGTACTCAAAAGCCTGCCCAGCTTCAAGGAGAGGAGATATATGTTACTACTATAAAATAAGAAATTGAAAAAGCCTACTCAATTCTCGTCACTTAACCCAAAATGTAGGGTAAACCTGTAAACTCAACTTTCTCTTCTCCCCACTAGCCCAATTACTTGTTTAAGCTGTGAAATTATATACTTGTTCAGAACCAGTAGATGCCTGAAACTTCCATTTAACATTGTTCTCAGATAAACAAAAAGACTGATTTTGTTTCAAGTCTCTTAATTTTATCATATCTAATTATCCCATTCCTCTTGAAAATGAATGACCTCAATAGAGCCACAATTTTTTTTGTTGCTGTTAATTAGGTGAAAAACTATTTATTTTCATTTCCTCTTTCAGCCTTAGAGGGAACCGTTTTCACATGTTCAGTCATTTGTCCTCTACATTTCTAGTTCCTTACATCATGCCAGAAACTTGCTTACTAAACTTTTTAAGCTTCACATTCATCAATCTGTAACGTCCATTACAAATATTTATTTTAAAAATACTCTTTTAGTCACAAATTTGAATTATTACAGACAAACAATCATTATCTCCTGAGCCTCCTTTTTTGTTCATTTATTCAATGACTCATATAACAGGTATTTAGTGAGTCTATATCATGTTCTTGGTATTGGGGAAACACTAATGTGTAAAACAGATATATTTCCTCTATTTCTACAAAAGTGGTTAAAGACAAGGGTTTAAACATGCAATTATAATCAATTGAGACTTAATGATGAAGAAGAAGAATCAATGCAGAGCATAATAAGGTCATCCAATTGAATCTAGGGAATCAGAGAAGGTTAAACAGCAGAACAAACATCCTAGCTGAGACTAGGGAAAGTAAACCAGACAAGATCCAGCAAGAAAAAAGAGGAACCATTTCAGGCAATGGTGATACCCTCTTTCAGGTTCCAAAGGTGTAAGACAGCATAGAATACCTGAGGAATTTGAAAAGGAAAGTTTTGAGAGGGGAGAGAAGAGAGTAAAGGAACATGGCAGGATTAGATCAGAAATCATTTTACAAAATATGGCAATGAATTTAGATTTTATAATAAGAATCACAATATAATTCATGAAGATATTTAAACCATGCTAATTGTCATGATCAGAATTGTGCTAAGAAAATTATCCTGGTTGCAATGTGATGAATTATTTGGAAAGGAAAAATAATGGATATAGGTAATCTGCTTTTGAAGCTATGGTGATACTTGATTAGAGGCAAACATTGACAATGAGAACAATGAATGCATTATGGAGCTATTTAGGAGGTTTTACTGAGAGTTGAGTTAGCAGAAAAATTGCAAGAAAAGTACTAATAGTTAATAAGAGTAGAACAATGATAATGCATCACACACTGTTCTAGGCCTTTTACCTGTATTATTTTATTTAATGTTTAATATAACCGAATGGGATAGGTAATATTTTTTCTATTTTACATATAGGGAAACTGATTCATAGAAAGACTATAGAAACATTACAGAAGGAGCATGACTAACAAGTAAATGGACTAGAATTAGACATTACGTGGTCTAAATCCAGGGTTTTAACCACACTACTAAGATGGCTAAAATAGTACTATAATTGCACGGTGGGGTGTAAGGAGTTTTATCAAATTTAATTTAAAAATACTTAGAGAAAAAACAGCCAGATACAAGGTCTGTCCCTGATATAATGAAATCAACAAAACAGGACATTTTGATAACTGGGGAAATGTGAATAGAGACTTGGTATTCTAAGAAAATGTATTGAAATATAATAGAATCATTATCTAAAAGAGGATAGATTACAAAAGAGTAGATACATTATGATCTTTGTGACAAAAATACATATACATTTATGTAGATACACAGATAACTATCTGGAGGAATATAATTTTAGGTGTTAACAATAGCAATCTATAGATTGTGGAAATCTGGTATTTTTATTTTACTTTAGTATTTTTTTTTTATTTTCTATCTGTCCAGAGTATATCTAAATTGCTTTGTAACCTTAAAAATTAAAAATAAACATAATAAAAGCCAAAATTATAATTTCAAAAGACAACATGTGAGATCAAAGCCAATTATTATGTTAATTCAACTTTATATCAATTGTTCCACAGAGTACCAAAGAGAGAGATATGCCCAGGTAAATAATCAGTATGGCACTATGTCACTTACTTTTTTTTTTTTTTTTTTTTTTTTGAGACAGAGTCTCGCTTTTTCGCCCAAGCTGGAGTGCAGTGGCATGATCTCGGCTCACTGCAAGCTCCGCCTCCCAGATTCACACCATTCTCCTGCCTCAGCCTCTGGCGTAGCTGGGACTACAGGTGCTCGCCACCACGCCTAGCTAATTTATTTTTTATTTTTTATTTTTATTTTTTTATTTTTAGTAGAGATGGGGTTTCACCGTGTTAGCTAGGATGGTCTTGATCTCCTGACCTCATGATCCGCCCACCTCGGCCTCCCAAAGTTCTGGGATTACAGGCGTGAGCCACTGTGCCCAGCCAGCACTATGTCACTTTATATTGACCAGTGGCTCTGCCTTAATGGCTCTGAAGCAGAACTCTAGTACAGAGTTACAGGTTTGAATTTCTAATAACAAGACACAGAGATCACATTTCAGAGATTTATTCAAGAGTGCTCTCAGAATTAAAACCAGGGGAAGGAAAGGAAAGTTAGGAAAATGAAAGGAAAGGGGTAGAAAGCAAGTAGGAATGAGCAGAAAAAGAAGTCATGCTGTGATGTATTCTCAGGACAAGACATCCAACTATATGGAGAATTTTAAAATTTAGTGACCTGTCAGGGATGTCCTGAGTTTAGACGAGAATCAGGTCATTATAACCTCCCACTGATTATTCACTGGCTATGGGCCATCCCAAGAAGTAGGCATGATACTGAGTGAGTATCTTGAGCTGAGGCAGTTATACAAGGGAATCAATAGCTGAAGGCCAGCGACCCTCCTCAGAGATGAAGTAATAAATTCTCGATTCCTAGGGAAGGATATGGGCAGTATTACAGTGCCTACAACAAGAGCATACACAAAACACTACCTTTAAGTGGCTTCTTTCATCTAATTTCAACCCTGAACATGAAACTATATGACTGTACAACTCGAGGGCCATGTGAAGAGTGACAAAGGACAGAATGATGAGGAAGAGAGAGAGAGAGAGAGCAAGCATTCACCCTAATGCCTATTCCATGACATGTGAGAGAGTAAAGTGCAGCTTGGCCCAAAAAAGAAGACACAGAGTCAACTTAAATGGACAACAGAAATGAGTCCAGGCCCAAAGCACATTGAAGTTTGGAAAGCGCTATATCTGAAATAATCAAGCTCAATCTGTCGTTAGCTACCCTTGACCATAACTCATACAGGGAGCTGTAAGAAAGCTCTGTGTGGGGTGGGGGAGGTGGCATGAGAACGATAAGAGGAAGAGGCCTTCTTTACCTTTCCAAATTAATGGTTAAATTCTACAAGACTCTGTGATCTACTGGATGAAGGGGTGAAGAAAAGAGGTATCTTAATGATAATGTCAATATTTTTCCTTAATGGTTGCAAATCAAAGAGGACATGACAGCTTATTCAATTAATTGTATGAAGATGATAGACTATCCATTTTGAAAAAATACTAAAATGAGATTCGTATCTCATATCACATATAGAAAATGAATTCTACACAGAGTATATAACTGAACACTTCAAATCAATATGTAATTAAAAACTTTAATCCCCTGAAACACACATACCCTTTTTGCCACACACTCCAGATGCCTAGCAATGACAGAAAAAAAGTAAAGCTAAATAGATGCATGAATATGCCAGGAATAAGAAGACAGCTGCACAGCTAAACAAAAAAATATGAGTAGGGTTGCCAGATAAAGTATAGCATGCCCAGTTAAATTTGAATTTCAGATAAAAAACAAATGTCTTTTTGGTATAAGTAGGCTCTATGCAATATTTAGGATATACTTATAACCAAAACATTATTTTTAGCATTTAATATTTAGTGTATTTAACATATTTAGTAAGTTCTTAATGTTTAGACTATTTTATTTACTAAATCTGGAAATAAAAATAAGTTATTCTTCAAAGAAAAGAGAAAGTAAGATTGGAAAAATTATGAAAGGAACTATTTACAAAAATTCCTAGAGGGCAGGGAGAAAGGACTAATATATTAAAGGTGGTATTCAACTAAAGTGTTTTACCATAGAGATGGCATATACCAAGCACAGGAATGTAGTCCAGGAGTATCCCCCACGTGACTATTGAGGTAAAGGGACAAATAAACAGGTGGTTGTATTTCATCATATCCCCTCTTTCTTTGGGCCAATTTACTAAGTAATTGATTGTCTGCCTTAAAGCAACAGCAGGGGAGACAGGAACTTGGGTAACAGAAGCAAAGCTACACAAATCGTCTATGGACCTTTCACTTTCATTTAAGTAATGGAGCATTAAAAGCCACTGAAGTCTACTGTATGTATCCTCTCAAACAACAGTGGCAAAGATACAAGGTAAACTCAAACAAGAAATCTTAAATATAAGTGTGTATTGGTCCATTCTCACACTGCTATACTACCTGAGACTGGATAATACACAAACAAAAGAGGTTTAACTTACAGTTCTGCATGGCTAGGGAGGCCTCAGGAAACTTACAATTGTGGCAGAAGGTGAAGGGGAAGCAAGGCATGTCTTATATGGCAGCAGGAGACAGAGCATGCACAGGGAAAACTGCCAGTTTGAAAACCATCAGATCTTGTGAGAACTCCCTCACTGTCAGGATCCCCCATTATCCAGTCATTTCCCACTAGATCCCTCCCTCAACACATGGGGATTACAATTTAAGATGAGAATTAGGTAGGGACAAAGAGCCAAATCATATCATTCTTCCCTGGCCCTTCCCAAATATCATGTCCTTTTCAAATTTCAAAACCAAGCATGCCTTCCCAAACAGTCCCCTAAAGTCTTAACTCATTCCAGCATTAACCCAAAAGTCCAAGTCCAAAGTCCTATCTGAGACAAGGTAAGTCCCTTCTATCTATAAGCCTGTAAAATCACAAACAAGTTAGTTACTTCCAAGATACAATGGGGTTACAGGCATTGGGCAAATGTTCCTATTCCAAATAGGATAAATTGGCTAAAACAAAGGAGCCACAGGCCCTATTCAAGTCCAAAACCCAGTCAGGCAGTCATTATATCTTAAAGCTCCAAAATCTCTGTCAACTCCATGTCTCACATCCAGGGCATGTTGATGCAAGGGGTTGGCTCTCAAGACCTTGGGCAGCTTCACCACTGTGGCTCTGCAGGGTACAGCCCCTTTGGCTGCTTTCATGAGCTGTCTTTGAGTGCCTGTCACTTTTCCAGGCACATGGTGCAAGCTGTCGGTGGATCAACCATTCTGAGATCTGGAGGATAGTGGCCCTCTTCTCACAGCTCCACTAGGCAGTGTGCCCCAGTGGGGGTTCTGTGTGGGGACTCCAACTCCAACTCCACATTTCCCTTCCACACTGCCCTAGCAGAGATTCTCCATGAGGGCTCTGACTCTGTAGCACACTTCTGCCTGAACATCCAGGCATTTCCATACATCCTCTGAAATCTAGTCAGAGGCTCCCAAAGCTCAATATCCACACCTATGGGCACAACAGTATGTGGAAGCTGCCAAGACTTGAGGCTTGCACCATTTGAAGTCACAGCCTGAGCTGCACCTTGGCACCTTTTAGCCATGGCTGGAGCTGGAGTGGCTGGGATGCAGGGCATCAAGTTCTGAAGCTACACAGAAGAGTGGGCCCCTTGTCTCAGCACACAAAACCATTTTTTCCCTTCTAGGCTTCTGGGTCTGTGATGGAAGGGGCTGCCTCGAAGATCTCTAACATGTGATGGATACATTTTCCCCATTGTCTTGGCTATTAACATTCAGCTCCTCATTATTTATGAAAATTTCTGTAGCAGGCTTGAATTTTTCCTGAGAAAATGAAGTTTTCTTTTCTACCAAATGGTCAGGCTGCAAATTTTTTAAACTTTTATGGTCTGCTTCTCTTTTAAATGTAAGTTCCAATTTCAAATCATCTTTCTGTGAACACATGTAAGTGTATTCTTTCAGGAAAAGCCAGGTCACATCTTGAGTGCTTTGCCGCTTAGAAATTTCTTTTAGACACTCTAAATCATCTCAAGTTTAAAGTTCCAAAGATCTCTCAGGCAGGCCCACAATGCTGCCAATCTTTTTGCTAAAGCATAGCAAGAGTGACCTTTGTTCCTGCTCTCAATAAGTTCCTCATCTCCATTTGAGACCACCTCAGCCTGGACTTCTGTCCATATTACAATCAGCATTTTGGTCAAAACCATTCAACAGTCTCTAGGAAGTTCCAAACTTTCCCTCATCTTCCTTTCTTCTTCTGAGCCCTCCAAACTATTCCAAACTCTGCCTGTTGACCCAGTTCTAAAGTCACTTCTACATTTTCAGGTTATCTTTATAGCAGTGCCAATTCTCTGTATTAATTCATTCTCACATTCCTATAAAGATCATACCTGAGACTGGTAATTCATAAACAAAAGAGATTTAATTGCCTTACAGTTCTGCAAGGCTGGGAGGCCTCAGGAAACTTATAATTATGCCAGAAGGTGAAGGTGAAGGTGAAGCAAGGCATGTCTTACATGGCAACAGGAGACAGAGACATGGTGTACAGGGAAAACTGCCCCTTTGAAAACCATCAGTTCTTGTGGGAAGTCCCTCACTATCATGAAAACAGTGTGAGGAAAATCGCCCCCATGATCCAATCACCCACCAGATCCCTTCCTCGACACATGGGGATTACAATTTGAGATGTAATTTGGGTGGGGACATAGTACCAAACCATATCAAAGTGTGAGCTCTAAATAAAAAATCAGCAAATACATGCAGAAAGTTAGGGCCACTAAGGAGAAACAAGCAGATTCAACAAGCAGAACTAGTAACTGTGGAGGAAAAAAAAATTAATATAGGAGACAGAACAAAAAAATTGATAGTTATGAAGTCATGCACCACATGAGGATGGTTCCATCCATGACAGACAGCTTATATAAGGTGGTTCCATAAGATTATAATGGAGCTGAAAAATTCCTGTCACCTAGTGAAGTCACAGCCATTGCAACCTCATAACATAATAGATTACTCACATGTTTGTGGTGATGCTGGTATAAACAAACTTACTGCACTGCCAGTTTTATAAAAGTATAGCATATACAATTATGAATAGTATATAATACTTAGCCAAAAGACATTCAAAGGATATAGCGAATTAAGATATTTTAGGTATGTAAACATTTACAATTCGTACATAGCCCATCAAGTGAAAAAAATGAACGCAAGAGAAAGGGTCAAATGCACAGGTGACCAAATAAATTAGTAAAATATTATCACATATTTTGATTGCTAATTCTTAACATCAATTTGTAAATAAAATTTCACATGAGCACAGAATACATATATGCAGAAGAGAGTGAATATAAATACTAGATTATTCAAAATATTGTTGAGGAATAAAGGCTAATTAAGTTAACCATTTAAGTTCAAGCACTAAAAAACTAGATGAGAAATATAACTTGAAAACATCTAGAGAAAAAGAGAAATTGCATAACCTTCAACTCTGGGAAGAAATGAGTACAAAAATCAATCTGAAGCAATCAGAATACATATGGGTATACTTAAAAAGCAAAAAATAAAAAGAATCATCTATTTGCTATATACTAGAAGTATATTAAAAACTCAGTGACATACTGGAGCAGACACTCTATGCTCCCATTTCCTGCCATTTTAATCCATGTTTAAGTTTGCCTGAAGCTGAAGTGGACAGATTCCAACATGATTTCTTACTATATCAAGTGCCTAAACTTTCTCCTTCTGTTCCTAAAGGTTTTCTCCAGCACCACTGGAGTGTGCTCAGTGTGTATCCAGGAAAGCCCCAAAGATCTGAGAATTCCATGTTCCCAGGTGCAACCCTTAAACAATGAGGAACTGAATTTGATGGATAAATATCCCCAACTTCCCATTTCTTTGGTGGGATGCTTGTGAGATACCTCACAGGGTTCCTGGTAAGATTGAGCCCCAGTTGTACACAGTGGTAACCTGCTTGTTAACACATCCTTTAATTGGCTTCTTCTCTTGCCCTGTTGACTTTCTCCACATGCTGTGTGGTTCCTGGGATGGCACCCCAGATAAAGTACCAGCACCTAAGTCCTTTTCTTAGGGTCTGCTTTTAGGGGAACCAAAACCAAGACAGTTGTAAGAAGTGGTATACTAATAACCCCTGGTGTGCTGTGACATCATAATTAGTAAGACTTTCAGTGGTTGTGGATTGGAGTGAAGTACAGGTGGCTTAAAAATATGGAAGCAAAAGTAATTAAAGGGATTGTGGAGTTACCTATTTTACGTAGCTACATTAGAATCCCTGAATAAGAGAATAACAGGCTCAGGTTAGCCAACTACAAACATAGAGCTTGTTGCTGAAAACCAGAAAACCTCAATGCCAATATTTAAAGAACCCTTATCTCCTGTAATAATAAGGCAGTTTTACTAAGCAGGTATAGGATTTGATTCCTAGAGTGGTAAAGCTACAAAAGAGATTGAGTACATACCCCAGGAACTCTCCTACGCTAAAATCAGGGGCCCTGCTTGGGAAAGAGTTGTAATCCAAAATCTAGAATGATGATATTTGGGTGTGCATGCCTGAGAAGCCTAAATCTTCAGATTCCTTTGAAAACCCCAGGCCAGCAGAAGCAGCCACCTTTCTATAGTACTGTGTCTACTGTTGCAAAGATGTGACAAAATGCCACATTTCAGGCAAATGCAACATAAAATGATGCTTATCCTCCTTAATATACTCCCCTTCCTTCTCTTATGGTCTAGATCAATAATCAGAGACATTCCAGCATAGCTCATTCAGTTAACAGAGCTCAGCATAGCAAAGCCCTGATATGAAGAAAAAAAATAGATTATTTATCAAAACAAAGATCTACAGTATCTTACCAATGTATTTGGTTGGGGCCTAGAGTAACACACATATGTATAGGTCTTCAGGGTTAGAACAGAGGCACAGATTAAATACTCAATAGGAACCAGTTTGTTGATATGGGGGCTCATCCCTGCAACTCAGGAAACAGTAGCTTGATGAAGTTATATGCACTCAGTCCTAGTATACTTTCAGGATGGCTGTTTCATACTCAGACACAAATATGTCCCTCATCAAATTAGGTGGCAATGCCACCATCTGTTTTGGCAGAGCAATGAGAAAGGCATCAGAAGACCCAGGAAAGTGGGCATGTTAAAATGGACTTACTATGTGACACTAGCAAACCCGTTGTGAAAAAAGGAAACAGAAAGACAGGAAAGTAAATAAGCAAATAAGGAAGGAGGAAAGCAAGACAGAACAGTACCCAGAACACAGTAGATGCTTGATAAATATTGGGTGGCAAATTGATGAAATGCATAAATTAAAACCCAAAATAGTAGTACAAAAATGTGATAGGTCTCGATTGTCATAATTAATAAGCTTGATCTTTAACATATGAAATGATGTCCTTTGTTTTCTTTCTAACATTTTCTCATATATATAGCATAACAATATTGATCAAGCACTAGAATACAGAATAAATCTCAACAAATTCTAAGTAGGTCCTATCATATTAGCCACATTCACTGAATGCAATGCAGTAAAATTAGAATAGAAAAATCAAAAGGAAGCCCCTTTGACTCTAGAATTTTGTAGTTAGAAATCAGCTATTCAAATAAATTTGATGATAATGAAGAAATAGAGATATAATGGCAATTAATTTAGTACTGAATTAACTATGTATGAAAATCTAGCTAAAGCATTCAGAATATATTTTATAGTCTTCAATATATTTGAGAAATTTTTATAAAATTATGCTGTTAAACAAAAGTCTAAAAAAATGAAAAACTGCCTCAAAGTGAAAGAAAAAATAGTAATAAACATAAATAAATAAATAAAATAGAAGAAAATATAAATTAATAAAACCATATGCTACCCTTTTTTGGAGAGGGTGCAGCATACCTATATAAGAGCTAAATCTTTGATAGGTACTATCAGAGAGGAAAAATGAGAGAATATACAGTTACAAATATTGTTAAAGATATGTAAATTAGGTGTGGTCAAAAATAATATCTGGGAAGATTCAGAGTGTATTACTTCTAATTCTAGAAATCTTTTAAATAATTCCTATTCAGGACTCTCTCATCCTCTTCTTCTTTGCTATAGGTGCCTTTACTCACTTGAGAAAAGAGGCACTTAGTTACTTTGTACATATGGGCTCCTCTTTCAAGTAGTAAAGACTACTGGGTAAAAGAGAGAAAAACAGTTGCTCTTCCATTCCCTTCCCACATCCACAGACTGATGTGCATCCAGATTTACTGATAATTATCTCTGTGGAAACTTATCCTTGACTGACATAGCAATGGTCTTCTTTAAAATTTTTCTTCAAACTGCAATAAAACCAACACTACACTTTTAGCATACTTCCCATGACAACAGAGGCTGAAACTGATGGCAAGGAACTTAGATGCATAACATACACGCAAAGGTTGTGTTGTCACTTGGATTTTCTTATTTCCACACTGTTTGCTCATGATTAATAATAATAGCTACTTAAAAGTATTCTTTGGTCTAAGCAAGATGAATATTTTTCATACATGTGGTCTAAAACTAATACATCTGAAAACTGATCAAGAAATTCTGCTAACTTTGCTATTAGCAACCTTAAAATCATCCTAGAGCCTATTATTCTTTCAGTCTGAGTTTTTTTCAAGAACTTATTTTGTTGAGTGTGTAACATAATCTAGGTTATAAATGCACACCTTCCTTAAAAGTATGCAAGAAAATAGGTCCAGGATCCCAGGGCATCAAGAAGTCTACTTAATTCCAAGAACACTATTGTTTCAGGACACTACCTTTCCTCTCCTCTCCATCACTTTCATTCTGTTTTGTTTATAAATGAATGTAAGGGCTAATAACATTCTATATTGCTCTCCCCTGATGTAATTATTGGGCCTATTTGAGGTATCTGCTTACTCTGGTTTATTTTTTACAACATCTAACATCATTTGTATTACTTTCTAGGATGTAGTCACTGGATTATTAAATTCATAGAACTTTCTCAAGGCCTTAATTCAAATATAAGGACAATATTTTGGCTAAAATATCTGAAATATAAACTAAAGTCATAAAATGCAGCATACCAAGGCCTAAAAATAATATTTATTACATAGGTATACAGTAGTTTTTCAGTGCTGCTGTAGGTGTGGATGCCTTACGGGAGAATCTGAATTTTGCCTTTATATAGTTAATATATTATCAAAGTTTTCTACATGAACATGTATTATTTATGTTTTGAGGTTAATATTATTTAGAAAAATAAATTAGAACATTTAAAGCTGAAGTGTCTCTTTCTATACTTTTAAGAATATTATTCTGAAATCACAGGTATTTATATTTATTGTTCATATCAGAAAATATGAAGAAATAATTACAACAAAAGCGTACAATTTGCAGAGACAAAAGGAATCATGGAAGTAATATTTTTTATCTTTCAGATGAGGAAACTCAGAAAAAAAGTGTATTGACTTGTTTCATGTTACATCTCTAGTTAATAGGATGGCTGAGAATGTAACCTCCTGAGTGTCATATGTTTCTGTCTATTATCCTTACGAATGGTTTATGTTTCCCAGTTGTTTTGGTCCCATCATCCCTACCATATAATGAGATTTTTAAAGAACCAAGTATCCTAGTTTTATTACAATTCCCTATACAGCAGTAGCTTGAACACTAAGAATTCAATGCCTGTCAACTTATTGAATATCTGTGATCCTGCAGAAAATAAAATGCTTTCAAAAGAGGTAAAAACGTAAATACAAGAGAGGTGATAGTAGGGTGGTTCAGAATTAACTACAAGGAATTCAGTATAAGACAATTTCACAGAAATAATTCTTAGGTATTAAAGGCAATTACTTAAAAGTAAAGCCATTTCATAAACCACTAAGCATGGGGATAAGAAAAGACAGGATGATTTAATACAAGTCAAAAATGGTCTTGATGTAAGTTCTGGTGGGCATTAGAGATTTGCTGTTTCCCAAATCAACTGTTTTTATGTAACCCAGATTTCTGATGAGGTTAGTTTGCTCTATAAGATCTAGATGAGATCCCTTTGAATCCCCACCTCATACCTGTGGCTGTTCAATGTCCTGCCCAAAGTATAGGTAAATTCCCCCAAGCTTATATTACCAATGAATTAAACACAGCCTGAAATAAAAGCCATTAGTAATGTAAATTGATGTGAACCTTTGAAAAATACTTCTAATAGTGTCAAGATATTCCCTTTAGCTATATGACACTACATAGAATAAATAATTATTTGCCAACACATTTTTTTTTTCTGTCTCCAGCATCAAATCTGAGAGCTATGAATTAATAGATTATATCCAACTTGGTCAGCAATAAGTTGTAAACTATGGCTATGTAATTATAGAATATTGCTTATTTATAGAATGGAAATTTTAAATAAAAACATGAAGAGTTTCTTAATTTTTTTAAATTCATTTTCTTTTACCTAAAGCATTCTCATATTCCTTGTAAGTTAGAAGCCTAGGATGTCTAACAAATTTTGCTGAGTGAGTAAACAGCCTTGGGCCAAGAGGAATCCAGTATGGTAAGAAGCCTCTCAATTCCCATCCCACATTCAAGTATCCAAAGATTTCCTCCTAAAGACTTGCAGACAATCCAAATGTGTAACTAAAATCACTGAAGGATTTGATGTTACATTTTTGTTAACCCCTACCTCTCCCTCAAAAATAGTAAGTACCGATTATAAACAGACAGATTGACCAATAAATGATGAGTTTCTGAGAAAAATACACCTGCTGCTTCATTTCATGCTTAAAAAACAACAACAAAAAAGAAGAAGAAACAAATTTCAAAGATTGTGATTAGGCAAACTAAGAAAAATAAACACAAAAAAACCTTTCACCTCACATAAATTGTTTTAACAACTTAGCTAGATTTTAATTACACAAAATAAAAATGCAAACTTTATATTTATTGGTCAGTATAATTATGTTAAATTCTTTTATAGAACTGCCATGACTTGGTTAAGAATACTTGTTGATTCATCATGTTTCATCCCCCTTGTGATGTCAAAATAGAAACAGATAGTTGGGGTGGGCACCATCTTGCAACACCATCCTCAGACTAACGGAATAAAATTATCTCTACTTAGGTTATTTCAGGGTTTTAGCAAGGGTTCTCCAGAGAAACAGAATCTACAGGATATACAGATAAAAACAAGTTTAGTAGGGGAATGGGCTAATGTGATCATGGAGGCTGAGAAGTCCCATGACAGGCTGCTTGCCAGCTAGAGAAGGAGGAAAGCTGATAGCTGGCTCAGGCCAAGTCCCAAAGCCTCAGAACCAAGGAAGCTGATGGTATAATTCTCAGTCTGAAGCCAAAGTCCCAAGAGCCCCAGGGATTGCTGATGGAAAGTTCCAAGTCCAAAGTCCAGAAAGTCTGGAGTTCTAATGTCCAAGGACAGAAGAAGGACTTCTCATCTCTGGGAGAGAAAAAAATAAAATTCTCCCTCCTCTGCCTTTTTGTTTTGTCTGGGCTGTTGCCCCCCGACTTGAGGGCATATCTTCTCCCTCAATCCACCCACTCACATGCCAGTCTCTGGAAGTATTCTCACAGACATCTAGGGCAGCCCAATCTTTAATCAAAATCAAAGCCACCTGGGTTTCCCTTTAAGCAGAGGGACAAGCTCAGTGCCTACTGAAGCATTGAGCATGAATAGTGCTTTACCAGCTATCCCTTTATCCAGTCAAGTTGACATCCCAAAACAAACCACCACAAGGAAGCTAGAATGTGCCAAAATGGAAATAGTTTGAAAGATGGGGTTTTCAAAGGTGAAGGGGGTCATAGGAAAGAAACATTTTCAATTCTTCGCATTTTCCAGGACCTAATAATAGTTCTACTTCTCATAAGTTTAGCACTGCTCACCAACCAATCATGAATTCCTTCTGCTCTGACATAGTATAAAAGATTCAAAAAGAGATTAATGAACAGTATTAAGACATGTAGTGCATTTATCTCATATGAGAAATGGAAATGCTTTCTTTTACTTCTTTACTATAAAAATCACAGACTTTCCCTGAGGTAAAGGTATTCTAATTCTATATCATTTTGGTTAAAATTTCTAGAAACAACCATAAGTTTATTAATGACATCACTAAATCTGATCGTGTTATTAAAATGTTTCAGGTTGGGCAATTTGAAGTCACAGTCATTATTAGTGTTCCTAATTGTGAAATTAATATATGTTAATTATAACAAAAACTTTTTTTTTTTTTTTGAGACAGAGTCTCGCTCTGTCGCCCAGGTTGGAGTGCAGTGGCACCATCTCGGCTCACTGCAACCTTCGCCTCTGGGGTTCACGCCATTCTCCTGCCTCAGCCTCCCGAGTAGCTGGGACTACAGGTGCTCGCCCCAACACCTGGCTAATATGTTGTATTTTTAGTAGAGACGGGGTTTCACCATGTTAGCCAGGATGGTCTTGATCTCCTGACCTCATGATCCATCCGCCTCAGCCTCCCAAAGTGCTGGGATTGCAGATGTGAGGCACCACACCTGGCAAAAAACAAAAAAACAAAAAAACAAACAAACAAACAAAAAACAAAAACAAAAACAAAACAAAACAAAAAAAACTTTTAAAAATAGAGAACATATAGAAATAAATACAACTGTAGACAAACAAGCACCCAAAAATATTCTAAATTCCCAAACCCAAATCAAGATTGCCACTGCAAATATTGTCAGCTCATTTTTTAAACCTCTTCTAAGCTTTCAATTCCATTGAGATGAACTCATAGACCAGCCATCATATTTCATCACTTCTGGTATTTTCTGCTTTTTACCTATGTGAAGCTTATAAGCAATACTGTATTGTACTGTATATATACATATACTATATGTATATACCCTCACGGTATACTTGGATTAATTTACATTTTTAGAGAAAATTTCATGTCTCCATTTTTATTTAAATCTTTCAAAAAGATTGATGGTAATTAGACTGCATGTTTATGTGTGTATGTGTATGATTTAAGTCACGATTAATAAAGCTAATGCAGGTCTTCTGAGCAGAGCCCTATGGAGTAAAGTATCTTCTAGATTGTTTTATGGACTATCTGTTTATCTACTTCTAAAGAGGGCTACTGATGGGTAGGGGACAAAAAATGGCCCATCAGCCTATATAAGTAATCAAGTTCTTCTGCTCCTGAGTGCTTTCTGCACAATAATAGAACTTGACCTCATGAGACAAGCATCCAGGAGTTTTCATTGTTACAACCAACTGCCTAACAGATAATTGGCATGCTTTGTGTTTTATGAAATTAACTGTATACCAGATAGCACCCAGTTCACTCTGGTACAAATGAAAGTTTATGCACTATAACTAAGAAAGTAGACAGTCATTTAGCTTATTGTCTATAACATGAAATATACATAATTCTCCAAAAAAATCACCATAATAATAGTTAATGTATGGTGTTTAATAGCTTGATGATATATCAATACAAATGAGCTACACTACACTGGCTTCACAGGATTATTTTTACTGCACTCCAGTTCATACCATTAATCAACTCAAAGAAATATTATTTTTAGAAGTTTTATCAAATGTATTATTGCTTAATTATGACGCTTCAAATGAAGGATGTTGTCTCTAATATCAAAGTGTCTTTTAATATCATGTATTGACCGTAAGATATCTTAGGAGAACTATTATTCAAGTCTCAGTTCCAGAAACACCTATCTTCTGAGTAACAGTAGGTTTATATTTATCTTACTAACATGATGAATCTTCTACTGGATCATGATCCTCACTTTTATCTGACTTAAGTGAATTAGAGCTGAATGTGGCATATTTCTAGTAACTAGTAGGGCCTCTGATGTGCATTTCTGCCTGTGTTCTATGAATCCCTGCTTTTGTTATCTTCCTATTCTTATTTTTCCTTTACTTAGTTTCTCAGCTATTTGCTTTAGCCATTTTCCTTACACATATTGTAAGCCGCTTCAACTCCTTTTTGAAACAAATAAATATAAATTAGTAATGTTTATTTCATCAGGCTTCATGTTTATAAAGTATAATTTGCTCCTATATTTATCTAAATATTTTAACAATTTGTGTATATTTTAATACTCATTGAGTTTGTACAAGAATAAAATCACCCTTGAAACTATGTTAATAGCATTTTCTTATCTTCAATTTTTATTGAATTAGGCAACAAAAAACCTTGAAAATCCTCTTATTTTTCTTTTAGCTCAAAGATTCGTGAGGATTTTTCAAGCAAAGGTAAGTAATAAGATAAATAAAAAGATTTCTAAAGGGGATACAAATTAATAAACCACAAGAAACTTCACTAATCCAGTATAGAAAATTAGTTCTTAAGAAATCTCTTGGTAATCCACTTTTCAAAGTTCTCCAGTTTGTTCAATAACAATATAAATTTGTATTGGTCCCAGAGGAAGTCACCTCTATGTAGGTAGCATGGTTTCAGTGTTTAGCTTATAATTAAGCACTTGAAATACTTGAGAATATGATTATTGGGGCATCAACCCATTGCATAATAATTTTTTTCTTCTTCCCTTAGATAAATACTATAAGTGTGTCGGCATGAGCCACCGATTTGCAAGATGCATTATGCATAGTGAATTGGTCAGTATTATCTCCTCTCTATTCTACTTAGGAGACAAAGTTGAGATTACACAAATTAAGCCACTTTGTCATTCTTTGATTTCCTTACTTAGTTCTGTATGCTTAAGAATGGAATTACTTCTGCAAAAGTAAAATCAAGGACACATTTTACTCTATAGACACTATAGACATACATAAATATATAAAGGTAATATGAGGAAAAGATGCCATTTAAAGTGAAACTAGGGTGGTTACAGTGGCTCATGCCTATAATCCCAGTGAGCTGGGGAACAGAGGCAGGAAAATCGCTTGAGGTCAGGAGTTTGAGGCCAGCCTGGGCAATAGAGCAAGACCCTATGTCTACCAAAATAAAAAACACAAAAATTAGCCAGGCATGGTGACATATGCCTGTAATCCTAGCTACTTGGGATGTTGACACAGGTGGATCACTTGAGCCCAGAAGTTCAAGGTTACAGTGAGCTATGATCATGACACTGCACTCCAGCCTGGGCAACAGAGTGAGTCCCTGTCTCTAAAAAAAATAAACAATAATAAAGCGAAACTAATGTGAGCAATATGGCAGAGCATATAGCATTTTAAAGAGACAGGCAGTTTTAGAAATGATTTAATTCAGGCCCCTTATTTTTAGATGATACTGTTGGCCAGAAAGCTGAGTGATTTTCCCCAACATCAAGAAGCAAGTTAAAACTCAGGCCCACTGATGGCCCAAATCTGCACATAAGTATCAATACCTCTTTGAGAGAAAATGTTTTTGTCACCTTCCATAATATCTTTTGATCACAGGGAATATTTGTTATATAATTACCTCTGTATTAGGTTGGTTCAAAAATAATTGTGTTTTTTGCAATTAAAATGCCAAAATAGCAATTACTTTTGCGTCGACCTATTATGTTCTTTTAAAAAATTATTCTAAATACAACTTTTTGGGACAGTGGTTTGTATTTGAATCATTTTTCCATGTCTAATTAGTGGCAATAATGAACTTTCTATTCACATAAGAACATTCAACAAACGAATTTCACAGGGCATAGAGAAGGGTAGGAATGAATTATAGAAAAGAAACACTAAAAATAAAATCATGAATTTGTAAGAAATTTTCTTCTCAGTTGTGTGTGCCTTCATATTTATTTTAGCCATCTTCTATACAAAATTTATCTAGATACCAACATCAACTAGATAAAATGTAGATATTAACATTAACTATTCAGGAAGTAATTTGGTAGCAAATGACAGAAAAAAAACAAGCAAAATTAATTGATTAAAACTGTGCATTTTTTGACTCATATAACTTCAAAGTTGAGGAATATTTTTAGGACTGGCCAGCTACAGAAAATAAAACAATGTCCAAAATCTTTCTTGCTTGTGCCATTACATTTTCTGCAATGCTATGGCTTGGTTAAATTCTTAGCTCCCCCTACAAGGTAGAAAGATAGCTGCCTACACCATACAACTTATAAATCATCCTAAGAACAATTCCAGTGGGGCAGGTAGAAGGATATTGTCTTCAGTAGTTCCAAGAAAAATCCTAGAATCTAACCCTCAGAACTCTGATTGGATCATCTATTCATCCCTAAATTAATCCTTGGAATTTGTTTGCTTAACCCTGGTCAAAAGGCCACTCACAGAGCAGGGTTCAACTCCATCTCATTCAAAACACATAGCATGTAAATGGAAAAAGCAAGAATGCTTTTGCCAGAAGTAAATATGAAAGTTGAGCAGGCCCAAAATGATAGATGTCTTCTGCATTGTATGTTAGGCAGGGAAGAAAGTTTGGAGCTTCTTTCCCTTCCTTGTCTCCCTGTTTTGCCCCATAAGAAGTTGCTATGGATTGTTTTCTACTACACTGACTGGAGCACACACAAATAATAGGTAGAGTCACAGTGCGGCACCAGATTTCACATGGACACAGTCATCAGCCTAACTCCCTCTGTCCATGGGACAGAAATGCTAAGTAGTAGATCTGTTTTCAAAGTAGAATACTTGGCTTATCATGTTTTCGCTCCATTTCTTTCTATTCCAATTCTCTATTACCATCATAGTGGTAAAACCCAAGCAAAGATTTGATGTTACAGAAGGGGAGTTTGAAAACAAGATAGAGAGCAATCTTTATTTAGAGTTAGGACTGAAACTTTTTAGGCCTACCTAGTTTAAGAAAGTGCTCCCTATGATCTAGCACCAACATAGATTACTATTATCAACTATCCACTCACTCCCTGTGGTCCAGCCCCAACATGGATCACTATTATCAGCTGTCCACACTCTCCTTATAATAGAATTATTCATTCACGCCCTTTTCCAAGCAGCTTTGTAATGCCTTTCTGTTGAAGTGAACTCCTGTGTCTCTCTAAATATGGGTTTAGCTATATGATTTGTTTTGGCCAATCATATGTGAGTGAATATAATCTGTGATGCATCAAATCAGAGGCTTTAAATTAGCTCAAATGGTTTGCCTTGTGCTTTTGTGCTTCTCCCATCTGTCATCAGAAGATTTTGCCTGGGTCCTAGAATGAGAGTCATGTGGAGCAGGTATGAATCTGAGTTGCAGACTAAAGAAAGCCACCCAAGCCAACTGCCAGACCTGTAAGACAATGGCTCTTGTTTTAAATCACTGGCATTGTTGGGTTGTTTGTTAAGCAGACTTACCATGCAAAACTGACTAAAACTACATCTTATATAAGTTGTCTGCAATGCAATGCAACAACTTGGCCAATTTGGGCCAAAGACAAATCTAAGAAAAACATTATCTTAAGATGTCAGAGGCATAACTCACATGCTCTCTTTTCAGAGCACTCTTGGGGTATTGCATTTGTTTTAAGACTAATAACCAAAGTAGAATCAAATTACCTCAATGTCATTACTTGCTTCTCTCCAACAGTTTGAAGTTGATATATTAGTCATTGAGTTATTTTTAACATGCCCTCTCTTCTGTCTTCTTTTCTCATATTATACAGCTGGCCTCAGACTTCTCATACCAAATGTTCTTTCCTTCAAACCCACACACCTCACCCTAATCTAAATCTTTCAATCCTTGTGCTACACTCTGTTTCCTTTCTAATTCAATTGACAAAGCAGCAAAGAACGTTTCTGGCAAACAAGGATTTCCCTGGAAGACTTGAAAGGAGAGATTAGGGCAAACCAGAATTCTCTTTCCCTGGTAGGCAGAGAAAACAGCCACACTTGTCCACAGGCTTTCCCTACAAACTGCGTGGGGAGAAGTAATTAGTCATGGCCAGTATGGGGGCATTTCCACTCCCCTCATCCTGTTCATGTCAGTCAACAAACGTCATCTTAATAAAAAAAATTACAAGTCATTCTCTTTTCTATGTGCCTGTATTTTATTGAATTTTTAATTATAAAAAGAAATGCTGTTTTATTGTAAAAAAATTAATGCAGTTATTTCAAAAAGTTAATCAACTAAAAATTCCTTTTATCCAACATCTGTGAAGTAATCAGTGTCAAATATTAATTGTACAATTTTTGAAATATTTATTTATGTTTATACTAACATATGATTTTCTATTTTTTTCTATAAAATGATCTCTTTTATCTAAGGTGTGTGTTTTTTTTATCTCTCTATATATGATTACATATGACGGACATCTCTTCAAGTAAATACATGTTGAAATCTAACTCATTTTTAATCAAAAATAGCTACATAAGTCTTCAGTCCATTTTAATTTGATGTCTGTATATGGTGAGAAATAAAGGTCTAGTTTCATTCTTCTATATATGTTTCATTCTTCTGTATATATTTATCTGGGTTATCTATTCTGTTTCCTTGGTTACATGTCTATTTTTATGTCAGTACCACGCTTCTTTGGTCAGTATAGCCTTGTAGTATAGTTTGAAGTCTGGTAGTGTGGTGTCACCAGTTTTCTTTTGGCTCAGAATTGCTTTGGTTTTTTGCAGTTCCATACACACTTTAGAATTGCTTTTCTATTTGTGTGAATAATGTCATTAGTATTTTGAAATGAATTGCATTGAATCTGCAGATAACTTTGGATAGTATGGACATTTTAACCATCTTATTTTTTTCAGTCCATGAGCATGGCATATATTTTCATTTTGTGTGTGTGTGTGTCCTCTTCAATTTTTTTAATCAGGGTTTTATAGTTTTTATTATAGAGATCTTTCACTTTTTTGATTAAATTTATTCCTAGGTGTTTTTAACAGTTATTAATAGGTTTTAATAGTTATTGTAAATAAGATTGGTTTCTCAATTTCTTTATCAAATGGTTCAGTGTTAGAATATAGAAATGCTACTAATTTTTATATGTTGATTTTGTATTCTGAAACTTTACTGAATTAGTTTACTATTTCTAACAGTTTTTTGCTGGAGTCTTTAGGTTTTTCTAAATATAGGATCATGTTTTCTATGAACAAGGTTAATTGGACTTCTTCCTTTCCAATTTGGATGCCCTTTCTTTCTCTTGCCTAATTGCTCTGGCCAGGACTTCTGGTATTACATTGAATAAAACTGGTAAAAGGAGACATCTTTGTCTTGTTCCAGGTCTTAGAAGTAAGGCTTTTAGTGGATATCTGAAATGTATTTATCTTAAGAGTAATTGCAAATATCACTGAGAGAGCTAACATACTAAGTCTCATTATACTTTTACATATTTTTTAATGCTTTTGTAAAATTTTGCTTGAGAGTAAGCTTTATGTAGAAACAGCCAATGAATTAAAAAACAATATTCAAAAAGCATTAACTAACTAGAGTAAAAATTACATAGAGCAAGATTAAGTAAATCAAAGAAAACTTCATCTAAATTACAACTTTATGGAAGGAAAGACCCAAACAGATGACTTTGTATTGAAAGTATTTTGGAAAGCAAATACAGTTCAACTCTTATGTCAGCCAAGGCCCTGAGGTAATTGAAATATTCGAATTGAGTTTTATCCTTCAGCCTGATATTAGATGGCAGAATTTCTAAAGCAAAATAAAGTATACTTTAATATTTTTAGATGTACTCACATTTCACGGTTGAGAGAACAGAATTTTGTGGCATTTTCCCAAATGTAGGACTTGAGATAACCACTTAACTTTCCATCAAAATGGTAACGTGTACCAAAAAACAGAAGACCTGTGTTCCTGTTAGTCCTCAGGTAAATTACAAAACAACCATTCTCTATCTGATTGTTATGAAATAAATCCCAGTAATGGATGTAAAATTGTTCTTTACTTTACAAAATACTTGACAAATATAAGAGGTTATCATTAACCATATTAAGAACATTTCCAGTTTTCTTAACAAACAAAAACACTTTAAATGTGAAGTGTCCCTGATTCTATGTTAAAGAATGGCTTGCAAAGCTAAGTTATGAGTTTCTCTTGAACAAAAATATTAATTTTCTGAATTTTTATATCATCTATGACTGGTTTCCCTGGGGCCTAGAAGTGCCATTGCAGAAATACTGGGGTGGAACTGACTGGATAACATATTTCATCCATATTGTATTTTTCTGTTCTCACATTGCTAATAAAGATATACCAGAGACCAGGTAATTTATAAAGGAAAAAGGTTTAATTGACTCACAGTTCAGCATGTCTGGGGAGGCCTCAAGAAACTTACAATCATGACAGAAGGCACCTCTTCACAGGGTGACAGGAGAGAAAATGAGAGCTGGGTGAAAGGGAAAGCCCTTTGTAAATCCATCAGATCTTGTGAGAGCTCACTTACTATCATGAGAACAGCATGAGGGAAACCGCCCCCTGATTCAATTATCTCCACCTGATCCGGTCCCTGATCCATGAGTATTATTACAATTCGAGATGAGATTGTGGGTGAGGACACAGCCAAACCATATCACACATTCAACCAGAAGCTTTTATAATTGAACACTTGTATCTCTAAAAGTAAGTTTGTTTTTTCAGAGACATTTTCTTAATCTTCAAAAATAGTCCCTTTAAAGCCCAGGGCAATGTTGTGGCAATTGACACTGTAAAATTAATCTGCTTAAAGTGTTAAGTTTAGCCTACAGTTGCCTCCTTACATACTTTAATTTGAGTCTAAAGGTTTCTCCATACATAGTGAACTATAACCTAACTGGATGTGTAATCACAGTGGCCAAGTTTGGAACAATCACAAACATACAACTGTTCAAACCAATTCAAATAAGGCAAACACCAAACTGTAAGCCAATCCAACTGTTTCTGTACTTCATTTCCTTTTTTTTTTGTATGTCACATTCCTTTTTCTCTGCACAAATGTTATCCAGTCATATGGCTGCCCCAGAATTGCTCTGACCCCATCTATTCTGGTTCTAGGGACTGCCTAACTTGCTAATCATTCTTTGCTTATTTAAACACTGTTAAATTTAATTTATCTAAAGTTTTTCTTTTAATAGGGGGAAAGTCTAACATTCGACCTGCCTCACATAAGATTATTAAATATCAGACAAAATTAAGAAAAATATAGCCCTATAATTACACAAGATATTCATTAAAGACGGATGTATTTAATATTAAAATAACATCTATAAAAATCAAGGTGCATTGATCTTTGAACTTCCAAAGACCAGTTAGGAAGTCATCATTAAACAGAATTAGGCACATATAAAAATACTTTTAAACAATAATAGCATAACTGTATTAAGATTGAGTTGGATTAAATAGGATTTAAGCACAGCTTGATTCTTTTTTATCACCATCCTTTAAACTAGCTCCATCAAACTCTTTTTTTCTTATAGTAAGAAATCCAATACAACTGAATACCAAGGCTTTAGTTCTTCATCTACTTCTAAGCTTTCTTGCACTCTATGCCTTAAGATCCGTAATCTTTAGTACAAGAGAGGCCATGATTGGGTTCGTCAGTTTCCCCACGTGGGTCTTCTATCCCTTCTCCTTGACTCATTTTGTTTACACTTGGGTTAGAGTGAAGGGAAGAAGGACAACAGGAAAGTTACTTAATGTTTTTATTTCCTTTATTTTGTCTTGTATAGAATAAGAGAAATCAAATATGATCTCTATGTTTGTTCACCTGAATAATTATAATTCTACCCTCTTTTATTCAAACAAACAAACAAAACACCCAGAAAAGGAGCTGGAAAACCAAATGCAAACTTTACTTCCACCTATTGTTTCTAGGGCTCTTGTGGAGGCAGTGGCCCTCAGACCACTGAATACCAAATATGCACCATGTTTTCTGGCTTTAGGTCCAGTCTCTAGTGTAGCACATTTAGTTTCATGAAGATTTATAGACTAGGACTTCACAGGTAAGCTGAGGTAATTAGGAAAAAAGTAATGAATATTTGAAAGTTGATCATATGAATTGGGTCATTCTTGTCACATGCAA
Source organism: Piliocolobus tephrosceles (assembly GCF_002776525.5). Classification (NCBI taxonomy): domain Eukaryota; kingdom Metazoa; phylum Chordata; class Mammalia; order Primates; family Cercopithecidae; genus Piliocolobus; species Piliocolobus tephrosceles. The sequence continues at coordinate 69,992,354 of NC_045444.1, read as the reverse complement.
CCAACAGTCAAGAAGCCGGGGGGGGGGGGGGGGGGGGGGGGCGGGTGGAGGAGCACTCAAGGCACTTAACATTCCTCCACAAATGTAATTTTCTGCAAGTTTGGAAGCTGAAACTGCCTAAGACCAGTTTTATCTAATGAACACTGAAACAATCTGCTGCAACTCTCAGACTAGTTTTGCCCAGGGTTGTGGCTGTCATTTACCAATCAAAGCTTGCCAACTTCTCAAAACCTTACTAGTGCCAATGAAATTTCTCAAAGAGCAATACATAACATTTCTCCTTTTCATAAAACCTGTAACCTTCTCTATCTTGTTCAGAGAGAACAATTTCGGTTAAAGCCAGAGACTATCTCCCCAGTTTGCAAGCTGATATTTCCAGTAAAACTCTCTTGTCTACTCTCTGCCTATACTGGTAATCTCTTGGATAGGAAACGGATAGAAATTTTTTTTGGTCCAATGCTTATCACCAAATAATGCTTACTATATATCAGCTGCTATACTAGTTCACTATTGTGTGAACAGAAAGATCCCTGACTTCACAAAGCTGTCTGTTGAGTGTTCACAGACAATAAAAACTCAATGTAGATAGTTACATAGATTGCATAGTATGTTCAAAGTTGAGAGAAGGAAGAAGGAAAGTGTGAATTAGGCCAAAGGAGATATGAAATATGCAGGCAGTGGGGGAGCAGTTGGTTAATAGGTTGCAATTTTAAATAGGGTGGTCAAAGTAGGAGTCACTGAGAAAGTAACGCCTGGGTGAAGACTTGAAGCAAGTGAGGGTGTTAGCCAGAGGGAAGAGGAAACAGTAAGTGCGAAGTTCCTAATGTGAGGCCTCTGAGCCCAAGGTAAGCCATCATATCCCCTGTTACCATCATATCCCCTGTTACCATCATATCCCCTGTTACCTGCACCTATACATCCAGATGTCCAGGTGGCCCGAAGCAAGTGAAGAATCACAAAAGAAGTGAAAATGGCCGGTTTCTGCCTTAACTGATGACATTCCACCACAAAACAAGTGAAAATGGCTGGTCCCTGCCTTAACTGATGACATTACCTTGTGAAATTCCTTCTCCTGGCTCATCCTGGCTCAAAAGCTCCCCCACTGAGCACCTTGTGACCCCCCACCCCTGCCAGCCAGAGAACCCCCTTTGACTGTCATTTTCCACTACCCAAATCTTATAAAACGGCCCCACCCCTATCTCCCTTCACTGACTCTCTTTTCGGACTCAGCCCGCCTGCACCCAGGTGAAGTCAACAGCCTTGTTGCTTACATAAAGCCTGTTTGGTGGTCTCTTCACAAGCACGCAAGTGAAACCTAGGAGAGGAGTTAATTTAAGGAAGAACAAGAAGGCTTGATACTCAGTAATTGAGTTGAGAGGGCTAAGGAGGGAGTGAGATGGCACATAGGCAGGGTTTCCTCAGCCATTGAAAGACTGTTTAACTCTTGTGGAATAGGGGAGCATTCAAAGTCCAAATAAAATAAATTGCATAATCTAGTTTACAATGTTAAAAGGCTTACTTTGGCTACTGTGTTGAGAAAATAGTGGGGGGTGGGGAGGGATAACGTATCAGTGTAGACTAAATTATACTGTGGTAACATACAACACACATTTCAGAGATTTAAAAATCAAAGTAAAAAAATTGTTTCCTTACCACCATTACATAAGCTTATCTGTGGCTTATCTGTGGCACTGCTTCTTGTTGACTTCCCTCCAGGACCCTGGCTGTTGGAACAGTTGCTATCTGGAACCTTGCCAGTCTCATAGCAAAGGGAAAAAAAGACAGAGTGAACCAGGTGCTGGCTCTTAAACCTTCTGCTCAAAAGTGCCCTGGGTTACTTCTAATCACATTTCATTGACCAGAGGAAATCATAGGGTCAAGTGCGACATCAAAAGACAAGAGCACAATTCTCCCACAGGGAGGAGGGAAACCCTAACAAAGACATACAAACATTTTGAATAATAATTCAAAATAATAATAATCTTTCCTCTCCAAAGGGAGAGAAAGGAGCGGAGATTATTTAGGAGGTTATTGTAATGGTCTGGGTGAGAGACAGTAATGACTCATTCCACATCAATCACATCTCAAACAGTAGGGTCTTGAGATTTCCAAGGGTGTTAAACAGAAAAGAGCAGAGGAGGTGGCAAAGAAGAATAGAAGCTCAAACAAGAATAAAAGAAAAGTGGCTTTAAAAAGGCCAAAAATAGGGAAAAAAAGATTAAAGAAAGGGATATGAATACTTACAGCCGAAATTCTCCAGAAAAGAAAAAAAGGATTCCAAATAAACTTATATTCTAAAGAGAAGACTTTGATAACCTATTTATTGCTTTTGGTAGATTTGTGTGACTGTATAATTTAGAAGAAACAGTTTTGTTCAAAGCATGCCAATTTTGCCTCTTTAATTTGCGCTGTAATGTTAATTTGACAGCAGGAACTCTCTATTAATTTTTTTATTGTTCTTGATTCCACTAGTTGTTGTTAAGTGTGGAAAAGTGATTAAATTCAATTTATAATTCCTGTTGCAATTCCTCCTAATGCTTTCCTTTGTAGTCTTTTCTGGGCAGTAATGAATCCCAAAGCCTAATCTTACTATGTTCCCTCTTTTATCTACCACAATTGGTTCATTCATTTATGTTTATTCCTTATGTGTGCCAGGAAAGATACTAGATGCTAGGGATACTAGCCTAAAAATTACTACTTGTGTGTGCAAGATTTTATAGTCCAGGGATAAAGATGAATTGATTTATTGAGGTAAATGCTATTTTGGAGGAATATATCACGTGTAAAGATAACACAGAAAGAATAGTCAAATGCCAAGCTTCATAAAGAAGAGATGCTTTAGATGAATCTGGATAAAGAACAGGAGATTTATTTATTTATTTTTAAAAAGGGGGAGTGACAGTTGTCATGCGCGTCCAAGTGAAGAGACCACCAAACAGACTTTGTGTGAGCAATGAAGCTTTTTAATCACCTGGGTACAGGCGGGCTGAGTCTGAAAAGAGAGTCAGCGAAGGGAGATGGGGTGGAGCTGTTTTATAGGATTTGGGTAGGTAAAGGAAAATTACAGTCAAAGAGAGTTGTTCTCTGGCGGGCAGGGGTTGGGGGGGTCACAAGGTGCTCAGTGGGAGAGCTTTTGAGCCAGGAAAAGGAATTTCACAAGGTAATGTCATCAGTTAAGGCAAGGACCGGCCATTTTCATTTCTTTTGTGGTCAGTTAAGGCAGGGGCAGGGCATTTTCACTTCTTTTGTGAATCTTCAGTTACTTCAGGCCATCCGGACCTATACGTGCAAGTCACAGGGGGTGTGATGGCTTGGCTTGGGCTCAGAGGCCTGACATTCCTACCTTCTTATAGTAATAAGAAAAATAAAATAAAATAGTGTTGAAGTGTTGGGGTGGCAGAAATTTTTGGGGGGTGGTATGGAGAGATAATAGGCGATGTTTCTCAGGGCTGCTTCAAGCGGGATTGGGGCAACATGGGAACCTAGAGTAGGAGAGATTAAGCTGAAGGAAGATTTTGTGGTAAGAGGTGATATTGTGGGGTCGTTAGAAGGAGCATTTGTCGTATAGAATGATTGGTGATGGCCTGGATGCGGTTTTGTATGAATTGAAAAATGAAATGGAAGACACAAGGTCTGAATAAGAGAGGGAGAAAAAACAGGTATTAAAGGATTAAGAATTGGAAGGACCTAGGACACCTAATTAGAGAGAGCCTAAGGGGTTCAGCGTAATTACTTGCTTGGTTGGTGAATTTTTAGACTCTAAGTTTTTTTATGTTGTCATACACCAGGCCAGATTGATTTAGGTAAAAACAACACTCTTCATTTAAGAATATACAGAGGCCTCCTTTTTTAGCAGTGAGTAAGTCAAGGCCTTGGTTTTCGAGGACAACTGCAGCTAAAGAGTCAACTTGGGCCAGGAGGACTGATAAAGTTTGTGATATGTCTGTGGTGCTAACAGATAAGTCATTAGAGAGGCTACAGAAGGTCGTAAGGTCGTGACAGAGGCTGAAAGCCTACTATTCCAGTACTAAGAGCAATAGTGGAGGCAGAAAGTCCTAAACCGACCAGCAAGGGAATTAGTGTAATAACTCTTTTTTTGTCATGTCGGTGTCATGAGGGGAAAAGGGAGCTCTTCAGTCCCATTTGCACATTGAATTTTGGGAGTAAGGAAAACTAGTGTGCATGTGCCTGTCCAATAAGCAGGTAGACACATGTAGGTAGAGGATCCACAGAGGAAGAAGAGACCTTGTGTGAGGCAAAACTGGAGATGCAAAGTAAAAAGGTGAGAGGGAGTGCTGAAAGGGGTGTCTTGTACCCCGACTCCTAGGGATCCAGCTAGGGCGGCAGCCTTCAGAGGTTGTAATGGGGATTGATGGGGTAATTGCATAGAGGGGGAGGCTCGATTTTCATGGTGTATGAGAAAATGTTGAGTATCTATGAGCAACCTTTCACTGTTATTTTCGGTGCTGGGTATAAGTAAACAGGAAGAGGGCCTGGGAGGAGAGTCTGATGAGCAAGGGGAAAGTAGCCAAGGATGGAGTGAAATACAGGGTAAGTGTCTTCTTAAGCAATAATTACTGCTAACGTTTTTAAGTTTGCCAGTATTGATAGAGGGCTTGTCTGTTATATGGAACTGGAAAGCTCCAATTGTTTCAGTGATTTGTCTAGTTGGACTTTGTAGATGAAGAGTAAAAGAATATTGAGAAGGTGAAAGGATTACCTGGGGAATTCCAGTGGGTCTTTGCCAAGAGATACATAAAGGAGAGGCCATAGGAATAGTAGTTTGTGTTGTGAGAGGTCTAAATATGGAGGGAGTAGAGTAGATATAAGGAGAAAGGTTTTTTAAGTAAGTGCAGAGGAGGGCGGCAGCAGCTTGCTGATGTGAAATGTCTGGGGACGTCTCGCTGGACCTGTCTAGAAAGTAAATGAGTTCTTCAGGAGGGTAAAGGTGAGGACTGTTAAGGAAGTTCGCAGGTGTAAGGAGAAAGGAGATGTTGCCTCATCTGCCTGTAAGGAGGGGACAGCTGTGTAGGTGCTTGAAGAAAGGGAAATGCAAAGCCAGCAGTTGTTCACTAAGGAAGGATTAGAAACGGCTAGGAGAGAACGGGTAAGGTTGATAGTGTGGTGGAGATAGCTGGGGAGAGGTAGAGGGTGGCATAAGAATGGGAATGAGAATAAGAGTGAGTATAAAAGTAAAGAATAGAACTTCATCAGGGCGGAAATATTGGAGGGTGCCCTGCCAGCAAAGATCATCTATCCACTCTAAGAGGAAGTTAAGAGTGGCGGTTTGGGGAGAGCACCAAGAGATATCAGCTGTGATGGCTTGAAGAAACAGTATAAACTGGCAGTGTCAACAAGAGTAGGGCATTTATAAGTCGTTGAGAATGGAGAATAGGAGTATGACTAGACAGAAGATAGTAGGGATGACAAGATTTTTGGGGTGCAGTCCAAGTTGGTCTGGTGTCTGGACTGAGACTGGGACCTAATAAAAAGGAGTGTCCACACAGGAGCTCAAATGGGCTGGAACCTGTAGCATTCCAAGGACAGGCCTGAATTCTGAGAAGGGAAAGTGGTAAAAGTGTTGTCTTTTTCAAGTTGGTGACTGAGCTTGGTGAGGTGTGTTATTAAAAGACCATTAGTCCTTCTACTTTTCCTGAAGATTGAGGACAGTAAAGGATATAAAGTTTTCACTGAATACCAAGAGCCTGAAAAACTGCTTGGGTGATTTGACTAAGAAAGGCTGGTCTGCTATTGGACTGTATAGAGGTGCGAAGGCCAAACCGAGGAATTATGTCTGACAGAAGGGAAGAAATGACCGCGGTGGCCTTCTCAGACCCTGAGGAAAGACCTCTACCCATCCAGTGAAATTGTCTACCCAGACGAGGAGGGATTTTAGTTTTCTGACTCGGGGCATGTGAGTAAAGTCAATTTGCCAGTCCTGGGCAGGGGCAAATCCCCGAGCTTGATGTGTATGGAAGGGAGGGGACCTGAGAAATTCCTGAGGAGTAGTAGAATAGCAGATGGAACACTGAGAAGTGATTTCTTTGAGGGTAGATTTCTAGATGGAAAGGAAATGAGAGGTTCTAAGAGACAGGCTAGCGGCTTGTAACCTAGATGGAAGAGGTTATGAAATGACGACAGAATAGAATGGGTCTGTGAGGCTGGAAGGAGGTATTTTCCTTTGTCTAAGAACCATTTGCCTTGTGTGGAAAGAGATTGATAGGTGGAAGTTTCAGCGGGGGAGCAGGTGGGAGTGACCCATGTGAAGGAGGAAAACTACTACCTTGAGGGATAGAAGTTGGAATGCTAGCTGCTTTTTTAGCTAACTTATCAGCATAAGCATTGTCCTGAGTGATGGGATCTGATGCCTTTTGACGACTGCTTTTTTAGCTACCTGATCAGCATAAGCGTTGTCTTGAGAGATGGTGAGGGGAAGAAAATAGATTTTGGAAGTTATGAGAACTGTAGAGAGTGAGTTGAGCATAGTTTGTGATTTTTAGGGCCTCTAACAGTATTAAAGCAGTGGCAGCCACCGCACGCAGACATGAGGGCTAGGCTAAACAGTAAGGTCAAGTTGTTCGGACAGAAAGGCTACAGGACACGGTCCCAGCTCTTGTGTAAGAATTCTGACCGCACTAACCACGCCTAGGAAGGAAAGTTGTTGTTTTGTAGAAGGGATTGGGGTTTGGGAGATTAGCCGGACATGATCAGCAGGGAGAGCACCTGTGTTTTTATGAGAATTATGCCGAGATAGGTAACAGATGAGGAAGAAATTTGGGCTTGACTGAAGTAATGGGGGCTGGCTGTGAAGCCTTGCGGCAGTACAGCCCAGGTAATTTGCTGAGCCTGATGGGTGTCAGGGTCAGTCCAAGTGAAAGTGAAAAGAGACTGGGATGAAAGGTGCAAAGGAATAGTAAAGAAAGCATGTTTAAGATCCAGAACAGAATAATGGGTTGTGGAGGGAGGTATTGAGGATATGGGTTTGGCACCATGGGGTGGCTAGGCAAAACAATTTGGTTGATAAGGCAGAGATCCTGAACCTGTAAGGCCTGTCTGGGTCTAGGACAGGTAAAATGGGGGAATTGTAAGGAGAGTTTATACGCTTTACAAGGCCATGCTCCAACAGGTGAGTGATAACAGGCTTTAATCCTTTTAAAGCATGCTGTGGGATGGGATATTGGTGCTGAGTGGGGTAAGGGTGATAAAGTTTTAATGAGACGGTAAGGGGTGCATGATAGGTCTCCAAGGAGGGAGTAGAGGTATCCTATACTTGTGGGTTAAGGTGGGGAGATACAAGGGGAGGATGCGAAGGAGTCTTTGAACTGGGGGCAGCAATGAGGTATGGCTGTAACCTAGGAATAGTCAGGGAAGCAGTTAATTTAATTAAAATGTCTCAGCTTAATAAGGGAACTGGGCAGGTGGGGATAATTAAAAGGAGTGCTTAAAAGAGTACTGTCTTAAGTTGGCACCAGAGTTGGGGAGTTTTAAGAGGTTTAGAAGCCTAGCCGTCAATACCTACAACAGTTATGGAGGCAAGGGAAACAGGCCCTTGAAAAGAAGGTAATGTGGAGTGGGGCAGCCTCTATACTGATTAAGAAGGGGACAGACATACCCTCCACTGTGAGAGTTACCTAGGGCATCTGTGATGGTCCTGTAGGCTTCCTAGGCGATCGGGCAGTGTCAGTCTTCAGCTGCTAAGCCGAGACAATCTGGGAAGGAGTCCATCAGAGAACCTTGGACCAGAGTTCCGGGGGCTCTGGAAGCGGCTGCAAGGTGAGTTAACAGTTTGATTTTCAGTGGGGTGCAATATGGATGGGACACAGCTTAGGAGGAATCCTGCGCTATGGACATTGCTTGGCCTAGTGGCCAGATTTCTGGCACTTACAGCAAGCTCCTGGGGGAGGCGGTCCTGGAGAAATCCCTGGCTGCTGCAGTTCAGGCATTTGGAAGTTCTTGTGCGCTGGAGATGTGGCTGGGGTTTCTCTCACAGTGGAGGCAAGGAATTGCAACTCAGAAATACATTGCTACTTGGCTGCCTCTACTTTGTTACTATACACCTTGAAGGCGAGGTTGATTAAGTCCTGTTGTGGGGTTTGAGGGTTGGAATTTAATTTTGGGGGTTTTATCTAATGTCAGGTATGGATTGGATAATAAAATGTATATTGAGAAAAAGATGGCCTTTTGACCTTTTAGGGTCTCAGGTTGTAAAGCATCTCAGGGTTGTTTCCAAAGGAGCCATGAACTGGGCTGGGTTTTTCATATTTGATGAAAAAGAGCCTAAACGCTAACTGATTTGGGAGAGGTCGGATAAAGAAAAAGGAGCATTAACCTTGACTATGCCTTTAGCTCTAGCCACCTTTGTAAGAGGAAATTGCTGGGCAGGTGGGGGAGGGCTAGTCATGGAACTGCCAGGAGAACCTGCTCCCGATGTTTAATGTGGGTTCTTTTCTATTTCCTAAGTGTCTCGACTGGTTTGAGAAATAAATGGAAACAGCACAAGAGAGAGAAATTTAAAGCTGGGTGTCCGGGGGAGACATCACATGTCGGCAGGATCTGTGATGTTCCCTAAGCCGAAAAACCAGCAAGTTTTTATTAGCGATTTTCAAAAGGGGAGGGAGTGCACAAATAGGGTGTGGGTCACAGAGATCACATACTTCACAAGGTAATAAAATATCACAAAGCAAATGGAGGCAGGGCGAGATCACAGGACCACCGGATGGGGTGAAATTAAAATTGCTAATGAAGTTTCGGGCACTCATTGTCATTGATAACATCTTATCAGGAAACAGCGTTTGAGAGTAGACAACCTGTCTGACCAAAATTTATTAGGCGGGAATTTTCCTCCACCTAATAAGCCTGGGAGCGCTACAGGAGATGGGCTTATTTCATCCCTTCGGCTTCGACTGTAAAAGGCGGCCGCCTTAAAGGGGCTGTCTATAAGCCTACCTTCAGGGTGCATTCTCTTTCTCATGGATGTTCCTTGCTGAGAAGAAGAATTCAGCGATATTTCTCCTATTTGCTTTTGAAAGAGGAGAAATATGGCTCTGTTCCATCTGGCTCACCAGAGTCCAGTTCAAAGTTACCTCTCTTGTTCCCTGAACATCACTGTTATCCTGTTCTTTTTTCAGGATGCCCAGATTTCATATTGTTCAAACACACATGCTCTACAAACAATTTGTGCAGTTGACACAATCATCACGGGGTCCTGAGGCGATCTTCACCTTCCTCAATTTATGAAGAAGATGATGGGATTAAGAGATTAAAGTAAAGACAGGCATAGGAAATCACAAGGGTATTGATTGGGGAAGTGATAATGTTGTGCCCTGAGTTCCGAGACCCCCCTCAAAGATGACCACCAGAAACCAAAGTCAAAGCCAAGCGGCCGGGATCACTTTATTGCGGGTTCGAACCTGGACCTCTCTCCGTACAGGTGTAGTCAGGAGGGCAAGAGAGAGGTCCCCAGCACAGCTCAAGCCTACTTTTTATAGTAAGGCACAAACAGGTTACAGAAGATTAGGGCATTTTTGCAGTTACAAGATTGCGATTGGTTGACATTTTGAAGTTTGAACATTCGGCAGTTTCTGATTGGCTCCCACCCTTTTTTAAACCACAAACGTCTAGGGGTTTTTTTTAGACAAACTGCTTACTTAACCATGGGTGGGAGGGGGGTGGTTTCGATTGAGCAAGCAGGGGGTACGAGACTGGGGGCTGCAAGCACCGGTAATCAGAACAGAACAGGACAGGGACTTTCACAACGCTTGTCCATACAACGTCTGGAATCTATAGATAACATAACCGGCTAGGTCAGGGGTCGATCTTTAACCAGGCCCAGGGCACCGCCCGGGCTGTCTGCCTGTGGATTTCATTTCTGCCTTTTAGTCTTTTCAATAAATGTCCATGAAATCTTCACAATTTATGTTCAGAGACTGCAGTAAATACAGGCATAAGAAATTATAAAAGTATTAATTTGGGGAACTAATAAATGTCCATGAAATCTTCACAATTTATGTTCTGCCATGGCTCCAGCCGGTCCCTCCATTCGGGGTCCCAGACTTGCCACAACACAGAATGAAACTGTAAGCCAGACCGGGTGTGAGGAGGGGAGGTGATAAAAGGATTATAGGGTGGGGGAGCAGAGGCTGAGGAAAATTGGGACTTAGCTCAGCCTGGTGAGGAGGAGGGGAGAGGTCAGATTAGAAAGACTTAGCAACACTTGGGTTGGGACTGAGGGGACAGGTGGGAGGGAAAGAAGGAAGATTTGGGACAAGTTGCATTGGAAACAGAGACTAGGGAGGGACCGATGTGTAAAAGAATGCCTGGACATCAGGCACCTCAGACCATTTGCCCATTTTACAACAAGAATTATTTAGATCTTGTAGGATGGAAAAATCCAAAGTGCCGTTTTCTGGCTATTTGGAACCATTGTTGACTTTGTATTGGGGTCAGGCAACATTGTAGAAGAAAATAAGGCATTTAGGTTTTAGGTCAGATGTGAGTTGAAGAGGTTTTAAGTTCTTGAGAACACAGTCTAAGGGAGAAGAAGGATGAATGGAGGGTGGAAGGTTGCCCACAGTGAAGGAGGCAAGCCCAGAGAAAAGAGAGAGTAGAGACATGGAGAGAGGAGGTTGGGGGGTTCTTGCCCCCCAGAAAAGCGGAGAAGGGGTCAGAGGTTCTTCCCTCCACCCTAGAAAAGCAGAGAAGGGGTAGAGACAGGGAGAGAAGGGGTTCTTCCCCCCACCCCCGCCAGAAAAGCAGTACTTGCTGCTAAGGGTGAAGGACCAAGGCAGGCGTCCCTGCGTGGTCAGACACCTCTGAAATGTGGGTGAATAATCAGGCAGGCGTCTCCACGTGATTAAACACCAAGGGAAGACTGTTTTCCCCAGTCCTTGACTGGCGCCGGAGTTTTGGGTCCACGGATAAAATGTGTCTCCTTTGTCTCTACCAGAAAAGGAAAGGAACTGAAATTAAGAGAAGGCAAAGATTGAAGTGTGGTGTCAAGATGGAAAGAGAAAGAGGTTGAGGGATAGTGAGAGAGGTTGGAGAAGAGAGTAAAAAGAGGCTGCTTACCCGATTTAAAATTGGTGACATGTTCCTTGGGCTGGTCAGTCTGAGGACCTGAGGTTGTAGTTGGATCTTTCTCATGGAGCAAAGAGCAGGAGGACAGGGGATCGACCTCCCAAGAGAGGTCCCCTGATCCAAGTCACAGCACCAAAATGTCATGCGTGTCTGTGTGAAGAGACCACCAAACAGGCTTTGTGTAAGCAATAAAGCTTTTTAATCACCTGGGTGCAGGCGGGCTGAGTACGAAAAGAGAGTCAGCGAAGGGAGATGGGGCGGGGAACATTTCATAGAATTTGGGTAGGTAAAGGAAAATTACAGTCAAAGGGGGTTATTCTCTGAAGGGCAGGGGTGGGGGGTCACAAGGTGCTCAGTGCAGGAGCTTTTAGCCAGGCTGAGCCAGGAAAAGGAATTTCACAAGGTAATGTCATCAGTTAAGGCAAGATCCGGCCATTTTCACTTGTTTTGTGGTGGAATGTCATCAGTTAAGGCAGGGGCAGGGCATTTTCACTACTTTTGTGATTCTTCAGTTACTTCAGGCCATCTGGGTGTATACGTGCAAGTCACAGGGGATGGGATGGCTTGGCTTGGGCTCAGCGGCCTGACAACAGTGAAAACATTCCAAGCAGAAACAAAGTTTTCTTCCTATGAAAAGGCATGTGATAAAGTGAAAAAATATTTTAGTAACAGAAACAGATGAATGGGAAGTAATATGTGAAGAGGCACTGGAAGAAGATAAAACTGAGCAGATATTAAGAGACCAGATCATGGACTCCTTGTGTCATGCCAATGAGTTCCAACATAAAACAGTAACCAGGGAGCCACTGAAGGTATTCAGGCAGAAAATTAACATGATTCAGTGTCTCTGGTAGCTGTTGGTTGCTTTAAGTAAATAATCATTACTTTTTCATGTATCACCACTGGTGAAACATAGAAAAGCATCTCAGCAGTGAACAGTAAGGAGTCATTGAAATCTGTAATGTCATTCAAATAACAAACCAGATCTAAAGGCCCATCAGCACTCTGGTACTCTGCCAATCTCAGAACTCTGAGTTTTCTCTACTGACTTCTACAGTCTCAGGCCACATAGCACACCTCTCAGATTCCCTCTCTTCATTTCACAATTCAAAAATGATGGTTTTTTAAAACTTTTGGTCTCCACATTCTTTTATAATTTTGAAAGTCAGTGGGTATTCCAATGAGCTTTTCTTTATGTGGGTTATATCTGTTAATATTTACTGCCTTAGAAATTAAAACTGACAAATTTAAAAATGCTTATAAATGCTTTTAAAATATCAATAATAGCACTGTTAAATAGTCACATTATTTTTATTTAAAAAAGATATCTTCTAAAACAAAGAAACTAAGAAAAAGTGATAATGTTTTATATTTTTTTCAAATTTCTTTAATTTCTGGCTTAAAGGAGGACAAATGGAGTCTCATATCTTCTTCTGCATCCAGTAAGTCGCAATATATCATTTTGGTTGAAGTATATAATAAGAATCTCTCCTCGTGCAGTTATATAATTAGAAAAGAGAGAAATCTTTTCAGATTATTTTACTCATAATAATTTTTTAACATTATTTTCTGATAATATGCCCAAACTCAACAAATGGTAGTTTCTTAAACAGGGACAGGAATCTCTTGAACCTGGGAGGTGGAGGTTGTAGGGAGCCAAGATCCTGTCCCTGTACTTCATCCTGGGCAACAGAGTAAAATGCCATCTCAAAAACAAACAAACAAACAAAAAATTAAAAGCTTTATCAATAGAATGGATGAAGCAGAAGAAAGACACTCAGAGCTTGAAGACTGATCTTTTGAACTAACACACTCAGAGAAAAATAAAGAACAAAGAATTATAAAAATAAAAAAGTCTTTGAGAATTATAAAAGTATGTAAAGCTACCAAACCTACAAATTATTGTCATATCTGAGAGAAATAGAAGTGTAAACAACATGGGAAATATATTTCAAGGAATAATTTAAGAAATTTTTAATCTTGCTAAAAATAGACATCCAGAGATAAGAAATCCAGGGAATACCTGTGAGATACTATAGAAAATGAAGATCAACAGGCATATAGTCACCAGTGTATTTAAGGTTAATGCTAAAGAAAAATATCTTAATGGTAGTTAGAGACAAGGAACAGATAATACACAAAAGGAAATCCATCAGGCTAAGAACAGACTTCTCAGCAGAAACCTTATAAGATAGGAGAGGTTGTGGGCCTATTTTCAGCATTCTTAAGGAAATTTCAGTCAAGAATTTCATATCCCACCAAACTAAGCTTCATAAGTGAAGGAGACATAACAGCTTTTCCAGACAAGCAAGGACTAAAAGAATTCCTAACCCGTAGACGAGCCATACAGAAGATGCTTAAGGGAATCTTAATGAATACAAAAACAAAAAAAAAAAAAAAAAGAAAAAGAAAAAGAAATCATACCAACAATACTCAACCACAGTGGAATAAAAATAGAAATCAATATGAAGAATATCTCTCACAACTACACAGTTACATGGAAATTAACAACTTGCTACTGAATGACTTTTAAATAACAAAATCAAGATAAAAATTTTGAAAATTATTTGAAATAAATGAAAACAGAGAAACAATATACCAAAATCTCTAGGATGTAGCATTAAAAAAAAGTGTTAAGAGGAATGTTTATAATGCTAAACACCATCCTCAAAAAGATCTCAGATTAACAATCAAATATTACACCAGAGGAACTAGAAAAACAAAAACGAAACAGGCCCAAAGCTAGCTGAAGAAAAGAAATAACTAAAATCAGTGCAGAACTGAAAGAAGTTGAAAATGAAAAATATATAGAAAGAATCAACAAAACCAAAAGTAGATATTTGAAAAGATAAACAAAATTTATAGACTGCTGGATAGATGAACAAAGAAAAGAGACAAGATCCAAATAAGCAAAATCAGAAATTACAAAGGTGATAGTACAATTGATCCCACAAAAATTACAAATGATACTCAGACTTTTATGAATACTTCTGCACAAACTGGAAAATCTAGATGTTGGGAGCAGCCACCACTCCCCCAATGTGGCCCTAAACTGGCCCCAAAACTGTCCATAAACAAAATTTCTGCATCACTGTCACATGTTCATAATGGCCCTAACGCCCGCACTGGAAGGTTGTGACTTTACAGGAATGAGGGCAAGGAACACCTGGCCTGCCCAGGGCGGAAAACCACTTAAAGGCATTCTTAAGCCACAAACAATAGCTTGAGTGATCTCTGCCTTAAGGACATGCTCCTGCTGCAGTTAACTAGCCCAACCTATTCTTTTAATTTGGCCCATCCCTTCATTTCCCATAAGGGATACTTTTAGTTAATTTAATATCTATAGAAATAATGCTAATGACTGGTTTGCTGTTAATAAATATGTGGGTAAATCTCTGTTTGGGGCTCTCAGCTCTGAAGACTGTGAGACCCCTGATTTCCCACTTCATACCTCTATATTTCTGTATGTGTGTCTTTAATTTCTCTAGCACTTCTGGGTTACAGTCTCCCCGACTGAGCTGGTCTCGGCACTGGAGCAAATGGATACATTCCTGAAAGCATACTACCCCCCAGGACTGAGTCAGGAAGAAATTTAAACACTGCACAGACCAATATCAAGTTCTGAAATGGAATCAGTAATAAAAAATCTGACAGGAAAAACCTTTTACCAAATGGATTCACAGCCAAATTCTACCAGATGTACAAAGAAGAGCTGGTACTAGAATTATTACAAAAATTTGAGGAGGAATGACTTCTCCCTAATTCATTCTATTCACCTGATACGAAAGTCTTGTAAACACACAACAAGAACAAAAATACTACAGGCTAATATCTATGATGAGCATCGATGCCAAAATCATCAACAAAATACTAGCAAACCAAATTCAACAGCACATCAAAAAGTTAATTCACCTTGCTCAAATAGGCTTCATTTCTAGGATGCAAGTTTAGCTCAACATATGCAAATCAATGTGATTCACCACATAAAGAAAATTAAAAACAAAAACAAAAACATCTCAACAGATGGCAGAAAAATCTTTTGATAAAATCCAAGACTGCTTCATGATAAAAACCCTCAAGAAACTAGACATTGAAGGAACATACTTCAAAATAGTAAGAGATATCTATGACAAACCCACGGACAACATCATGCCAAACAGACAATAGCTGGAAGTATTCCCCCTGGGGGAACAAGACAAGGATACCTACTCTCACCACTTCTATTCAGCATAGTACTGCCAGTCGCAACCAGAGAAATCAGGCAAGATAAATAAATAAAAGGTACACAAATTGAAAAAGAAGTCACGCTATCTCTCTTCATTTATAATATGATTCTGTAACTAGGGAACCCTAAAGACTCCAGCAAAAGGCTCCTAGAGTTGATGACTTCAGTAAAACTTCAGGATAAAAAAATTACAAAAATTAGTAGCTTTAATATACACAAATACTATCCAAGCTGAGAGCCAAATCAAGACCACAATCCCATCTACAGTAGCCACAAAAAGAATAAAATACCCAGGAATACAGTTAACTAAGAAGGTAAAATATCTCTATAAGCAGAATTACAACATACTGCCAAAAGAAATCAGAGATGACACAAATAAACAGAATAATACTCCATGCTCATGAATTGAAAGAATCAGTGTCATTAAAATGACCACACTGCTCAAAGCAATTTATAGGTTCAATGCTATTTCTATCAAATTACCAATGACATTTTTCAAGGAATTAGAAAAAAAAAAACTGTTCTAACATTCATGTGGAACCAAAAAAAAAAATAGCCCAATAGCCAAAGCAATCCTAAGAAAAAAAAAGAAAAAAGCTGGAGACATCACAGTACTCATCTTCAAACTATACTACCAAGCTACAGTAACTAAAGTGTCATGGACTAGTTCAAAAGCAGACACAGAGAACAATGAAATAGTATAGAGAACCCAGAAATAAAGCAGCATACCTGCAACCGTCTGATCTTCGGCAAAGTTGACAAAAATAAGCAATGGGGAGAAGACTCCCTATTAAATAAATGGTTCTGGGTAATGGGCTAGGCAGATACAGAAGAATGAAACTAGACCTCTACCCATCACTATGTACCAAAATTAACTCAAGATGGATTAAAGACATAAATGTAATGCCTCAAACTATAAAACTTCTATAAGAAAACCAAGAAATATCCTTCTCAATGTCAGCATTGGCAAAGAATCTATGGCTAAGTCCTCAGAGCAATTGAGCAAATTAGAATTGTTGGATGGGACCTGATTAAACCAACCTACATAACGGGAGAAAATATTTGCAAACAGTATCTGACAAAGGTCTATTGTCTAGAACCTGTAAGGAGCTTAAACAAATCAATTAAAAAAAAAATACATCATTAAAAAGTGAGCAAAAGACATGAAAAGACACTGCTCAAAAGAAGATATACAAATGGCCAACAAACTTGAAAAACGTGCTCAACATCACTAATCATCAGACAAATTCAAATCAAAACCACAATGAGATACCATGTCATGCCAGTCAGAATGGCTATTACTAAAATGTCAAAAAACAATAGATGTTGGCAAGGCTGTGGAAAAAAGGAAACATTTATCCACTTTTGGTAAAAATATAAATTTGTTCAGCCACTGTAGAAAACAATTTTTCAATTTCTCAAATAATTTAGAACCACCATTTGACCCAGCAATCTCACTACTGGGTATACACCCAAAGGAATATAGAATCATTCTACCAAAAAGGCGCATGCACCTGTATTTATTACAGCACTCTTCACAGTAGCAAAAACATGGAATCAACTCAGGTACTTATCAACAAATGTTTGGACAAAGAAAATGTGGTAAACATACACTGTGGAGTACTACACAGCCATAAAAAAGAATAAAATAATGTCTGTTACAGCAATAAGGATGTGCCTGGAGGCATTTATCCTAGGCTAACTAAATTTGAAACAAAAAACCAAGTACCACATGTTCTCACTTATAAGTTGGAGCTTAATATTAGGTACACATACTCATAAAAATGGGAATAATAGACATTGTGGAATATGACAGAAGGAAGGAGGGAAAGAGGTAGGATTGAAAGAAACTACCTACTGGGTTCTATGCTCACTACTTGTTTTACAGATTCATTTGCACTCCAAACCTCAGCATCACACAATATGCCTAGGTAACAAACCTGCACGTGTACCTCCTGACTCTAAAAGTTGAAAAATATACTTTACACATTAGAATTCTATTTTTGCACATAATATAGGGAGGGTATGAATGTTGATGTGATCACTTCACAATTTAGAAGTATAAAACTTAGAAGTTATATAAAGATGACTTTTTTAAAAATAAGATGGTAGGATAAAAATATTAAAAATTCTTGTGTTTTCTCATTTTGATGGGCAATTTATTTTTTTCTTAAATTTACTCAGCTCGACTGAAGCTCGACTCTGTAAAAATATGCAGGGTTTATGCATAGCAAATACTTGTGTGTATACTTACTAAGTGGTTACTTTTATGTGTCTACTTGACTGGGCCATGGGATACCCAGATAACTGACTAAACATTATTTCTGGGTGTGTATGTAGGAGTGTTTCCAGAAAAGATTTGCATTTGAATTGGTGAACTGGGAAAAGAAGATGGCCTTTCTCAGTGTATGTGGATGTAATCCAATTTGTTGAAGGTCTAAATAGAATATAAGGGTAGAGTAAGGTTAAATTTGCTCTGTGTCTAATTGCTTGAGCTGGGACATTGATCTCCTGCCCTTGGTGCTCCTGGTTCTCATATCTTGAGACCTGGACTTGAATCTACCATTGACTCTTTGGCTCTCAGGCCTTTGAACTATACCACCAGCTTTCCTTGGTCTACAGCTTGCAAATGACAGATTGTGGGAATAGATTGTGGGACTTCTCAGCCTCTATAATCACATGAGCTAATAACTTACCTTATTTTATATATATGTGAAATTATATATATAGCCAATTATATACATATAATTGGTTATCTCTAGAGAACCCCAAATAACACAATGTTCTACCTACATTTTATTTAGATATTAAATCTCATATTCTTCTGGGGAGATTTTGGAGTAATGGTGGGGACACAAGAAAGGTTGGTAGAGGTCAAGACTTCATTGTTGATGGTCTCTTCTCTCTCAGTCATTTAAAATCTATAATCATAAACCCAAGTATCATAAAATACTAAAGCTCTAGTTTAATAAACTTGAGGAAATGTGTGTAACCTTAAATGACAGGAAAAAGTATTGTGTACACATTTACTAGATGTTGATAAAACATTTTTAAAACACAGCAGGGAAACATAAAGCAAATTAGCTAATGTAGAACAGGCTCACTGAGGCAAAGAGTTATGCTTAGTCTCTTCAATTAATGAGGGTTTTATAGGGGTTAAAAGGATTAAAAAAGAGAAAAATTATTTCCCATATCCAATAAAACATAGGCATTTTCATTCATATAATGGTTTTAAGACACGGGAAAAAATGGTATCTCAATTTACATATGCTTAAAAGAGAAAAACTCAGGTTTTCTGGTTTTTCTCTAAACTCTGGTTAGGTAATCAATAATTAGACTCCAAGGATAAAAATAAATCAAAACTATATTAGTCTTCTATTGCTGCATAACAAATTACTACGGACTTAATGGCTGAAAACAACATACATTTATTATCTCAGTTTCTGTGAGTCAGGAGACCAGGGATGGCTTAACTGGGTCACCTGCTAAAGGGTCACAGGCTGCAATTACAGTGCTCACCAGGGCTGAGATCTCATCAGAGCTTGACTGAGGAAGAATCTGTTTCAAAACCTCCTAAGATTATTGACAGAATTCCTTTCCTTGAAACTGTAGGATTCATTTAAAAAAACTTGCTTCTTCAAAGCAAGCAATAGAAAGAAACTCCAGCAATATAGAAAATATAATCTTGTGTAATCACCTAAACATGATCAATACATACCATTGATTAGAATCACAGAAGAGATGGTACACAAAGGCGCGAATTCTAGGAGACAGAGTTCATGGGGTCACTTTTAAGTGTGATAACCACACACAAAAAAATCGTAGGACAGAATTTGAAATTATCTTGGCTATGATTTGCCATGCTAAGTATTTTTGTCTATATTTTTTCTAAAACCAAAGATAAATTGATATGGTGACTTAAAATACTTTATCCAAAAAAGCCCTAATGCAAATTTATAATTCATCAAACAAGGCAATCAATTAAACAAAATCAGCTATCTGACATTATGGAGTAAAGCATGGAATCAGGAGTCAAATTTGGATTTTAGCTCAGCCACTTATTAGATGTTTGTTCACAGATAATTTCATGAGCCTCTACGGGCTTCAATTTCTTTGTCTATAATATAGAATGCACTTAGACTTACCTTACAAGGTTCTTATGTCAATTCGAGAAAATATTTGTAAACTACATTAAATAGGTTTGTACAAAGAAGTTGTTTAACAAAACACAAAAGTAGTAAAATCACAGTATTAAAATCCCACTGTGTATGTAGTATCCAGTGACATCAGGTTTTTTTTTCCCTGAGATTAAGTACTATCCCCTCTTTGTATGGAAAATAAAATTTATAATGGGAAATGAGGCAGTAAACTGACTCAGCATGTACCAGAACAAGCAAGTAAAATGTGTGTATACCAAGATGTATGCTATACTCATTCAAGCACTCTATATACATTAAATGTGAAGTTGTTCCTTTGTGTCTCATCTTCCTCCAACAGATACCAAATGTTTTTAGGTGTGGCTTTCTAAGAGTAGTATTGGCTGTGCCATTTAATATACAGATTCTCAGACAGCAATCTCAAGAGGTGGGTCAGAAATTCTGCATTTTACATAATGCTTCCTTATTTAGAGGAGTAAATTTTTATGTATAATAACAGTTTAAAAACTACTGGCTTACTGTTACACAATAGGAGTAACAATAGATAATTACCTGCAAGACCTGGAGAGTTAGGACATAAACATAAATATTTCAGTTCCTTTGCACTGGCTCACTTCTCTCTTTTGAACTCTAGGGACATGAATTTGTAGACATGTGAGTGAATACTAGAAAATATAACTTAAGTAGTGTTAAAGTAATTAGAGTTGGAAAATAACTTATTATCATTTAGAAAGAATGGCTCTGTATCATTGTCTTCAAAGAGAGCAAGGGTTTAGAAACTACCTAAAGAATGAAGGACTATCAGTAAAGGTCAAGAAGAGAGAAAAGATGGGGTCGTAGACTAAAGATAGGAAACCTGAAATTGATTTGTATTTAGGAAAGTAATGAACAGTGAGCTACAGATGGTAGAATGGGTCTAGTTGATAAATAATGTTCTCGATCAGGAAAGAGGTCTATTTTTCAAATAGCTTTATTCCTAATAACTTGAAAGTTCACTTAGGCCTAGCCAGGCATTCATACACACTCCAATCCTAACAAAATTAATTGTTTAATGGGTAAGAAAGTACATGTATAAACTCCAAGGTTAAAGGCAAACCTGAAGGGAATCAGAGTTTTTATTAGGTGGAACCATTTTGGGAATCAGTTTATTGTTCTGAAGAGAGGAAATAAAATTCCAGAGAAAGTTGTTACAGAAATCCTGGACAACGATATATAATAGAGATAATAGGATGACCAACAGCAAAGATCTGCAAGGTCACTGGTATATTTGTGGTAACAGATAGCAAGGGCTAGGATAAAACTTGTGGCTGCTAAGACAGAAGGAAATGGCTAGATAGAGGTAATATAGTGAAGGCAATAGCTACATCAATTTAGTTATTTATAAAAGTCAGAAAATCCTGTTTTTTCAGATTGTGAGGTCTGAAAATGGAACTGAAAATCAATAGAATGATACCATAATACAGCATTTGAAAATGTTAAGGCTCACAGAGGAATTAGCACAGAGTTAGCATGTTAGGGGAGTGAAAGCTTTGATAATTAATTCAACTTGTAAAATATTCTTTATTTTTATAATATTTAAGCAACAGATACAAGTTAGGAGGGAAGCTTGGAAACTAACTAAGCAAGCACAGCATTTATCTCCCTAGCCAAAGTGAGGCAGACATTTGAATCACTATTCTATTAGTTCATTTGTATTTTCTTTTTCTTTTTCTTTTTCTTGGAGTTTTGCTCTTGTTGCCCAGGCTGGAGTGCAATGGTGTGATCTTGGCTCACCGCAACCTCCACCTCCTGGGTTTAAGTGATTCTCCTATCTCAGCCTCCTGAGCAGGTGGGCTTAGAGACGTGCACCACGATGTCTGGCTAATTTTTTTGTATTTTTAGTAGAGACGGGGTTTCTCCATGTTGGTCAGGCTGGTCTCCAACTCCCGACCTCAGGTGATCCACCCACTTCGGGCTCCCAAAGTGCTGGGATTACAGGTGTGAGCCACCGCGCCAAGCCTCATTTATATTTTGAAACCTTCCTGAAATACATCTTTTCTCTGTTTATAAAATAAAGTGCAATTCTGACCAAGCAGAGTCTGAGATTGAGTTCTATAGATTGTTTTAGTCTGCTAATGTCACTTCTGCAAAAATAAGATTTTTTGAAGATCAGGAAGGAAATAGTTTTACTATGCTGGTTACCAGGAAATCTTCCAAATAACAACAGTATGACCAAATACCTGATTCTTTCTCAGTGCATATGATCTTTTTATTACACTAAATCAACCACTTGTAGTCTTGAGTAAATGCAATAATAATAGTACCCAATTATCCACCTCTAAGATTACTATGACCTGAAATTAGCTGACCCACCAGCATGACACAGAAATTATCAAGGTGGCAATTACTAAAAGCAGTTTGATTCCTGATTAGTTACTTGATAATACTTCATTACAAAACAAAGAAAAAATGAATGTAAGACTCAGACCGCTTTTTGACAACTGCTAATGAATTTATTGTTCTCTCTAGAGGTATTTGGATATGGGATTCTGGTTACCCCCCGTGAACATCAGCAGTAATATGTTCTTATTTCTTGCTCAACCTTCATGACAAGAAATGATCTTGCATGGCAATTATTTCTTATTATACTTGATTTGAAGGGTATGTAATTACAGACTGCATGCTGACTTCCATACTATCACATGGGGTACAACGTCAGAACAACCATACAATGTCTAAATGTTTTTCTTCCTTAAAAATTCCTTTTGATTTTGTGCTTTTTATTAATTTTACTATGATGATGTATACATTGTAAAAACTTGTAAACACCTTAGAATGTTCAGTTAACAGAAAGTACTGTATTTTAATTTTATTATATCCATTGGCAATTTCACTCAAATGCTGAAAAACACTCACATTAGAATGATCATTCAGCAAATATATGACTATCCAACTATTTGGGTTCTAATGTATGTTTTTGCTGAATTATTAAATATATTAGGAACATCCCCCAAATATCCTGAATTGCTCTTGATTCTAAAAGTGTTCAAAACTTTAAAAATAATTCTCTATTAATAAGAACAATATTGCAAATATGTCACTTATATAATAGCAATAACTTCCTTTGTTTCCAAGTCCCTAAGCGTCCAAGAGACTTCGAGATAAAACTGTAGAGCTACCATCTTCTAGAACTAGGCCTGCTAATTAATATAGCCTGAGAAATCAAAAACACAAATCAATTTTTATTTTAATCAAGCAAGTAAAGTTAATGAAAAATATATGTCCCAGAGAAGATCACAAAAGGCTCCCTTGTGTAAACACTCCTAACAGGATCCGACTGAGAGCAGAATCAGCCCCTAAAGAGTGTCAACCTAAATAAGATCATTCTGGGAAAATCACTGGGCATTTCAAAGATGGAGAGGAGTCAGATAAACACTACTGTAGGGATCTGCACAAGCATAAGAGATTGTAAAGGGAGACATTGCTGAGAAACATGCTCTAATACTGTCTACTTGATTAAACCTTTTAGCACTTTCATTGTGCCTTGAGGTTTAAATATAATTGTATGCCATCATTGACGCATTACAGTAGTATTTGATATTTGGAATGTTGTTCAAAAAGAATGCAACTGATAAGAATCATTTTTAGACTTTTGCATTCTCTTATGAAAGGCTTTCTAATCAGAGAGTCATTTTGTAGCTGGATTTCATAGATAGAAATGAAACCCTTCTAATGGGGTATTATAATGATAAATGTGTATGTATACATATACATGTAACAGCTGCTCACTTTGGTTTGCTTTTATTAGTATCTATTTTATTCTGCATTATCACGATAGAATCTTTGTCCTTTCTGAGTTCCCACTGCTGCTTTCAACTTCACTGACAGTTATTTTCTCTCCTGGGAGCCATCAATGTTTACCATACCTGGCTACATCTCGTGTCTTCCACTGATAAACAACAACTTAAACACCAATGTCAAGCAATGTCACTCAACACATCTGTCTTGTTAATGCAAATTGTGAGGTAAAGTGAACCCTCCCCTCTGACTACTTGTTGCGTAAGTACAGCAGAAGTAAACTGAGAGGAACATATTATGAGCATACAAATCATGGGTCCCTACCACAACTGCAAGAAACACAGAACATCGTTTGTAAAATGTCCCAGGTGAAAATAGTATGAAGCCTTGATTTCAAAATGAAATATTATATTTTTTATAATCTACAGATACTAAGATTAACAAGAGAATGTATTTTCATACATAAAATCACTTTTCTTCTCAAGTATTTATTTGACTTTTATAAAGTCTGATATTCTTACCTGATTTTGGTTTTTGGAATGTAAAAACTCAGCCCAAAAAATTCAACTCGACATCAGTAAATGTGAACCCGAGATATTGTTTTTACACATGGATAAATCACTTTTAAGTTCAAGGGTGAAGAATGCGATGAAACTGAAAACATACACCAATTTTTCATAGCTTTCTCTAGCATTCACCATTATTCTTTACCTCTTTCAAATTTAATTCCCTGTGCAAGGGAATATGGTTGATAGAGTTTTGTGGCACAATGTACCTGAAATCATTCATTTGTCTGTACCTAAGTGATTTTCTGTGTAACAGGTGTTTTGTTTCGGAATTTACATTCAACACTCAGGTGGCGATGTTTAAGGTATGTATACACCAAGAAGAGTCATTTTGAAATTTGGGCCTGGAGTTCAAGTCGACAATTAGAATCACTTCCCAATTAAGAAAAAAAAAGGTAGTGGGGGTGGCTGGGCACAATGGCTCACGCCTGTAATCCCAGCACTTTGGGAGGCTGAGGCAGGCGGATCACGAGGTCAGGAGATCGAGACCATCCTGCTAACATGGTGAAACCCCGTCTCTACCAAAAATACAAAAAAAATTAGCTGGGCGTGGTGGCGGGCTCCTGTAGTTCCAGCTACTCAGGAGGCTGAGGCAGGAGAATGGCATGAACCCAGGAGGCAGAGCTTGCAGTGAGCTGAGATCAGGCCACTGCACTCCAGCCTGGAGCGAGACTGTCTCAAAAAATAATAATAATAATAAAAAGACTCTTCCCTTTGATTGTCACTGTTTTAATATACTTGCTGATTTCTTTTACTGGTCTTCTTAAAAGTTTTCAAACTTTTTTTTGATTAAAAGTCAATGATATCATTTACTAAATAATGAATTCTAGTCATAAAATAGGTTGTAAACCTAATAAGAATATGATATTAATGCTTACTGATACCAGTGTTTTAGAAAGGAGTTCTATTTAATCACAGAAAAAAACAATTCTGGATAACTCAATTTTTTTTCTAATTATTGTTCAGCACATTCTGTTCTCATTGAGAAGAATGACATGTTAATGCTAAAGGGCATGGCCCCCTGTCAATGGGGGAATAGTCTCCATTCAAGTGAAAGCTAGGCTGCCAGAGGACTGTTAGTTTATATAAGAGGAATATATTACATGCCCAAACATCGTTTCGGTAAGAATTCTGGCAATAAGATGACTACAAGTATAACAACATTCCAAATATTTTCTTTATACATCTTTAAAGGGAGAAATTTTTATCTTGAGAATTATCCATTTGGTATTTCTTGAGGTAGATGAACAAGGAAAGGAAATATCAGTAATGGCCAACTAAAATAGGACCTTGAATTTTTCTTCAAGTTCTAAACTTTCATACTGAGCCCAAAGATGATAGCAGTATCATCTCTAAGCTGGTTTGCTATTAAAAGTAACACATTTGACAGTCAGACATACAGATGTATATATTGCAAAAAATTGCCCATGAGGCCCTCTAGTGTAAATGTACTGGTCTTTACACAAGCTTATATGACTTTTACAGAAATTACTACTATTCATGTATTCACTTTTGAAACAGTGAAAGCAAATCAGGTGAAATCAAAGTCTTGTTCAGTACCTTTAAAAGGACCATCATCCAACATTCTGAATTTCCTCTGTGGTAACCTCAAGGGGAGAGGATGTAGTTACTTTCCGAATATCAGATAAAAATTGATATATGTTGCAACTTCCTCCAAGTAAGTTATAAGAGTTTTTCTTCTATGCTACTTTATTGATTTGTAAAGTGAATTTATCTAACACTAAAAGTAGGTTTTGATCTGGTATCAGTTTTAAAGTATATGAGACAACTATCATTTAAAAGTAGCTTAGGGGCCAGGCGTGATGGCTTATGCCTGTAATCCCAGCACTCTGGGATGCTGAGGCCTGTGGATGACTTGAGGTCAGGATTTCAAAACCAGCCTGGGCAACATGGTGAAACCTGGTCTCTACTAAAAATAAAAAAAATGAGACAGGTGTGGTGGAAAGAACCTGTAATCCCAGCTACTTGAGAGGCTGAGGCAAGAGGGTCCCTTGAACCTGAGAGGCAGAGGTTGCAGTGAGCCGAGATTGCGCCACTGTACTCCAGCCTGGACTGTGACAGAGTGAGACTCTGTCTCAAACAAATAAAAATAAATAAATACAGATAGCTTAGGGATAGTTTTCTCTAAAACAGGGAGGAACTGGTCCTTCTGGCTCCCTACTGTCTTCTAGTGTCTCCCTCCCCTGACCCCTCTATGTGTATATGCATCTCAAGATTCCTCAAGAGGCAGCTTCTCAGAGATTAATAACATTTTCTAGAGTCTCTTCCCTCTATCTCACACTATAAGGTCAAAGGGATACTAATCTGCTCTAGAAACAACTGTGACATCTATGCCATGTATTCAGAGGAAGGAAAGCTGATGACTTTTTATCCAGTCAAAATTGTCATCCTAAAATTTGATTATAGTAGATATGAGGAAGTGGCTAACTTTAGTGCAGTCTAACATTCTATTCCCATGTGTTTTAAATAGATAGTTGTTTTACATTATTTTAATATTATAATAATATTGATCTATATAAGACCAATCATAAAGAATTTGACTTCAAATACTCACTAGATTTAGAAAATAAAGAATCTTAAATAATTAATTTAAGTAAAGGCAAAGGTCTTTGAGATCAAGGAGGCTTTTTTTTTTTTTAAGCATGTGAATTATTAGGACTACTGAAAATAGGACCAGAACATTTCCTATGAAAACTCAGTAATTAATTAAAGATAAATTTTACTTTGCACAAATTAGAAAAACAGTCAATGTAATACAATCTTCAAGGTTACCGGTTGCAGATCCTTTGGAAACATGACTGTGTTTCACGCTTGGATTTATAGCAATGTCTGCTCATAGGAGCCAGACTGATATTCTCCTGGGCTGGATATTATGTAATGATTTTCACTTCCTTTGTTCAGTTTATGCAAAATGTACAAATAGCCAAATTATTCTCCTTTAGTTAATTAGCTTGCAAAATAGTTAAAGAATATCTTTGTCTGTTATTCTTTAAGCAAATCCGAATTATTACACATTTTGTAGAGTGCCTTATGGAATGTATCATCATGTAAGTAACTATCTTGGATAAAGAGTCAACAACAATTGGTGTGCTGTATACAGGAGCCCCATCTGATGTGCAAAGACACACATAGGCTCAAAATAAAGAGATGGAGGAATATTTACCAAGCAAATGGAAAATAACAACAACAAAAAGCAAGGGTTGCATTCCTAGTCTCTGATAAAACAGAATTTAAACCAACAAAGATCAAGAGAGACAAAGAAGGGCATTATATAATGATAAAGGGATCAATGCAACAAGAAGAGTTAATATCCTAAATATATATGCATCCAATATAGGAACACCTAGATTCATAAAGCAAGTTCTTAGAGACCTTCAAAGAGACTTAGATACCCACACAATACTAGTGGGAGACTTTAACATGTCACTGTCAATATTAGACAGATCAATGAGACAGAAAGTTAACAAGGATACTCTGGACTTGAACTCAGCTCTTGACCAAGTGTACCTAATAGACATCTACAGAGCTCTTCACCCCAAATTGACAGAATATAAAATATTCTCAGCACCATAACCCACATATTCTAAAGTTGAGCACATAATTGGAAGTAAAATATTCCTCAGCAAATGCAAAAGAAAGGAAATCATAAGAAACAGTCTCTCAGACCACAGTGCAATCAAATTAGAATTTAGGATTATGAAACTCACTAAAAACCGCACAACTACATGGAAACTGAACAACCTGCTCCTGAATGACTATTGAGTAAATAACAAAATTAAGGAAGAAATAAAGAAGTTCTTTGAAACCAATGAGAACAAAGAGACAACATACCAGAATCTCTGGGACACAGTTAAGCAATGTTTAGAGGGAAATTTATAGCACTAAATGCCCATAAGAGAAAGCAGGAAAGATCTAAAATCGGAACCCTAACATCACAATGAAAAGAACTAGAGAAGCAAGAGTAAATACATTAAAAAGGTAGCAGAAGACAAGACATAACTAAGATCAGAGCAGAACGGAAGGAGATAGAGACATGAAAAACCCTTCAAAAAAATCAATGAATCCAGAAACTGGCTTTTGTAAAGATTAACAAAATGAATAGACTGCTAGCCAGAATAACAAGGAAGAAAGAGAGAAGAATCAAATAGACACAATAAAAAGTGATAAAGGGCATATCACCACTGATCCCACAGAAATATAAACTACCATCAGAGAAGACTAAACACCTCTACACAAATAAACCAGAAAATCTAGAAGAAATGGGTAAATTCCTGGACACATAAACCCTTCAAAGTCTAAACCAGGAAGAAGTTGAATTCCTAAATAGACAGAAAACAAGTTCTGAAATTGAGACAGTAACTACTAGCCTACTAACAACAACAACAAAAAGTACAGGCAAGATGGATTCACAGCCAAATTTTACCTGAGGTGCACAGAGGAGCTGGTCCCATTCCTTCTGAAACTATTCCAAACAACAGAAAAAGTGGGAATGCTCCCTAACTCATTTTATGAGATCAGCATCATCCTGATACCAAAATCTGGCAGAAACACAACAAAACAAAGAAAATTTCAGGCCAATATCCCTGATGAACATCAATGCAAAAATCTTCAATAAATTACTGGCATACTGAATCCAGCAGCACATCAAAAAGCTTATCTACCATGATCAAGTTGACTTCATCCCTGGGGTGCAAGGCTGGTTCAACATACGTAAAGCAATAAACATCATCCATCACATAAACAGAACCAATGACAAAAACCAAATGATTATCTCAATAGATGCAGAAAAAGCCTCTGATACAATTCAACAGCCCTTCATGCTAAAAATTCTAAATATACTAGGTATTGATGGAATGTATCTGAAAATAGTAAGAGCTATTTATGACAAACTCACAGCCAATCTCATACTGAAAGGGCAAAAATTGGAAGCATTTCCTTTGAGAACCAGCACAAGACAAGTATGTCCTCTCTCACCATGCCTGTTCAACATAGTATTGGAAGTTCTGGCCAGGGCAATAAGGCACGAGGAAGAAATAAAGGGTATCCAAATAGGAACAGAGGAAGTCAAATTGTCTCTGTTTGCAGATGACATGAATGTATATTTATAAAACCTCATCATCTCAGCCCAAAATATCCATAAGCTGATAAGCAACTTGGGCAAAGTCTCAGGACACAAAATCAGTGTGCAAAAATCACAAGAATTCCTATAAGCATTTGTTTGTCCTAACAGACAGAAAGAGAGCCAAATCACGAGTGACGTCCATTTACAATTGCTACAAAGAGAATAACTAGGAATCCAAGTTACAAGGGATGCGAAGGACCTCTTCAAGGAGAACTACAAACCACTAATCAAAGAAATAAGAGAGGACACAAACAAAATGGAAAAACATTCCATGCTCATGGATAGGGAGAATCAATATACAATATTCACAGAATATTGTTCACAGAACATGACCTTGCTGCCCAAAGTAATTTATAGATTCAATGCTATCCCCATCAAGCTACCATTAACTTTCTTCACAGAATTAGAAAAAACTACTATAAATTTCATATGGAACCAAAAAAGAGCCCACATAGCCAAGACAATCCTAAATAAAAAGAACAAAGCTGGAGGCGTCACACGACCTGACTTGAAACTATACTACAAGGCTCAGTAACCAAAAGAGCATAGAACTAGTGCCAAAACAGATAGAC
Source organism: Piliocolobus tephrosceles (assembly GCF_002776525.5). Taxonomy (NCBI): domain Eukaryota; kingdom Metazoa; phylum Chordata; class Mammalia; order Primates; family Cercopithecidae; genus Piliocolobus; species Piliocolobus tephrosceles. The sequence goes on along the minus strand of NC_045444.1, from coordinate 69,962,838 downwards.
CAATGGAACAGAACAGGGGCCTCAGAAATAACACCACACATCTATAACCATCTGATCTTTGACAAACCTGACAAAAACAAGCAATGGGGAAAGGATCCTTTATTTAGTAAATGTTATTGGGAAAACTGGCTAGCCGTATGCAGAAAACTGAAACTAGACCCCCTTCCTTACACCTTATACACAAATTAACTCAAGGTGGATTAAAGACTTAAATGAAAGAATTAAAACCATAAAAACCCTAGAAGAAAATCTAGACAATACCATTCAGGACATATGAGTGGGCAAATACTTCATGACCAAAACAGCAAAAGCAATGGCAACAAAAGCCAAAATTGACCAATGAGATCTAATTAAACTAAAGAGCTTCTGTACAGTAAAAGAAACTATCATTAGAGTGAACAGGCAACCTAAAGAATGGGACAATTTTTTTGTAATCTATCCATCTGACAAAGGGCTAATATCCTGAATCTACAAAAACTTAAACAAATTTACAAGAAAAGAACAAACCCATCAAGAGTGGGTGAAGGATATGAACAGACACTTCTCAAGAGAAGACATTTATGCAGCCAACAAACATAGTGAAAAAAGCTCATCATCACTAGTCATTAGAGAAATGCAAATCAAAACCACAATGAGATACCATCTCATGCCAGTTAGAATTGCGATCATTAAAAAGTCAGGAAACAACAGATACTAGAGAGGATGTGGAGAAATAGGAGCACTTTTACTCCACTGGTGGGAGTGTAAATTAGTTCACCCATTGCGGAAGACAGTGTGGCCATTCCTTGAGGACCTAGAACCAGAAATGCCATTTGACCCAGCAATCTCATTACTGAGTATATACCCAAATGATTATAAATCATTCTATCATAAAGACACACGCACATGTATGTTTATTGAGGCACTGTTCACAATAGCAAAGATTTGGAGACAAGCCAAATGCCCATCAATGATAGACTGGATTAAAAAAAAATCTGGCACATGTATACCATGGAATACTATGCAGACAAAAAAGAGGACGATTTCATGTCCTTTGCAGGGATATGGATGAAGCTGGAAACCACCATTCTCAGCAAACTAACACAGGAACAGAAAACCAAACACAGCATGTTCTTGTAAGTGGGAGTTGAACAATGAGAACACATGGACACAGGGAGAGGAACATCCCACACTGGGAACCTGTCGGGGGCTGGGGGATTAGGGGAGGTATAGCATTAGGAGAAATACCTAATGTAGATGACAGATTGATGGATGCAGCAAACCATCATGGAAGGTGTACACCGATGTAACATACCTGCATGTTCTGCACATGTATCCCAGAACTTACAGCATAATACAAAAGGAGGTAAACAATAATCCAAATAAATGTATTAGTTTTGTAACATTAATAAATCACTATTGTCATTAAAGTGTGTGTAACAATATAGCAGTATACAGAAAAGCATCATGATTATTTTTCCTCTGCCGGGCTGCTGGAGTCATCAGTTTGATAAATCCAACAGTGTGCTCTGATGGCCACTTCAGGAACAGGAGGATGTACAATACTGGAAAACACATCACTTTGCTTTTTCTTTACCATTTACATTTTCTTAAGGACTAGAAAAGTGTATTTTGGGTTGAAGAAATACAGAGTGTGATAATAAATTAGCCTGGTGATGAGGACTGTCTATCTGGAATCTAATCTAATAGGATCTTGAATTGAGGTGGAATGAAAGTGACCTGAACCTCACTGGTCAATGAACTCTGTCCTCAAATCAAGGTAATAATAATAACAAAAGAAATTTCTCCTCAGTTGATATAAAGGCAAACATATAATAGAAATCCCACTCTTAGAACATGTCCTACAATTTTTGAAGATAGGTCTTAAGGATGATTTTCATATATAGTTAATTTCATCATTCTCGGTGACACAAAAACTTTCGATGACTAACTTCTACAAAACAGAACATTTTAAGAACCAGATATTAACATGTGATATCTGCTTAATGTCTTATTTAATAATTTGCTGTCTGTGCAACCTGATGTAATTTGGCTCTCCAACATTTACACAATTATAAGTCAAATGCCTGAGCTAGCATAATTTAGTGGAAATTAATTTAATTACATAGCCATGTTATATAAAGTTTTTTAGCAACTATGTCATCTGACTTTCTTCCAATAATCTTTGCAGGGGAGCCTTCATTTTAACAATAAGGATTTAGAGAGATACACACACACTAACTTCAATCAATGTCAGCTCTCCATATGCTTGCAATTAACTTACAAGTAGACAGTCATTTTGAAACACTCACTTATCAACAAAATGACAGAATTCTCCTATACCCAAGTGAGTAGCTTGTTGAAAGGTATGCTGAAATGTTTGTACAGATTTATTTGCCAGTTATCTGTAAGTATCTTAAATGTGAGGTGGAAGGTTCTTCTTTGGAACACAGGTTCTCAGAGAATAAAATAATTTTACACAGTGTTCAAGCTGTGAAGCTACTGAATAAATGTAAATTGCTGGTGATTGTAAAGATGGGAAGTAAGTGTGTTGACATTTTGAAAAGGTTAGCTTGCAGTTTGAAATGGGACATAAGCAACTGCCTCAACACAGAAGCAGGAATATAGTTTCTGCTTAGGAATCTGCCATCAAAACTATGTGAGTTCATGTAGACATTCACTGAAGCTAGATAGAATGAAATATCTGAGCAACATCTCTTTTGAATGGTCTTCCTTTGTGAAATATGCCAGTGATGAGGGCTACTTATCCTGCCAAGCAGCTCGGCATCATGCTACCATGTCTTGGATGTGTTTGCATCCAAGACAAGACATCATTCAATTTAAGAATATTTATCTTTAACACACTGCCTTTAAGAAATTGACCAGGTATTTCTTTAAATACTTAGTTCCATTCATTTATTCTTAACTTAATTTAAAAATATTTATCAAGCAACTATCAGTGCTCGGGCACTGTTTCAGATTCTTAATTTATAACACTTTTATTAAATAATGTGAGCATATTGGCCCAGTCTATACCATGCTTTCTGACAGAGTGAATATCCAAGATTATTTATTGAATAAGTAATACAAATTCAAATCAAAATTTGACAATAATATACCTTTAAAGACAGTAGAGGGAAAACAAATTACTTTCTGAGCTATTCAATGTAGAAAATATGGGAAACATTTTATGAACAGAAAAATAATTTTATCTAAATATTATCATTACTCACATTTTATTTTTCTCAAAATATCCTTTTTTAAATCCTTATACATATTTCCTAGTTTTTACTATATTGTCTTTTATAGAAAATGATATTAATAGAGCAGCCTAAAGAAGTCATCTTTTCCACTTCCTGCAAACCTCCTACTTACTGAATACATTTTAATCTAGTGAACTTCTAAAGACCCCTAAGACATCATTATCCACCATTTCACCTCTGACTCACCTCTGCCCACACCAAAAGCTTAATTTTCTTTTCTTTTTGATAAACCTCTGTGGTTAAAATGATAGATAACTAGCAGACAGGAACTCATATTTGAAGAAGTTTAAATTTTGTCGTTGCTAACACAAGATAGAAATAAGATGATATACAGTACAGCTCTTAATCCTCTTAAATTACAAGAAAGCCATAACAGGGAGGTGCAGGTCCCATTCTATGTCTTGATAATGTATGAAGCTCTATATCAGTGTTTTTCAATGGGTAGTTCCCTAAACCAGAAGCATCAGCATCACCTGGGAACATTTTAGAAATTAACTCTGGAAATGAGACCCCAGTCATCTATTTTAACAGATCCTTCTAGTGATTCTAATGAACTGAAAATTTTGATAATCACCGTTCTACATTTTTGCATATTATCTCTCTTTGCTGCCTCACTTGTTCTTCTAATTTAAGAAATGATCACATATAAATGTTAAAAAGAAGACATTAGTCTCCATTATCAATTTAAATGCATTTTTCAATCACTTAGCTAAAATCTGGACACAAGGTCACTGGGAGAAGATGACCAGGTCTGGGTAGAACAAGTTCTGGGAAAAAGGTCAATGGGAAGTCTGAGAGGGTCCTGTGCAGTTTCTGAAAAAAAGGGAATCGTTAGTGTATATAATGAAATCCAGCAACAAAACGTCCTGAGTTATTAGGAGATCTCAAGCACATAGTGAATCAGTGTTCGGGACACTGCTTCAAATTTGAGTTTAAAAAATAGTATCCCTAGGCCCTAAAGTGAATGAGAAACGATCCAACAAAACACATTTCATTACTGAAAAACCATCTAAGTTAAGAAAGTCAGAATTATAAACATACTGCTGGAAAGTTAAGGGACACAAAAGTCACAAATTATATGGAGTTTGCACATTTTCCCATGTCTGCATGGGTTTTCTCCAGATACTCAGATTTCTACTCGTGTCCCAAAGATGTGCACCTTAGGTTTATCAGTATGTCTAAATGGCCTCCGTCTCAGTGAGTCTGTGTGTGTGTGTGCGTGTGTGAGTGCACACGCGCACCCTATAATGGAAGTGCATCCTGTGCAGGGTGGATTCCATCTAGCACCTTGAGCTGCCAAAAGATGGTTCAGCTATCCGTGACCCTGAACTGAAGTAAGCGGGTAAACTATTATCTTACTTATTTCAACTAATCTTTCTTAAATTTATGTATAGCTCACATTTTCTTTAACATTTAATACTGGAAGTGTTTTAGATATTTGTCTAAAAGTTTGGTGATGTTTTTATGACCAGAAATAAGCCATAGGAACTAATCTAATTTTGTTTATCTCAATTAGCCTATAGTAAAATTGGTTTATTATATATTGTTTCACTTAAAGTTGCAGTTTCCAAGAACCTATTAATGATATTGAGGACTCACTGTACTTACTAGGTGTATGACCACAGGCAATCATTTCACCACTGAGTGTCTCAGTTTCCTCCTCTGTAAAATAAGAATTACCACCTCCTAGGATTTCTATTTTAATTTAAAAAGTTAATATTTGTATTCTAACCAATATTTAAAAGATATATTTGTAAAGACTAGTATCTGGAACATGATATGAATTACAAAAAATGTTTATTAATGAACATATGTCATATTGATATCCTAATTACAGTTTCAAGGAAATATGCACGAAAATATCCCTAGAGTTAAAAATAAAACTATATATAAAATGAACATATATATTAGATCTAAAAATCTTACATATAGCATTGCTTTTATTAAACCTTCCTGACAATTTTTTCCAGCCAGTTTCTGTTGAGACAATGCAATTTATTCAAGACATTATCTCTTTTGCAAAGTGTTTCTTATGCACTTATTATGAAAAGGGCAAAGATTGAACGTGTGCTTATATTAATTACAATTAATAGAAGACAGGTTCAAGTGATTACTGTTCATGGACATAAAAATGTACATATTAAGAGCAGACCTTGGATCGCTAGTATATAGCACTACACAGTCCATATATTTAAAAGAAGTTTCTATTAAATAAATTATTCAAATGGCATGTGTTGTTTGTATAAATTATATAGGTATATTCTTTGTAATTGTGGTAGTTCATTTTCATGATAACCAAAAATCATCAAAGGAAAAAACTGTCACAAAGGAAAGCATATTTTTAGAAGCAGCATCTGCAAAAACTTTTATTTGATGAAAATTTCTTTTCAGCACTATATTAAGTATTGTCCAAGGAAAATACAAGAAATGTTATCATGCTATTTTGAAGAAGCATATGTATAGACTGCTAGTAGGTAGAACACAAACTATGTCCACACAAGAAAATGCTATCAGTTTATCAATATTGAAGAAAATGGTCACTCAACCTTCGATTTAACCTCCATTTCCCAACAGAAAATCCCTATTTTATTTTACAAATTTTCAAATGCCTATTTCACTTCCTTTATGTGGAAACAGCCAAAAATTGTAACCTTCTTTTCTGTATGAAAATGAACAACTTAAAATAATGCATCCTGTCAAGTAATTGCTGGTCCAGCTACAGAAGCTAGAGAAAAGTCACACACTTTTGTCTTTCTCACTGATAGTTTGGGTTACTTCTTGAAAGACTATCATCAATCATGTCTAGAGCAAGGTTCTAGTATTTCCTTTGAAATAGTTAAAGCATCATCCTTATAAAATAGCCCTCTCCCTCTAGGGAGTGTATAGTAGTGTAATTGCCAGACAAATCCAGAATCAAAGTTCCACTGTCCTGGTAAAGCAATATAGCCACTTTTAGATGACAAATACACCTTTCTTCTCACTATGATCTCTGCTCTTTGTCTCTGCATTTTCCTTCCTCTAGTTTGTTTCTGAAAACAACAACAACAACAAAAAAAAACCCTCAAAATCATTAAAAACATATAGTTAAGACAGTGCTTCATATGATCCACGTGTGCAAATTATTTTATTATGAGTATGAAATAATTAGTCAATAAAACTTGGTATTGCTAAAACACAGATAAGATATAAAGATACCCATAGTTCTCCAGCATGAGAAAGTTCACTTTAAGAATAGGTACAGGCTAAAAGTTGTGCTTTCCATCTGAAAGGAAAGTTTGTAAACTAGAAGATATCACAACAGAGAGGACATAACACTGAGAAAATTGAGAAAGAGGAAACATTCAAAGAATGACCAGAAGAATGAGACAATAAACTAAAGAACTGGATCTTAATTTGGAAAAAAATTTATTGACATTATGCCTAAGTTATTGACATTAGGCATTGTAAGAAAACATTATTAGAGGAAGTAACATTAATAATACAGTTGATTAAGACTTTGATATATGAAAATCTGAACTTTGAACATGTACTAATACAGAGATTAATCATATTGTGCAACTGGGAAAATGATCAAGATAATGATCACAATAATAATGATAAAACTTTTATAATACATCAAACATTGTGGTAGGCAATTTATAGACAATATTTTCTGCAGTCCTCAAGTAAATATTTAAGGCATACCATATTCCCTTTTGCAGAAATCAAGGCTACAATGGGTGGGTGACTTGCCCACCAGTCACTGGTGGTGCTAGTACTAGGAACACATTTGCCTAACAACAAAGCTAGTGTTCTTATATCAGTAAACAAACAACGAAGGCAGGGTTTCACTGTAGAATATAATGAGCTACAAAAAAAAATATGTCATCAAAACTCAGACACTGAGATAAATGAGAGAATGAGAAAAAAGACCACATTTGTAACAGTATCTACACAGGTATTTTCAGCATTTACATAGTAACAAGAAACTTGAAGTTAATATGAGTGCCAGGTATATACTATTTAAAATTTGTCAAGCAAATAATCATGTTTATATAAATGGCATCTTGTTTCCATTTTATAAAGTTGATTTATTCATTTTTCATTAATAATTTTGTCAATTTGAAAAGTCTTAAAGGAATGATTTTATATAGCTACCTGGACTTCAAGAATACCAATTTAATTTTGCCATCAAAATTCTGGTACACAGAGTGAACAGATAAGTACTACTAATTTTGGAATGATGTCTTATCAGGTTTGCAAAAGATTATCATAATTTGTTATCATTACTGAATACATATTTTATATTTTTCTGAATTGTATTAAACATAACTCATTAAGGATAATCTATGTACATCAAAGGCAATCTTCATCAAACATATTAAATGCTGTCTAGAGATAAGCTCATTTCTCTATTTCCCAACTGGGATGGCGTTAGCAATGCAACTGTGCCCTGTGCTGCTTTTTCTCGCTTCAACCTTCCCAGAAGAAAATAAGCCCTGGGCACTGCCGATAGTAAAAATCACCTTTATGAGGCAGTCAAGTAATAAAACCAGCTTTGTTTAGTTTTTTTTTTTTTTTTCCCCCTATGCCTTTTGTAATTTCAACCCAGGAGGAAAGTGGCAAGAGAAGTGATAGAAAAATACAACAGAATGATCAGAGAAACATTCTCCATTCCCTTATATTCCCTTCAGAGCATCGTGAAATGCAGTGTCAGTTATTCCTACATCAAAACCATATCAATATATTCATACAGGCCTTTAGATGGTTTAGGATGGTTATTCATATTGACAATTTTCTCTGTTCAGGTACCGGTGCTTTCTCCCTAAGTTCTTGCATTTTCATGTTAACAGCAAGAGACTTTTGCATCTTTGACAATCTACAGTGAGCAGAATTAGCCTCCACTCTTGAAAAAAGTAAAACAGAATTTCTATGATCTACGTTTTGTATTTCATCTTACATTATGAGTTTTGTCATTGAAAACACAGTATACGATAACTACCTATTGCCACTTGCATGCCAAATTAGATGGAGACTTCTCTCATTTTACTGTTCGAAATTTTGGAATGATTAACTACTTCTTCCTAAAAATAATATTGAGAAGTTTTTGTGGATTACTTATGTTGGGCATTGTGCTTTATATTATGAATCCTTAAAACAATTATGAAGGATAGAAACCTTTATTATTCCAATTTTACAGCTGAGGAAATGAAATTCAGAGAGAGAAAATCACTCTCCATGAAGTCTTGCCCAAGATCACAATGGTAGGGAATTGAAATTGGAGATAAAACTCTTTGTTACTAGGATGCACATTGTCATTCACTGTGCTCTTCTGCCTCTCATTTGAAACTTTCCTTCCCATTGATTTCTAGGACACGGTTTGCTCATGGATCTTATCACACCTTTATGAAACACTCTTTACCAATGGTTCCATTCCCTGTACCTGTCTATTAAAAGCTATGACTGCATTTTCATTACATCTCCTCTCTATTACACATCCAAGATAATTGAGCTCACATATTTCTATCAATAATCACTTATATTTCAATGACCTCTATATCTAGATATGCACTCACATCAGTCTTCAATTTCAAGATTAAATTCCTATTTTTCTATATCTTTTTACTATTTCACATAGGCCTCTCAAATTTAGCATGTCCAAATATGAGTTCATTTCATCCTCCAACCATCTCTTGAATTTCCTATGTCTTTTATGAGATACCAACATCTGCCATTTTAATGTGGCATAATTGCACCCAGTCTTGAAACCTAAGAATTGTCTTAGACTTTCCCCTGTAGCTGATATACTTGTACTCCATTTTTCCATCTTATTTATGACCAAACTCACTTTACACTACCTCTCCGTGTCTCTTTATCCCATCCCTTTCTGTGAATTAACATAGTCTTCATAGCAGACCTCATTAATCTCATCTGGGCAACTAAAATTTTGTCCTATTTTTTCCCTTGTTTCCATTCTCAGTCGTCTTTAATATGCATTAAACTTCTGGAATTATGTATTTCAAACTAAAATCTCATCCACTTAACTACTGCAGAACACTCAAACTCCTTAACAACTACAAGATAAATCTAAGTTCCTGGGTTCAGAGCATTTCTGGATCTCACCCTTTTTATTTATTAAACCTTAGTCTTTGTCTGCTGCTCCTGCTCTTGAATCTGATACATAGGTGCACATGGAATTGCTAGAAATTCTCCATGCTTTGAGTTCTGGCATACAATGTTGCAATGTCTATATTGCTTTTTGTCCTGTTCTTTACCCAGGTATTCATTCACTACAAGTGACTATACTTGCACATGGTCATACTGCATTGTTATTCCTTCCTTTGTGATCATACACATACTACTGTTATATCATTTCTCAAAATGAATTGTAATGTTTTATTTACATTACTGGGTATAAGCTCCTTCAGATCATAGATTGTAATTCATCTTCATTTAAGCAGTGCTTGCAAATGCCATAATAGGGCCAACAATAATATTTAGGCCGGGCGCAGTGGCTCAAGCCTATAATCCCAGCACTTTGGGAGGCCGAGACAGGTGAATCACAAGGTCAGGAGATCGAGACCATCCTGGCTAACACGGTGAAACCCCGTCTCTACTAAAAATCCAAAAAACTAGCTGGGCGAGGTGGCGGACACCTGTAGTCCCAGTTGCTCCGGAGGCTGAGGCCGAAGAAGGGCGTGAACCCGGGAAACCCGGGAGGTGGAGCTTGTAGTGAGCTGAGATCCGGCCACTGCACTCCAGCCTGGGCGACAGAGTGAGACTCCGTCTCAAAAAAAAAAAAAAAAAAAAAAAATTATTGGATAAAATAGTGTCTGAGAAATAGATGGATGAGAAATGTCATATGTTCTGGACTTTAATATACAGAAAGGAAGAAATTGAATCTGGTTCAGTTCCACTGTCATAAATAACTAAATGTATATTTTGTTTGCCACTCTTTAAAATAATACTTCATTTAATAACACGACTTTTATAATTAGAGTGTATATTTACTTAAAGTCATTGAAGAGAAAAAATATCTGCATATTTTAGTTACTACAATTAAAAGATTTAAACTATTATTAAATAAAATAATCTATAAGAGCTTAACACAAATTTTAACACATAACAAGCTCTCAAAAAATGTTGTTTAGAGATACCAATTGCCTAAAACAATACATTGAAAATTTTAATTTCTTAAAGTAGTCATTGAATTTAGAAATACTTATTTTTAAGTAAAATGTGATCAGATGCCTTACTTTAACAATTATGTAACAAACTTAGATGAGATATAAAAGAAAGCATTAATCTTCAAACAGCCACCCCCTACATTACTCATTTAAAATGTACCAATGTAGCACATGAAGTAACTTGAATAACCTTATGTATGATCCTCTAACCATTGAGTCAAACTGAGTATGGAGAATCTTAATCATTAAAGTGGACATATTTTCCACCATCAGATGACACTTTCAAATATAATTTGATGAATTATATCAAAAAGAACAAAAAACATGTTTAAGATATTCCATAAAGTCAATCTCTTTCAAGTCTTGTTGAAATAACAAAATAGTAGGCCTTTGTTTGTTACCTAATGAATACTAAATAAAATACTGTCAAACATTTCTAAGATGAAGCAAGGACTGTTATTAATGGAGCACAAAAGTATACTAAATGAATATTCAGTAGTTTTACAAAAACCGATTGGATTTTCAGTTGCATTTAAAATGGCTATTCGAATCAATAGCCTATTATTTCGTTGACATAGTCTATTTCATAACTATGGAATATAATAATTAAAAGTGCTGTTGTCAATAGGCTAGAGGTTAGTTTCAAAAACAGCCAGAATGCCAGTGTTGGCTGGGTAACATTCAAAACTAAGTCAAGTGTGATGGAACGTTTGTGTATCTATAAGGAATGTTTCAAAATTAAACTTGCATTCAGTTGAAGGTTACTGTAAAAACCTTCCACAAATACTATGGACAAATACTAAATCACATCTAGGAAGCTATCAGCAGCTAATAATTTAAAAATGTAAAAGCTCAAAATTCAATAAATATTGCTTTTACTTTAAATATGGCTATGTGAATTTTCAGTATTTCCCAATGTGCACTATTGTTAGGTAACATGGTCTTCTACAGATTCCTTGTTATTCTCAACACCTCATATTATTTATATAAACATTTATATAAATTGGCTAAGTCTGGGTTTACCTGAGATTTATTTAGAAACACATATTTACAAAAGCTAGAAAGAGGAAACTATGAAAATGTAAAAAGCAGCATAATATAATCACATGATTATTTTACTTATTGAATTTTTATGAGTATAATCAGGTTCTTAGCTTTATACTTACTGAAATTTGAAGTACAAAAATAATGCATTAAGATAAAATAATGTGGCAGCACATAAATAAATAAATATATAAATTATTCTTTCTCTTCTTCAATTCCATATGTTCTCAAATGTAACAAATATCAAAGTTTGGTATATATCATTCCATATATGACTCTCTATGCATGTAAACAGTTGAAACTAAATGCATATATTCTCCTACAAACACTATTAAAATGTACACATAAGTCTTCTATTACACTTAGTACTTGTTGTATTTTGTGGGTTTTTAAAATAATCTGTTTTTGATTTTAATTGAGTATGACTGACATACCAAAAGTTGTACATATTTAATGTACATACCTTAATGAACATGAGGTATATACCTGTGAAACCATAAGCAATGCCATAAACATAACAATCACCTATAAATGTTTTCTACCTTCTTTTTGTTGTTGTAAAAACATTTAACATAAGCGCTACCCTATTAACAAATCAATGCACGCAATACAGTACTTTTGATTATAGGCACTATGTTGTATTGTAGATTTCGAGGACTTATTCATTTTGTGACTGAAACTTTGTACCCTTTCATCAACGTCTCCCCAATTCTCCTTGCCCAGAGGTCCTGGTAATGGACTCCCCTCAGCCATTCTACTGTTTTGTGAGGTTGACTTTTAGAATACACAATTTTTATGAGTATATATAACTAGATAAAGCACATGCTGAGCCATAAAACAAGCTTTAACATATTTAAAAGTATTAAAATCATACAGAATAATTGTTCTGACCAAATGGAATTCAACATTTGGAAATTAAAACATATGATTTTGAGTAACTCCCAGGTCAAATTAGACACCACAGTGGAACTTGTTAAATGTTTGAAACTAAATTATAACGAAAATACAAAATATCCAAGTTTCTGAGATCAGAAGAAGCAGTGCATTGAGGAATTTAAACCTGCAAATATTGCTATTAAAAAGAAAGGGGACCAGGTATGGTGGTACACACCTGTTATTCCAGCACTTTGGAAAACTTAAGCAGGGGGATCACTTGAGTCCAGGAGTTCAATAACAGCCTGGGTAACAGAGTGAGACCCCATCTATCTCTCCAAAAATGAAAATAAATTAGTCATGCATGTTGACCTCTGTCTGTAGTCCCAGCTAGTTGGAAAACTGAGGCAGGAGGATCACTTGAACACAGGAGTTCTAGGTTGCAGTGTACTATGATTATGCCACTGCACTACAGCCTGTGCGACAGACTGAGACCATTTCTCTTAAAAAAAAAAAAAGGAATAAAGGATATGGGATTGTATTTGCGTGTAGAGAAAGTAAGGATATAGTTTTTAATAAAGTTTGATTTTATTGGGAAAGATAGAGTATACATATAATTAGCTATAAGAAGAAATACATCATCTAAGACTAGATATTTAAATGTAATAATAAAAATTTAACACAATATTCCTATTACATTGTGTTACTTATTTTTTAATAAAATAGAAAAGCCAGAACCCATAAAGGAAAATACTAATAAACTTGAGCTCTTACAAATTCAAAACATCTCAGTGACAAACTGTACCGTAAACAGCATTAAAAGACAAACTACAAATTATGAGAAAAATTTGCAACTTTTATGTCAGTCAAAATACAAATCTTTAATGTACATAGAAAGTTTATGAATTAATTTGAGAATATTAATAAAAATTCAATTCTAAAAAGAAAGAAAATCGGGAGATAGAAAAGTTGTTTAGTTTTATTTGTAATCAGGTAAATGCCACTCAAAAAATAATACATCACTTTTTAAATCTATAATATTGGGAACAAATTTTAAGAATTTATAACATCGTGTTAGCAAGGGTATAAGGGGCTTCTTTTTGCATATTTTTTGCATAATTGGAGTGTTAAGATTCTACAGTGACATTTGAAGTATAATAAATTTGAGAGCAAGAGCAAGGAGAACTAGCTTGTGAATACTCAGAAAATAAAAACCTCCGATTTGTAAGACTGGAGAGTCAAGAATAAAGGCAGGCATAGAAAACATGGAGAAGCAGAAACGCAATCATATCAGGAGTAGGTCAAACTTCACCTCAATAGGAGCTGTTTAAAAATAATAATAAAATCTATGGACCTATCATGCAGGAGAAAATTGCTTCAACTTCCCCAGCAGGGCACTAAAACTACTAGTTGCAGTGCAGAAGAATCTCCTGGTTTCCCAGGGCCTGCAATTCACTTCCCCTACAGGGAAATGGCCACTAAGCATTTTCTTCTTATTGGGAAGAGTAAAGTATAGTTGAATCTGTCTGACTCCGTGGCCTGACAGACTGCATCAAAATCCCTTCTTGCTACCCTAGTTTGAAGCATTTCTTCATCTAAAAAAATGTGGATATTACCTATGATGTGAGGATTAAATAAAAGAGCAGTGAATATGAACAGCACGGTGCTTGAAATAGTGGAGATGTGCAGCAAAAGTTAATCCTCCTTCTTTCCTACTTCCTGGGAAAATCAAAGAATCAGGGATGCTGTATTTGAGTAAGTCAATTAGCCAACCCTTTGACTCCATATTAACTGATAGGATCATTCGAGGAATTGTCAGAAAAGAAACAGTTTTTTAAAAATTCTCAAATTGAATTGAATCAAGTGAGTTAAAAAATAAAGTCAACAACTGCTTGGTGTTTGCAGCTTTAACTAAATGACTCTTTTCAGGTTTATTCTCCTTATTTCATCCTTAGGTACAGTGGCAAAAACATTGTAGTTACGGTTTGAAAAACTTCATTCAAGTAGCAAGTGTTTATTAGACAAATCAGCTAACATCTCTCACTCATGATCTATTTAATGAAAAAGAAGCAGTAAGAGCCACTTCACCATGAATAAGAATCAAAATAATAATTGTCTATAAAAATCTTTCTTTTGGCCAAATACAAACATCCTTTTCTTGGTTTGGTTTCCACCAGAAACACTGAGACAGTAAATTTAGAGCAGGTAGGTTTTCAGTTATACAAATTTAAAACACTAGGAGGTGAAACAAGTGAAAGAGAGGAAGGAGAAAGGAGTATGGAAGATTAGAGATGGCCACACAGTCTTCAGCCCCTAAGATTGAGAGGTTACCCCTTCAACTGAGCATGATTCCCTGGTAAAAGGAGATGGGGTCATGATTTCTCTGTCAAATAGAATATGGCAGAGGGGCACCATGCCAATTTCTAAGTCAAAGCCTTAAGAGACTGGCAGCTTCACCTTCTGTCTCTTGAAACACTTGACATAAGGGCAGTAAACAGCCATGTATGAAGTCCAATGACCTGTTAGAGAGACCAAATGGGAAGGTCCTAATAGTTCATGGGGAAGAAGAGAGATCCAGCTGGGCTCAGTTTTCCAGATGTCCTCACAGAGGCACTAGGAATGTGAGCAAAATCAGCAAAATGATTTTGAATCCTCAATATCATCGCAGCCACCAGCTAAATACCACTGAGTGTCCCCAGTTGATGTGATATGTTTCTGAAGAAATGTACAGCTGGACTTTGCCCAAAGGTGTAATTTTTAAAAATTGAAAAATTCATTAAATTGATAGGTGGTGAAGCCACTAATACTTGGAGTAGTTTGTTAGATGCCAATAAATATTCCAAAAAAAAAAAAAAAAAGCAAATAAAAAGAGGATATCATCAAGCTAGCTATCACTGTGAGTGACTGAAACTTAATCCTATATGAGAAATTTGGGAAATTATGTCAAACTTAAAGTTATGCTACTTGAAGGATGAGAGAGCTGGAATACTTACATGTCAACTTACTGTTTGATGACTGCTGAACAATGGTTGTCAATTCTCTAGCACATCTGACTTGGTGAATTCCAAGAGGTACAGCACAGCATATGCATCTGCCACCATTCTATACAAATGTATAGGTCTTCCTTTGCCTTCCTTCTGCTAACATATTCTACATTGATTGTGATTCTAGGGCTTTTATTTCCCCAAAAAGTGTTTTCAAAAATCTGAAAACAGTTATGTGTTTTGAAGAAATCAAATAAAAATTTGTTTGAATTTTTATTTATTTAAATCCATGCTTTTTTTTTTTTTGTCTTTCTAGTCTTATCCTTACAGTTTTTTTTAAATCATCTTGTATAAAGTCTAAAACAAAGTGTTGAAATCATCACTGAAATGGAAAAGGCCATAAATGTTTGCATTTGCAAAGTTTGGCTCCCTTTCTTACTACTTTGAATTTGGTAACAATAGAAGCCAGTGGATGTATTTACAGATATCTACCAACTGAAAAAAAGCATTTTAAACTTTTGATTGTCTGTTTATTTTTGTGTTGCTGCTTTTTCTTTGTCTAGGTTAATGGTTAGGGTCTGGAAACAGACTTGCTGAATTTGAATCCCTGCTCAGCTACTTACTTACTAATTCTGTGCTCTGGGGAAATTACTTAACATTTCTCTGCCTCAGAAATCTTTCATTATCAGTACAAAGAAGGAAACTAATAATGTTTTATTTCTGAAAGGATTGGTGTGAGTATGAATAAATTATTAAATATAAATCATTTGGAATAGTGCCTGGCCTAGGTATGTATACAGGTTCTTAATAAATGGTAAAGCATTATTATTTTTAAATTATAATATAAAATATAGAAATGACAAAAAGATCTAATTTAGCAAAGGACTATCAAGGGAGCTAAGTACATTTAATTCCTGGTTGTGCCTTTATACCAATATAAAGCTGTTTATGGAATCATAGTTTACTCAAAGCAGAACATTCTCTAAGCTTTATTATTCTACAACTTGAACAGAACAGTCGTGAGCAAGAAGTATTGAACAGAGAAAGCCTTAGGGTAGGCATTTATTGTTCATTTTGATGCCATTCGCAGACTCTTTCTAAGTCAAAGAACGATGTGCCCAAATTCCAATCCGTAATCTTACTCATTTTTCATAGCTAAAAAACATGCCTTTTAGTCCTTCAGATTGAAAATTGGCAAAGATAGAAGCATACAAGCAGTTTTACAGTTTAATGAGTTTAAGCAAAATCTTTTTATAGCCCAGATTCTCTAATACAAATCAAAATTGCAATTCAAGCTTGAATAAAAAAAGAAAGAAAAAGTCTGAAACAATACTAAAGAAAAAAAAAAAAAAAACATGGAAATGACATTCTAACTTTTACTGTTCTGATCCCTTTCCTATGATATGCTGTAATTAATAACTGGTATTCTCTGGGTTCCTGTTGCTATTTCTGGTTTACTCTCTTCCCTTCTGGTTTCTTTCACTATGAAATGGTTTGCATCTAAAGGCAGAGTTACAAAATAACATGAATTAGATCACTTAGTCTTAAATGGTTGATTGACTGTTTTCCATAGCATAGAGCATCATGCCTAAAAACCTGGTCAGTCTCTAGTCTTATCTTGATCTTAACTCTTTTTCTGGCTCAAGAATAGTCCTGAATATGCATCAAACAGTCTCTAGTTATTATGATTCTCATTAAGTCTACTAGAACTGATCATGGGGTCAAATCTTGGTTTTATTCTTTCTGTTCAAAACACCAACCACACCTCCTAATTGTTAGATGCTGTATTTTTCTGACTCTCTCCTTTTCCTGGCTCAAGGCACATAATTGTTGAAGTTGTATGATGTTGTCATAAGGGATTGTTTTACTATCTTCTCTAGTGAGTGTTTGAAATTTTCTGTAATATGTTAAACAATGTACTAGATTATTACTGTCTTTATATTTTACTGGAAGCTTTATCCAAACCTGTTTCTGCTATTTTTTTTTTAACATATCAGAACAAGTTTTTAATCAGAAACTTTTGAGCAATATAACACCTAAAAGAGCTACTCACTCATCCCATTCTCTGGTAAACAAACATGTTGGGGGCAAGGATAACAATTTCTTCTTCAATGTGAACACTTATTAATTAATAATGAATCCCTAAAATGGTTTGTCATAACTAAGTATTCCTCAATGAATTCATTGTAAGATGTCTTTCTACTACTCTGGGACATGAGAGCTCACACCCAGCCTTTCGGCACTGAGTTTGCGATGCTTTTTAAAAATGTGTCTAAACTCAGTCAAAACCTAATGTTTTTTCCCATGTTTTTTGCTTCCCACTTCTTTACTTCTCCATGCTTTCTTTTAACATGGACTTGGGAAGCTGAAACAGCTTTCAAAGTAAGGGAATCATAGTTACATAAGATTTAGATTCTACAATGAAATCATAAGGTGGAGTCAGAATTATTACCCTTTATAATATCTTAATGTTGCAACATCAGTTTAAGTGATAATAAAGCCTTGCATAGTAAAGTCTTTAAATAAGCATTAGATTGTATTTTAATCACATAAACAAAAAGGGAGGACGTAGAAAAGAAAGAATAATAGGATAAAAAGTTCAAGATTTGTAAAATTGCCATTATTAACCATATTCTTTCATCTCTCCGAATTTGATTTTACTTGGCCCCACACACAAATAACAAAGGTCTTCTCTTTCTTCATCCTTTCCTCCCTCCTTCCCTTTCTCTTATTTATTGTTGAATATGAAGAAGGAGCAGAGAGACAGGTGTATTTGAGTCAATATAAGTAAATTTATGACACAGATTTACTGTATTACTTTTCTTCTTTCTGGTTGAAAAATAAAATATTTTTAACAAGTTCAGAAACTATGTAGGTGCAGCCTCCCTTCCTCTCCACTTGCAATGTAAAACACAACAGAGTCATGTAACAGTAACTCATCTCTTCTTGTCCTGAACCATTTCTTTGAGACAATCACTCTCAATTTATCAAGGGCAGGAAAAATTCTTAATGTTCTGGAAACTTGCATTTAATTAAAAATTTATCAAAGTAAGAACTCCTAGTATTTACTTTAAAAATGACCATGTTGGCTACAAATGACAGAGACTTGGTTAACATATGTAATAAAGAGAAATACATTGGTTCTCTTGATTGGTAGGAGCTCATGGTAGCTACAAGATCTAAATAAGTGCTGCAAGTTCCAGTCTCAAGACTGGAACCAGGATCTAGTCAGCTACCAAAGGTTTCGGATACACATCTCTCAGCATGGCGGAAATAGTTTCTTTTTCCAATGTCTACATAGCAATCCTAGAGAAACAGACTCTGGTCCTGCTTGAGTCTGAGGCCTACCTCTAGAGCATTCATTATTTTCCACAGAAAGAGATACTACAAATGTCTGAATCTAAAACACACATCTATACATATAGTCAGAGGGCTGGATCTCTGATTAGAAGAGGGAAAATGGGATTAAAAAATGCACTTAACAGTCAAATGCAATAGCTACCTTGTGATCCTTGGGACCGTCATTAGAATGTGACATCTGCTTTGTTGTGCCAAAATAATTTTTTTAAAGTGTCTATACTGTATATTATAAACACATGCACAAGTTAGTCTCTAAATAGTCGAGATATTTGCATTTTCAGAAAAAAATGCCATATTTTGCTTCAGTACCAATATGATGAGCTAAATATCCTCAAATAGTTACTTAGTACTGCATACATCTGGAATTCTAAACCATAATACTGATAAAGGAAAGGGAAAGCTTTTGGGAGTCTAATGCATTGCAAAAATAGGAGAATAAAAAAAAATCTGTATCAGGGAGTGCAAAATTAAAGATAATGAAAAGATTGCCAAACAAAGATTTAATTTAATCTCATTATGCTTTCTTGAAACTTCCTTGTCAATTAAACCACGTCAAAAAATTGAGCTAAGGAAAAATGGACTAATCAATAAATAAGGAAGCTTAAAAGAGTTCCAAATCAGAAGCCACAAAACTTAATCTCATCTCATTTTTGTCAATAGTTGTTTATAAGTAATTTGGAAAACTATACAAGATTGTTACCATAGAGATGAATAAATGGGTTGAAATCCTGAATAATCAATAGTACCTTTTATTCTTAAATTTATAAATATGTTTTGGATATCTTCTGCAAGATCAGAGAATGACTAGATATGTGTATGTATATTTAATTGTTCATAATCTTAAAAATAGCAATCAATCTTTACATTCTTGAAATAAAGTCATTTCATGAAAATTCATAAAATATATACAGTTGTATAAGGCCAGATATGAGTGCATAAAATATTCAGCCTTTTGAATTTAACATGACTTGTTTACACTACTATTTAATTTATTTAACATCTAATCCCCTATACAAATGCCAAAGCTTTAGCCTTTTCTGTCTAAACAATATGTACCATGAAAATCCAGATAATTATTGTGTTTATGTATATATTATATATCACAAACTTATCAGCAAGTTGGTTGATATTACCTTTGAAAAATAAGATTATGTTTATATGGTCTAAGACATGATAAGAAATTGTTAGGTAGTAACTATGTGCCAGTCATTTTCAAAGGAATTTAAGGCATAAATGTTTTATAATAGAGCATTTATCATAGATATTAATGTATTTTGCCAGTGAAAACTCGAAGTCTTAGAAACAACATGTAATCAACAGAGCCAGGATTGAATCAAGTCTGTTTGACCTCAAAGCTCATTGTATTCTTTATGATACTAAATTGTCTTCTAATTACTGATTTATACTGATGGGGAAAAATTATTTTCCAAATATTTATTTCATTTCCTCTGAGAGGATTAGACATCTGTATGCATTGCAATGTGACAGAGAGCAACTTCTTTCAGTCAAAATATACTTACTTCTTAATTGTCAGGCATGTCCATGTGACTTGCCTTGATCCACAGACAGTGAAGCTTTAAGGAACACTGGAAGTTTCCAACACCTGATCTTTTCTCTCTGCCTCAGATAGAGCATTTGGTTAAAAACCAAATATGGTTTGATCTCACTTGATACCAAGTGAACAAGAAATGTGCAGCAAATAAACAGACACAAACAGTTAATATCAGTGAGAAATAAGTTTTTTGATATAAATTATTGAGATTTCAGGTTTTTTGTTATTTATTGCAGGCAGTACTAAGAATATTTACAAACAGAGTATTTATTATTCTAACAATTATGAAGTAAATGTGGTCTTAGTAGAATATTCTACTTCCCATTTTAAAGATAAAACTTTATGTGGTGAAAGCTCTTGGCATTCACTATTCACTATTGGTAGGAAGTTCTTATGAGGTCAGTGCATCTTAGGAGCATGAAGACAAATGACACATACTAAGGATAGAGAGATGAAAGGTAGAAAGATTCTGGATACCCCATGACACGGTTGCATCACCATTCCAGGCCTGGATTAAAATCTGACATCTTCCAAAGTGAGAAAAATAAACACTGTACTTGTCTAAGTCACTGTAGTTAGATTTCTGTTATCTTTTTCTTTTTAATGCAACCTATAACATATGTGAAGCTTTAGACCTGCAAATTCAGACCTCTTCCCAGCTCAAAGAAATTTTCTTGTGTTGTTTACTTACTCTTTTCCTCCTGTTCCCTTTTTTCCATCAGAACTTATTAGTCACATTCAGCCTCGTGGGTCTCTTGTATAAGTCTTACAGCTTTTGTTTACTTTACGTGTATGTTCTTTGAGATATTTCTTGCATCCAATCTTCTGTATTATTTAATTCAGCATTCAGTCCTGATCATCCTCCCCTTTAATTCATAAACTGAATTTTCTGAATTTGACTCGTGTGCTGTCTTGCTCCCAGAACACTTTATAATGTTGCAGTTAGAACTTTTGGCCAGGTGCAATGTCTCACACCTTTAATCCCAACACTTTTGGAGGCTGAGACAGGAGGATTGCTTAAAGCCAAGAGTTCAAGACCAGCCTAGGCAATACGGCAAGACCCCATCTCTACAAAAAACTAAAAACCAAAAAATAGCCAGGCATGGTGCCATGCATCTGTCATCCTAGCTATTCAGCAGGCTGAGGCAGGAGGATCACTTGAGCCCAGGAGGTTGAAGATACAGTGAGCCAAAATCATGCCACTGCACTCCAGCCTGGGTGAAAAAGAAAACTCTGTTTCTAAAATAAATAATAAATAAATAAAAATTAAAAATAAATAACTTTCAAGTGCTTGAGTGTTTGGGGTTTTGTTTTTTTTTTAATCCAAGATTTGGTCACTTCTCCCTACTAATTCTGCATTAATGGGTATGTGTTTTGATTATTCAATCTGAGTCTTTTCATCTATGTAGGGAGCCTATCCAAAGAGTAGATTTTAATGTGTTTATTTATGCACTTTTATGCATTCATTTATGCACTTATTTATTGGATATATTGGGACTCATGTCTAAATGTTAGACAAAATCAAAAGGACTGGGCACACTGTGCATCTGTGAACTAAGGGCAAAGTGTTCACTTCTGCTTAAGGTCCTTGCAGTAGAACTTTCTGCTTGTAGGTTTTTGTATAGTTTCCTATTTGATATGTAAAGAAGACAAACATGCTTTTTTCCCCTTAGCATTTTGGAGAGACCCAGCTTGCACTTTTAGTATCTTTCTGGCATTCTGGCACTCTCAAAAGGCTATGGCATTATGCCCAGATTTTGCTAATTCCCCCACAAACAGCTTCTGGCAGGAGGCTCTTTCTTCCATTAAGGCCTCTGGACTTATTGGCCTTATTGCAGGAAATTTCTTGTCCCCCACATCACTCTTTAAAGGGACCTCCACAAATCTCGAGGCCTAGTCCCTCCTAAGAGCCTGCAAGTGTCAGCAGCCACTGGGCTCAGGAGAGGCAAATAACCTAAGTCTGGCTGGTGAGTGGAGGAGAGCCACGTTCAGGCTCCAAATTCCCAGAATTTCCTTTATTTGTGTTAAGATGATAAGGTATTTTGCGTGGGTATTAATTTTATATTATTGCCATGACAAATTACCACAAACTGAGCAGCTCAAAACGACATAAATTTATTATTACATAATATCTGTCGGTCAAAACTGAGAGGCAGAAATTAAGTTTTTGCAAGGCTGCTTTCCCCGCTGGAGCCTCTAAGGAAATATCCGCTTTTCAGCATATTCAGGGTATTGGCTGAATTTTGTTCCTTGAGGTTGTAGGACTCAGGTTCTCAATTCCTTTCTGTCCGTCAGCTGGGAGCAAATCTTTGCTCCCAGGAGTTGTCTCCATTTCTTTGCATGCTTTCCATTTAGCCCTTCCAGGTTGGCCAGGTCAAGTCTCTCTTACACTTCTAAACTCCATTGTTTTATTCCACTACACTCCCTCCTTTCCTTTAAGGATTTATGTGGTTAGACTGGGCCAACCAGATAATACAGTATAATCATCTTATTTTAAGATCTATAACCTTATTTATATTGGAAAATCCATTCTAGTTCATCTAATGTACACATACATTCTAGGGATCAGGGCATGGGCATCTTTTGAGAGCCACTCTGCTTAATACAGCATATTTGAATATCATTGGGATTAACCTATTTTATATAAAGTGGTCAAATATAAAGGAGAGCGATGCTTATTTGTGGTTTCTAAGGCAATAATAATAAATAGTATCCTAAATACAAGTGAGTTAATTGACATAGAAGAGAAAGAGGAGTTCCAATAAAGTTATAGGAAGGAAGAAAGAATAGATGGTAAAAGTGGAGTCAAAAGGATAAAAGAGGTTCAAGATAGTGGAAGTGAGCAAAAGAGCCTTAAGCTTCAGTGAGAATGAATAAAATGAAAATTAGAAGTTTTACTTGATTTAGCAAGTCGATATCCTTGAATACCTTTTTAAAGGTATTAAAGGTTGAGATTGGAGAAAAGCAATAGAAAACAGATTGCAAAGGATCGAGAAACTAATGAGAAACTGATCATGAATACATCTAATAGCCTTAATGTTTTGGATTGAAAGTACAAGGAAAAAAACGTGTAGCTGGAGCTACAGTGTCATGCAGTTAAAGGACGCAGGTTGAAGATAGTTAAGCATCCTGAGAGATCTTTTTGTAGTTCACAAGTGTGATGATTAGGTTTTCAGACTCATGTGTGAGATATGCCTTCTTCAAACCTTTTTATGCTATCAGCACATTATTTGGCTGACATTATAAAAAGAGAGAATTCTGAGAATATTTTCATGATTGGATATGGGCTGAGAGAGAAAAATACACATCAAAAATTACTGTCAGATTTCTGTTGCTCATTGAGTTGATGGTGCTACCAAGGCTTCACCAGGAAATGGGAAGAGAACACCACAGTCGCAGAAAGAGGATTAATTTGATATTATGCTTTGTTTCATAGATTACTAGTTACCGTGCCAATATTTATGTTTCCATTCAATCTTTCTTGCAGCACCATAATTTTGTGCTGATAAACAACATACTTGGCCAAAAAAAGACCCTATATTTTTCAGCCTCCTTGGCAGCTAGAGATGGCCAACAGATGTAAGCAGATGTCATTTCACTGGAATTCCCAATTTTACTCCTTCTTCCTATATGAAATGTGAAGAAAATAGCTGTAGCATCAGTGACTTTCTTGGATCATGGGGAATCTTGAATATGAACTACTTCAGTTTGGACATGAAAAAAAATAAACAATAAAAAAATGATTAAGATCAAATCTCTTAAACTTCAGAACCAAGAATGGGAGGAGAAACGAGAAACGAGCTTCTTTTGTAAAGCAAAATAAATATTTGCTAGATGTGCTAATGAAGAAACTTATCCCACTCTCAGAGTAGATGATCTTTATTATTCCTAGTATTGGGTTATGATAATTACACACCAGTAAACCCATGTGTTTCTCATTGTCCTTTTTCAAATACGATTTTTTATGGTTATTAACCTAGTCCTACTTCACTCTTACATACTATTGGCTGTGTCAGAGAAGAAATGTGTCTTTTAGCTTAAAATTTACCAGGTCAATAATAACCTAATCTACACCCAAAGAATGGGATGATAAACACAGAAATTCTGGTTCATGAGTTAGATTTAGTGCTCTGATGGAATTAGGGATTTGTCTCTCTAAAAGGGTAGATTACCCAGTATATGGAATGGAGAGTGTGTATGAGCCGGTGTGTGACAGAAGAGCCAAAATGTAGTAGAATTTTCTTTTAATACCCATTCTTCAATTTTTTCTCAGTAATTGAAGCTTCTCAGATAACTTAATGTAAACTGATAGAAAAGACACTTCAAAACAATGAAAATACCTTTATCTCATGGCAGAACTTGTTGAAACAAAGTAAATCCAATTTTGTAATTTTGTCTTGTTAATGAAGACTATTTTAGAGGCAGCCTAATAATAATGATATTATGCTTGATTCTCTTTTGGCCCTTGCTTTTGCATCAATTGCTTTCTCTCAAAAGTATAAAAATAATATGTCAAATTTTAGAGTTTTTAAGAGCTTGTGTTTTCATACCAACTTATTTAACAAGTTTAAATAACACCTTTAATTTCTGATTTACTTTCATTGATATGAGTTCAGAGATGCAGAAACCCCAAACATTTACTTACTACTGTGTATGATTATATTTTTCTGTGATTATCATCAGGATTTTTTATGATAGTTCAATTTTAATGCTACTGCTTTCAAATCCTTAAAAAACTGAATAAGAAAAATGATAATATAATGGTTCTATTATGGTAGAATGGTCAAATTACTATGAGGAACTTATTCAAAAGTATGTTTTTCTCACCAAAATTAAGAATAACTTTGTCATAAACATTGGATTAAGTTTTGAACCACCTAACTTTTTAATGTTTTCAATGTGCTGTTTTGTTTCTTATATAATGTAGACAATTCATTAAGTAACTTTCTCTAATTTTCAAAACAAAACAAATGACAAACCTTAAAATATAGGCATATTACTTCTAATTTTGGCATGATACTTAAGTTTTAGAGTATTAAACATATTGGAAGAAATTATAAGAGATTATAAGATATTTACTTAAGTAAACATTAATGTATAAATGTAGTTCTATTGATGTTATTTCATACAATTAAAAAATAAATTTTAGCAACTAACCACTAGTCAACTTTAAGTGCTAATATTCTTCCAATTGTTTATCTTCTAGAATCCCTGGCCAGCAGTTTTTCATCACATTAACAGAAGAAATATTATAGTGTTTTCATAACAGTCATATTTTTCTTGAACCCTGTTACAAATATTTTCATATTTTTTGGAAATTTCTACAAAATCTTACACATAACATTGTAATGCTTATTTGGCTGAATACATTTTCCCTTAATCTGTTAATTGAAGTTCATGGAAAAGTTGAAGGGGATTGGTCGTGGTGATGAAACAGGAAGGAAGTTAGCAAGGATTTAATATTTTTTTCAAATAATGATACATTCTTCATCTTGGTGGGGAACAACTTTCCATGAGTTTCTTGAATTTCTACAAGTCTTCCAAGTGAGGCACTAGCTGCTATATTCCTGGGCAGCTTCTGCACTGGAAAATAGAGATAACATTTCTCTTCAGAGCAAAGTGCAGGAATGCTTATTGCCTGGTAAAAAAGATTCAGGTTCTTAAACTCTAGGTTCCTAATCGCATATCCCACTGTGTATATGTGTGTAGATATCTATGTGAGACTACCTACATTACCTCTTAAAATAACAGTAAAATAAATGGATAAGGGTATACTGATGCTCGTATTATATTCTGGGCCATAAGTAATAAATTCCTTAACCTCTGACTCAGGAGTCTCATGTTCCTGCCAAAATCCATGAATGCTGTTTGATTAAATCATATACAAATTCAGAATATAATGCCAGGCAAATGATATAGGCACGCGTCTATTCAGGATGCTGGTTATGTCCAGGATCAGAGTTTGCATAGCACAGTTTAGATTTTTTGGCAAAATATGAATAAAACTAGAATGAAGAGAGATGGGATAGTGGGTTTAGACACCAATTTCTAATGTGCAAAAGAATACTAAACATCACATAAAGTTCATGATAAAAAATTGACAAATGATTAAAATAAAAATTTAAAATATATTTATTTCATATTATATATTCAATATATAAAATATATTTATATAAATTGATATCTAACCTCTATATTAATTATATTAATAACACCAATATTATGTTACATATTATACTAAACTTTATTTTATATTAATAATATATTAATTAATTAATATATATAAATACATAATCTGCCCTTTTAGGGAGGCAAATTCCTATTTCTATCAGAGCACTAAATCTAACTCGTGAACCAGAATTTTTATGTCTACCATTCCTTTCTCTGGGTATGGACTTGGCTATTTTTGGTCTGGTAAATTTTATCTGAAAGACGTATTTCTTCTCTGACACAGCATGTCGTATATGAGATTAAATTAGAAATAGGTTAATCACCATAAATATATATATATATATGACATGTTACATATTTATCTAACAGGTATTGCATATTTATATATAAAATATATATTACATACTTAAATACATATATATTATATATGTATTATATATGACATATTTGTTTAAAATATTAAATTTTTTTTAAATTGAGCTTTTTTTTTTCCCAGTATTTGATTGTAATATGAGTTGGGCAAATTCCAAGTATTTTCCCTCCTGTTTTTTTTTTTTTTTTTTAATATATATAATTCCTGTACCTTTAAAGTCCTGATTCTGATTGCTAGCATCTGTAGTCAAGAGCCCACCTTAGCTTTCACAGCCCAGCTGTTCATGGTATGGGAAGGCTCTTGACAAAGGAAGAACTGGCAGTGCAGCAGACTTGTGTAGGTGAGTGGATGGGCAAAGCAAAAGCAAACACTAAGTAACATATGTTAGTTATTATATGTTCTATATGACAAAGGCCTTCTAATGTACAGTTTCACTGATTTGTAAACATTTGTGTATTTTTAAAAATATATCATCTATTACTACTTTTAATACAGCTAATTTGCAAATCAGTAAGCCATTCACAGAAAATAAAGGTTTTATTAAAGGTCTCATGTACAGACACCTGTATTTTTATGACAATAGCATCTTCAAGACATCCTTATTATTATACTCTTAATACAGCTTGTAGATGGTCATTAAATTAGCAAGAATTGCCTACCTTATGGCTGTTCTTTGAAAAGAATTCCCTTGAGGAATGTTAGCTTACTACTTGGAAAAGATATCAGGACAGCCTCATGGCTCTTAGATGATGATGTATGTTCGCTGCTACATCTGATAGACCTGACCTCAAAATTTTAACTATCTTCTAATTTCTGAACAAAATATTAAGATGTTCTGAGTTGCAAATTAGAAGTACCTGTATTGCAATATATAATGACAATTTTATGTAGTTACAAAACTTCCAAAATCTCAGTTTTTATTTAGTTTCTTTATTATAATATTCTAATTAATAAGTATCATTTTTAAAATTATTCTGTTTCCATAAATATATTTTACCTTTGTCCAATAAAATGACCATTCCTCATTAGTTCAGGATTCCTTGAACCATTAACTTTGATGCTCTATTTCAGACATGTTTAAGGCATTATTGGCCTGTACCTTATCACATTTCTTTATCTTGTAGATTGTAATTACCTCCAAACTTTTGAACTACTTAAAAAATTCAGGTTTAAAAATATTTTTCTTTTATTTTCTTAATCATTATTTAATTAAACTGATTTTTTAAAACTATGGTAAGGTTTACAGGATAAATGTTTAATTATTCTAGAAGACTTGCTCTACAATTGAGGCAAGTATTTTATTAATAAATGTAGGTAATTAGTGACGATAAAAATAAATATCACGCAAAACTGAAAAATTCATTTGTAATGCTAAATGAAACAAGTTGTCAAGGGAGATAAAGCAAGCACTTAATAATGTGCAAAATAGAGTCTATCTTTATAAATAATTTATAATAATGAAAAATAATATTTTTGCTAAACTTTGAAGACTACTGGGAAAACATTTTTGTTTGGGCATGATGGCTCATGCCTGTAATCCCAACACTCTGGGCTGCTGAGGTGGGGGGATCGCTTGAGGCCAGGAGTCTGAGACTGGCCTGGGCAACAGAACAAGATCCCCAACTCCACACACACACAAAAATTTAATGAGCTGGGACTGGTGGTGCACACCTGTAGTCCCAGGTACTTGGGATCTGAGGCAGGAGGATCACTTGAGCCCAGTAGTTTGAGGCTGCAATGAGTTATGATTATACCACTGTGCTCCATTCTGGGCAACGAAGCAAGACCCTATCTCTAAATAAAATGAATAAAACATTTTTTATTTTTTAAATTGTATATGTAATTGTCCGTATTTAAGGGATATGTTTGATATTTTTATACATTAACCAATATGTAATTATAAAGCAGATTATTTAGGGTATCCATCTCTTCAAACATTTATCATTTCATTGTGTTGGGAACTTCTAAATCTTCTCTTTTAGCTATTTTTAAATATACAATAAGTTATTGTTAGCTATAGTTACACTACTGGGCTATCAAACAATATTATTTATTCCTTCCATCTAACTGTATGGTTTTACCCATCAAGCAATCCCTCTTTATCCCCTCCTCAACCCTTCCTAGCCTCTGGTAACTATCATTCTACTCTCTACTCCAATAGGTCAAATTTTTTAGCTTCCATATATGAATCAGAACATGAAATATTTGTCTGTGCCTGGCTTATTTCACTTTACATAATGTTCTACAGTTCCATACATATTTTTGCAAATGGCTTTATTTTATTTTATTTTTTATGGAAGAAGAGTATTTCCTTGTGTATACATATATTTTCTTCATTCATTTTTCTGTTGATGAAGTTGTAGGTTAATTCCATCTCTTAGCTATAGTAAATAGTGCTTCAGTAAACATGGAGATGCAGGTATTCCTGATACAGTGATTCCTTTTCCTTTGAATAAATACCCAGTAGGGGAAGTATTGATTGCATGAAATCCAGTTTGCATAAAATTATTTTTAATTTTTTAAGAAACCTTTATACATTATGTTCCACAATGACTGTACTAATTTACATTCCCACCAACAGTGTACTAGGGTTTTCTTTCCTCCACCTCCTTATTAGCATTTGTTATTTGTGTTTTTCATAATAATTCTAACAGGAGTGAGGTGATACCTCATTCTGGTTTTGATTTGCATTTCCTTAACAATTGGTGATACTGAGCATTTTTTCACGTACCTGTTGGCCATCCATAAGTTCTTTTTTTTGTTTGTTTGTTTGTTTGTTTGTTTGTTTTGAGAGGGAGTCTTGCTCTGTCACCCAGACTGGAGTGCAGTGGCGCCATCTCGGCTCACTGCAAACTCCGCCTCCTGGGTTCACGCCATTCTCCTGCCTCAGCCTCCGGAGAAGTTGGGACAACGGGCGCCCGCCACCACGCCCGGCTAATTTTTTGTATTTTCGGTAGAGACGGGGTTTCACCGTGTTAGCCAGGATGGTCTCGATCTCCTGACCTCGTGATCCGCCCGCCTCGGCCTCCCAAAGTCCTGGGATTATAGGCGTGAGCCACCACGCCCGGCCCATAAATTCTTTTTTGAGAAATGTTTATTCAGATCCTTTGTACACTGTTTAATGCTTTTTTTTTTTTTCCCGGTTGCATTGTTTGAGCTCCTTATGTATTCTGGATATTACTCCCATGTCAAATGAATAGTTTGCAAATATTTTCTGCCAATTTTTAGGTTATCTCTCCATTCAGTTGGTTGTTTTCTTTGCTGTACAGAAGCTTTTCATTCAATATAGTCTCATCCATTAATTTTTATTGCCTATATTTTAGCTAAAAAAATCTTTGCCTAGACCAATTTTTTAAAATTGTCCTCTATGTTTTCTTATAGTGTTTTTTAAATTTTTGGTCTTACATTTAACTCTTTAAATGATTTTGGGTTGGATTTTTTAGATGGTGAGATATAGGGGTCTAGGTTTATTCTCCTGCGTATGGATATCCACTTTTCCCAGCAGCATTTATTGAAGAAACTGTCCTTTCCCCACTGAATGTTCTTAGCTCCTTTGTCAAAACTCAGTTGGTTGTAAATACGTGGATTCATTTCTGGGTTGTTTTTTCTGTTCCATTGGACTGCGTGTGTGCTTTGATGCTGGTACCATCCTGCTTTAGTTACTATACTTCCACAGCATTGGTCTTTGTGTCTGTTTTTATGCTAGTACCATGTTGCTTTGGTTACTATAGTTCTGTTGTATATTTTGAACTCTGATAGTGTGATGCCTCCAATTTTGTTCTTTTTGTTCATTATTACGTCAACTATTCAGAGTCTTCTGTGGTTCCATACACATTTGAGGATTGTTGTTTCTATTTGTACCATAAATGTCATTGGTATTTTAGTGGGGATTGCATTGAATCTGTAAATTATTTTAGGTAGTATGGTCATTTTAACAATATTAATTCTTCCAATACATGAGCATGAGATGTATTTTCCTCTGTGTCCTCTTCAATTTCTTTCATCAGTGCTTTTCAGTTTTTGTTATAGAGGTCTTCCACTTGCGTGGTTGAATGTATTTTCAGGTATTTTATTTTTCTTGTAGCTGTTGTAAATGAGATTTCATTCTTATTTTAAGCTAATTTGTAATTGGTATGTAGAAACACTACTGATTTTTTGTATATTGATTTTGTATCCTGCAACTTTACTTTTAAATGTCTCCTTTTTCATTTCTTATTTTATTTATTTGGGTCTTCTCTCTTTAACCATTTATTAGTGTATCCAAAGTTTATCATTATTTTATTTTCAAAAACTTTCAGATTTTTTGATCAAATATTTTATCCCTATTTTTTTAGTTGTGCTCCATTCTTTTTATTTCTTTCCTTCTACTAATTTTGTGTTAAATTGTTCTTAATTTTCTAGTTTCCTGACGTCCATCTTTAGGGTGCTTAAAATCTTTCTACATTTGTATGTAGTTTTCATTCCTACATACTTTCCTCTTACATTGTCTTTGCTGTATTCCATAGGTTTCAGTATGTTATATTTCCATTTTCTTTTTTAAATTTTCTCCTTAATGTCTTTGTTGACCCAATGGTCATTCATGAGCATGTTTTTTATTTTCCATGTATTTGTGCATTTTCAAACTTCCTCTTTTCTTGATTTCTACTTTTAATCCATTGTAGTCTTACAAGATAGTTGATATAATTTTTATTTTTTAAAAAATTGTTGAAACTTATTTTGTAGGCTAATATATAGTCTATCCTGAAGAATGTTGCATGTGCTGATGAGAAAATATGTATTTCATAGTTTTTAGTTGAAATGTTCTGTAAATGTCTGTTAGGTCTATTTGATCTAAGATGCAATTTAAATCCATGTTTCATCCTTCATTTTCTGTCTAATTTGTTCAATGTTGAGAGTGCCATGGTGAATCCACCAACTATTATTGTATTAGAGTCTATTTCTCCCAATATATCTAATAATGTTTGCTTTATATAGCAGAGTGCTACAATGCTGAGTGCATATACACCTAGAATTGTTGCATCTTCTTGCTGAATTGATATTTTTATCATAACATAATGACCTTGTCTATTTTTAGAGTTTTTTTTTATTTAAAGTCTATTATATCTAAGTATAGCTACTCCTGCTCACTTTTAGGTTCCATTTGCAAGGGATGTTTTTTCATCTCTACATGTTTATATGTGTCTTTACAGGTAAAGTGGGTTTCTTGTAGGCTGTATTCACAGTATTTTTCTATTCAGCCAGTCTGTATATTTTAATTGGGAAACTTAATGTGTTTGCATTCCAGATTATTAATAGGGACAAACATATTCCTGTCATTTTGTTAGCTGTTTCCTGGTTGTTTTGTATATCATTCGTTCCTTTCTTCCTCTCTTATTGTTTATCATTGCAGTTTAGTGGTTCACTGTAGTGGTAATGTTTAACTCGGTTCTCCTTCCTATTTGTGTATCTGCTCAATGAGTGAATTGTATACTCAAGTATATTTTCAGGATGGTATTAATAGTTATCATCTTTTCACTTCCAAATGTAGGACTTTCTTATCCATTTCCTGTAGAGTCAATGTAGTGGTGAGGAATTCTCTCTGTTTTTGCTTAAGAACACTTTAATTCTCCTTTAGTTTTAAGGGTAGCTTTGCTGTGAACAATATTCTTGACTGACAGTTTTTTATCCTTTTAATACTTTGAATATATCATCCCATTCTCTCATGCTCTGTATGGTTTCTGTTGACAATTATGTTGTTAGTCTTAATGAGAATTCCTGAGGGTCATGTGTAACTTGACACTTTTGCTGTTTTTAGAATTATCTGTTTGACTTTGGCTTTTGAAAATTCGACCATAATGTGCTTTGAAGAAGACATTTTTGCATTGAATCTATTTGATAACGCTTGAACATCCTGTATTTAGATGGTTATATCTCTTACAAGAGTGGGGAAGTTTTCTGGTATTTTTTGTTAGATTTTCTGTGACTTCATTCATATCTTCTGCAACTCTTAAAAGTCAAATATTAATTCACTGTATAAGTCCTGTACAGGACTTATTTATTCATGTAGTCCTTATTTATTCTCTTTTATTCTTTATTTTTTTTTTGTCTGATTGGTTTATTTCAAAAATAAAAATAAAAAACCTGTCTTCAGGTTCAGACATTCTCTTTTCTGCTTGATCTAGTTTACTATTGAAGTTCTCAATTCTATTTTTTATTTCATTCATTGAATTATTCAGTTCCAAGATTTCTGTTTAGTTCTTTTTCATGACAACTATCACTGAATTTCTCATTCAGATCATGAATTGTTTTCCTTTTTTTTTTTTTTTTTTTTGGTAATACTCATCTGTGTTTACTTGTATCCATTTGACTTTCTCTAATATCATTATTTTGAACTTTCACTTATTTTACAGATTTCATTTCTACTTGGATCTGTTATTGAAAAATTATTGTGTTCCTGTTTTGTTTCTTTGCTTTTTTACTTTTCGTGTTTCCTTACATATCTACACATTTACTTTTCTTGTTTCCTTACCCTGATATCTGCACATTTCTACATTTCTTACAATTTTATGGATTGACTTTCATAGGAAATACACTTTTCTATAGCTGTATCTATATTGTTGGTTGGGCAGAGTGCTTTGGCTTTGATTTTAGGTGGGTGCAGTACAATAGTCTTTGTATGATTTGTTTGGTTGTGATCAGTTTAATGGTATCTGAGTTTCTCAGTAGCACAGGCTGCAGTTTTTAATGGAGGTTGTGGCAAGGCTTTGCTGGGGATGCTAGGTGAACTAGAGAAAGCAGAAGAGAGAATATCTGAACTTAAACACAGGTCTTCTGAAATAGCTAAATCAGACCAAAACGAAAACAACAACAAAAAAAGATTAAAAATGAGGTAAGTCTATGTGACATATAACACATCATACTTTGACCAACTATTTGAATTTTGAGAGATTCAGAAGAAGAAGATATGGGCAAAGTCATTGAAAACCTATTTAACAAAGTAACAGGGGCTATGGCAGGCAGGCATATTAGTCCTCAGGCTCTCAGGTGACTTAAGTGGGTTCTGTTGGTGGAAAATCTGGCAGGCCAATCCTTGGGTCTCTGGACAGCTTGCTCAAGTGTCACTAGTGACAACGATGGACTATGTGGAAGGGCAGGTCCTTGAACTCCTGGGAAGTGTGTATAGCAGTGGCAGTGGCAGTAGCATCAGCAGGTCAACCTGCTGGCCCCTGAGCAACATGTGTGGGGTGCCACTGGTGGCAGTGGCAAGGTGGGTAGTCCAATCCCCAGGCTCCTAGGTCATACATGTAGGTGGATAATGGTGGTGGCAGTAGCTGTAGATTGAGAAAACTGTCCTCCAGGTCCCAGGGAGGCATGGGTGGGCATTGGCAGCAGGTAGGGTAGGTTATGGTGCACACAGGTGCAATGGGCAGGGTGGGCCTGTGTTCGGGCTCCCAATAGCCACATATGGGCAACAGCTACCAAGAAAACATTTTGTTTTATGTTTAGCAACAGGCATTTCTATTTGCTAACAGGATATGTCACAATAAGATAATACAAACAAGAGTTTTATCAATTAAATGAACATTTATTCACTTTCAAAATTAATTTTACTTTTAAATTGTGGAACGCATTTTTGCTATAAAATGACAATTCAATTTATATATGAGAAATTATATGAATTCAGACACTCAAAATTATAAATATAAAAATATTTATTTTTCCTTTTGAAAGTGTATATACTGTATGACCACTCCTTATAGCTGTACTTTTCAGTCTTAGTAAGAAAGAACGTTCTGAGAAAATTAATAATAAACAAGTTGATCAGGACACTTGATAAAGGAATTGGTAGTAATAAATATGTTCTTATCACTAACAAACATAGGATATACACCAACAAGCATGTTAACCTAAATAGGTTATACTGACATACTATTAGAACCTTTAGTAATTGTAATACTCTGAAATCCCAATTCTCATCTAGCTTTTGTATATATAAAGTAGGTAGAAGAAATATGTTTCTGGAACTCAAGAACACTATGTCAGCCTTAGTAAGAATTCAGAGTCTTTAGTATACTCTTTATAATTGAAAAAAAAAGTCCAGGTGAAGAAAATGAGACTACGTTAATAGTAGCTGGGAAAACAGAAGAACAGATAACGTAAGAGAGAGATTCCTGGAGACTTGCAACATTTAGAGAATGTTTAAGATAAATATATAAACATAAAGGATGCAGAAGACACTGGCTAGAGAATGTAACCAGAATAAACTTGATAAATTCTCACAGTATCTTTTAGTTTGCACTGATCTTTTAGTAATAACATATTAAGACTTGTATGCCTTACCCACACAAATAACCTAAGTGGCATTTTAGGCACTACTGCAAGTCTAATAGAAAGGATTACTGTATGGAAGCAGAAATAACTTTCAACATCATTCAAAGTGTACCACATGAGCAATGATAGAGCCCACTTTTCTCCTCAATTGCTTCAAATAAAAACAATCTATGTGGTCCTTTGTGATATGAAAATTATTTTACAAATTTAAGTTGTCATCTCTGCATCTATGAAGGTATGCATAGGAAAACAGACTTGAAATGCCTTGGAAGAGTACAGAGGGTTAGAAAATGATTTATTGTTTATAGCCAGTTTAAGCTTATTTTGTAACTGCATATTTGCTCAGAAGTGTTTGGGAAATTTTATTCTCTTCTATCATGTTTTTTTTAAAAAAAACTCTGTCCAGATAAATATATAGGATTTACATTAAAAACAGACGAAATTTTTTTCATAATCCTTAATGGATTAAGTTGAGTTTGAAGTATTGATCTGCAGGAGAATCTATTGAATAGCTTAAGGGAAGGTCGTCAGAATTATCTAGTTAGAAATAGAAGACATTGGAGTAGTTGTACAGTTTGACCAGACTTTGGGCAGGAAGAGAGGTAGAGAAAGAGAAACAGTATACAGACTGTAGAATAGTGGTAGTTGACTAAGTAACAAATAGCTGTCTGAGAAAATAGAGTTAAATGTCTCCATCTTGCCCTTGCAAAAAGACTTCCACCGTAAAGCGCAGAGTTACAATGAGAAAACACACTTCAAATGACTCTGATTATGTCCATCTTGTGGGAAGATCTGGGGAATCTGGTAGGAATGTGATTGTGCCTCAGGCACAGGTAACTTTGAGCTGGCTGTGCTCCAGAGCAGTCTACTCCAAGTGCAGACTCTACAATTATGCATCACTGTGATGAGCATCACTCAGGAGACTGCTAGTACCATAGAATTCCAGGCCCCACCTTGACCTCCTGAATCAAGATCCACAATTTAACAAGATCTCAGGAAGATTTGTATGCACATTATAGTATGAGAAGCACTGCTCTAGAGCGTATATGCAACCGCTGACTAATTGCTTCTCCCACTGACACTCGTCAATTCAGCATGAGCAATAAATCCTATAGTTACTTATCTCTGTTGTCTCACCTGTTCTCTCCCTTGGCATTAATGCCTGTGAGCCAACCAAGACCAGAGAGAGGTATAAGCTCCCTAGGCTGGTGCCCTGAGAATTGGCTGGTTCCCAACAATTTAAGCACTTGATACCTACAGGTGATTCTCTCTGCTCTTTCATCATCTTGAGGGGTGATGCAATAAGACCTTAACAGAATATACTTCTTAACTTTATTAGGCGATATAAAAATGTCTCACTAAACATTTCCTAACGAAATACCACAGGCTTATGCAAATGAAAATGCTTCATTTTTGGTAGAAAATAATGGCTAATGGAGCATTTTCTTTAGAGATCAAGAAAAATGTTATTAATATATTTATATGAACCACATGAATAAATATGTTAGTATATTAATTAGATAGTGCTTCTTGGTTCTAAACAGAAATATTATCCTATTAATGTTTAATGCTCAGTGAATGAAAATAATTCACAACCAAGCTGTTTAATGTCTAATTTTCTGCTTGCAAGTCTTAAGTAAGTTTTTACATGTTATAGTAAAAGATCTTGTCAGAACTTCTTATTTCCTGGGGAGCTAGCAAATGATAATAAATGCACTTACAAAAAAGTTTCAAACTCTAGTAATTGTCTTTAATAAATTGTCTTTCTGCTCCCTCTTAGTCTATCCACCATACTCATCAAAGAGAGGCTTCCATATTGAGAGCCAGAAATCAATCTAAGTACATTCTCCATAATCAATTGCACCCAATGGGATATTCTTCATGTAATGAATACTTACATGGATTGTATCATAATGGCATTGGGGCCCATTATTTAACAGCCTTTCCTCTTTTGAAGAGATATTGGCCTGGAAATTTTCCAGTAGAGGAAGATTCTCAGAATAATGCATTTTCATTGAAATTCTGTGCTTTATGTAAAGTTAGAAATGAAAAAACATAAATCATTTTCTACTAACCTAAAAATGCAGTAAGAATGGAGCTTTTATTAAACATAGGTACTCTGCAGATAAAAATGTATTATGTCAACTGTAAAATGAGAATTATGAAAATTAAAACAAATAGCTTTTATTCACTTGAGAGAACACCCCCTTTTTAAAGTCTAAAAGGTAGGTAGTTATTAGCTAATTCAGAAATCACAATGTTTTAAATGTAAAAATGAAAAAATGTTACTTTTATTGTAGTTACTAAAAAGCAAGGGTTTGATCTAAAATTATTTTTGAATATGTCTACATAAACTAATTACTAAATATTTCAGAAGTGACTTTCCAGATTAATATAGTTCTTTGAGGATAATTTAAACCAATACCACAGTTATGAATAATTAATATAAACACTAATTAAAAATTTAAAAATTATATTTATAAGCAACAAAATAGCTGATGATTCATAAAATGTATTTCTCAGTATTATAATAACAAATTACCATTTTCTTACAAATGGAAGTGATGGGACTAAATAAGAAATTGTATACGCTAAACAGATGTTCTTATATTGATAACTTTCTATTGTTAGAGTTGCTGAATTGCTTCCTACAAACTCGCATAAACATAAATAATTTTAAAAAGAATATTTTCCAATTATGATAAACAATATTTCTAAAAAGCCCTATGTAAATACATATAGTACAGTCATTGAAACTTGTAGTTCTAGATTTAATAACTAATGAAGAAGAGCTAAGAACATCTTGATTGAAAATTTCCAAGATTAGCTCAGACAAGGCTCCTATGAAATACTGCTGAAATATAAAATTTAAATAGCCCTTTGTAGCATTCTGCAGAACAGACTAGCTACCACAGCAATAACATTGCATGAAAATCAGTGATGCTAAATATTAATGTTACTGGAAACAATATAGACAATTCAATGAGATCATATGCAGACTAGGAACAAGTGTATCTTTATCTTAAGTCCATTTAAGTTTCTCCTCACTTTTGTGACAGATTCTGATGAAAGCAAGGGGAACAATGATAAGGTTGCAATCGCCTGAACCAGAAGAAGCAGGCATCTGGTCCTACCTCATTCCTAAGCTTTAGCCTCTACAATGACTAAAACAATTTTAAATCCAATGTGGCACATTTCTGGACAATTCTCTAAAATTACTGATAAAGTAGGACAAATTTAAGAAATTAGAGCCCAACATCATGGAACACATTATCAACTTACTGTTGTTTCTATTCTTACTCTCCGAACTGTTTAGATAATTGATTGGGCTTCTAATTTGCTCTAGATTTTGTCGATCCTATATCCCAGTTTTTAAAATTCGACTCTCATTTTTTGACTGTTTCTGAAACCTTCAGTCTCTACATTGGAAATGGCTTAATTCCCAGACTCTAGGATTGGGGTATTTCCCTATCCTTATCCAACTTGTTAATTTCCAAGGGACTGGAGCCTGTGCTTGAATCTCAGTCTAGTGGCAGAGATTTTGCTACTTGATTTTTCCCTTAAACTCATACATACTTCTGACTCTTGAATTTCTCATTTCTATGGTCTGACTCTTGGACCTGCTAACATAATCTGTCTGTGAAGTCTACCGCCCCTTAGGTACTTTTATGCCCTTTGAATATCATGCCAGACTAAATTATCTCCTATGAAATTGGTTATTTTCTCCAGTAAATATAATTTA
Source organism: Piliocolobus tephrosceles (assembly GCF_002776525.5). Lineage (NCBI taxonomy): Eukaryota > Metazoa > Chordata > Mammalia > Primates > Cercopithecidae > Piliocolobus > Piliocolobus tephrosceles. Next base: position 69,924,021 of record NC_045444.1, on the reverse strand, counting down.
GATGGTGGGTTATCATACCGTCCCTTCCTAGTTTATGAAATTATGTAATGAAATTATGTCAGAGGCAGGAAGTCCTGGCACAGATTGAATTCCATTCCATAGGAATATAAAGAAAGACAGATGCTTGAGAAATTTTGGAGATCTCCCAGAAGATTAAGAAGATCCTCTCAATCCTCTGACAAACTAAAAATGGCTTAACCTGGACATGAAAAGGTGCTATTGAGATATGTTATTTCAGGGAGCATGATTGACTGCTATACACTGCATCTACCCTACCTCCGTGCCGTAGCCCCACTTCCTGTAGGATGCTTCCAGTCAATAACTAAGGTTAGCAGATATATTAAGGCAGGACCACTCCTACGAGCAACTTTGCCCTGAGTGTTATTCAACCAACCTGGTAAGACTTTTCTTAAAATGGTACTGCAATCCAAGATTCCTCCTCCTCAATCCTCTTTTCTACCCTATCTCCTCCACAGGGGTTAGTTCTAAATTGCAGTCTTATGCTTTCCCCTCCTCTAATTTCTCTCATTTATCCTTACATAAAATTTCCCCAGAACATCACCTGCACAGTTATTTTTGTCTGGTGTCTGCTGCTCAGAGGACCCAAACTAACTGAAGCATGGCAGTGATAACAACAGCATTTAGTAAACACATTTTATAAAATTTCTTGTTATTAAATTACATATTTCTTATCCACTCTTTATAAGTCTAAACAAAATAAGAAATTTTATATTTAGTATTTTATGTTTGCTGTTGTGAAATTTTGTTTCTGGTGACATAAAATAAGTCATTAATTTATACTAAAGTACTTATCTGATTGGATTCTAATGGGACTACAGATGATCATTGACTTAAACAATGGTTCAGCTTACAGTTTTTCAAGTTTACAATAGATTTATCAACATGTAGCAACTGTATACATTTAAAACTAGTCAGGATTTAAAATATATCTGTTAATTTTCATGAAATTATGCTTGGTTTTAAGTCACTGTATATTTTAAAGCAATGAAATGAAGACTGCACTTAAAATCTTGCTAATTCACATAACAACATTCTACTGTATATTCATGGCTATAAATAAATATTCTATAATTAAAGGAATGCTCTCCCCTAGTTAAAAATAGCAACATTTTATCATAAATCAGAGATTAAGGTCCCAACTAAAGAATCAGGAAAACATTCAAATAGTTCAATTATGATATGCAGTTGTACTTATCTGCATAAAAATTAACACAAGGAAAATATTAAAAATTTCTCTGAGCTATGGAATTAGTAAGCATTCTAAATTTACAGTGTTTGAAAATACTTCCCAACAATATATTAAATACAAGTTAAGTAGAAATGATGGGATTTCAATTGGAATTAAACTATGGAAAGCAGCTGCAAAATTATCTGTAATTTTTTTCTAAATATTTAGAAAAGAACATAAACAGTAACATAATGATTTGCTCTTTGACACTATTCTTAAATGTCCATCTCATACAATTAAGGAGTAGAAAATATTATTATGTACAGTATCAATGTTGGTGTTATTACTTCTACTTTTTATTGCTGAGGAAACAAGACAGGTATATGTTTGGTGTTTCCTTAAGCCACAAAATTTAATCTTTAAATTCCTAATCAGAGAAGAGAATGTTAAAATTTAATTCAGAAGAACTTTGTAAAAATAAGATCTTTTGAAAGCCAACTCAGAAATCAACATAACTTACCATTCTCCCACATTGTGAATTCAAAGTATAAGAATTCTTCCTTATAGAGAAAATAGTAAAGAATGTTTTTGACTTTTCTTCTATTTTCTTATATGTGACTCATACAGAATCTCATATTTATAGGATGGACGTTTTTCTGAGTAAAATTTCCTGCTTTTAACTCTCCCCCTAAACCAGAAAATACTTTGTTTTCATTATGGTCTGACTTTCTTACTTGTATGTTATTCTATAATATTCTTTCATGTGTGGTTTATCTCATCTGTGTCTTTGATTTTCTACTATCTACATTTGAGACATAATAAAATGTCTTTAATTCATAATATATTCATAATATATTTTTTATCAGCAGTGTGCATAATAATTAAGGCTGCTGAAAGATTAGATTTTTTAATTAATGTCTGTCAATGTGATAAATTCCCATAAACAAACTCTACCTCTAGAAGGAATATTTATGCAAGCCTATAATGTTCCCCAAAACATAGAAATCCCCATCTTTTTAACATATTGTAATCACATTCATCAACAAGGTAGAACAGTCTTTAGTTAAAAAATAAATGAGATAAAATAAAGAGAGAAAAAAACTAAAAGCATTGACAAGTGTAAAAGACTAATGTAAAGAAATTAATCTTTCACAAACTTGTGTTCACTCAATTACTCTGAGCATGTTGTAATCAATTCTAAAGGTCTATGCTATAACGAAATGACAATTTGTTTCTAAGTCATTACTCAGGGGTTTACGAATTAAAAATGTCCTTAATTTTATTTTAATGAGACATAAAATTATAAGTTCCCTGTCCTCTTAGGTGGTGAACGTAGAACAATAGTTAAATGTTATTTCCACACTAGGCCTAAATACTAAATGGGTGGCTCGAGATTTGTGATCCCCAGAGAAGCAAAGCAAGAGAAGTAGAGAATCACTTGATATGTGCCACCTGGAATTTGAAGGACACACTTTCCTTTTGAAAAACATATAAAAGTACATGGCTGACTGGATCTGCAAAACTCAGAGAAATGCTTGGGATGGGGGCAGCCCCCATTCCAAAGACTTAGTCAAAGAAGTTTATCCTGTGGGTACAGAGACACCAAGGAAAGCAGCTGAACTTGAAACGTCTTTCAAAGATTGGGGTCAAGGGACACATGTGTGAAAGCAGAGTGAATCCAATCACAAAAGGCTATGGGAGGTATAGCAAAAGAACTCAAGAAAGTCTCTTTAATAATCATTTAAGGATGGATAAGGGAAACTACAACTCCACATATGTAAATAAAGTTCAAATTTCATTGTGAGAAATGAGTTTCACAATTACAGGAAGTTAATACTACAGTTTTCTTCTTCCTTATAGGTTTATAATGTGCTATTGAGGAGAATTATTGCTTTGAGGGTAAGACTGTGTATGTTTGTGGGTGTGGTATGCACACATTTGATATAACAGTCACGAGATGGATACTGGGAAAAATAAAGAGGCATGTGTGCTACTCACAGAGCTGGGGAAATGTTGTAAATGAATGAGACTATTAGGGTTCATGTCCACCACTGGTTCCATTGGACTAGGACTAACAAAGAACACCATAAAACACCTATTGTATGGCTTTATTATCCTAAAGTAGCTAACTTATTTTGAAGACAATTTGTTTAGGATGGGAGTAGATATTCCTTTATTTGATCAACAAGTATTTACTGGGGACCTATTATGTTTAAGGCAAAACTAAAATATAGATGAAGATTACTGCTCTCATACGGTTACATTCTATTCTGAGAGATACAGCCGTTGTCATGCTGTGAAGAAAAAAGGCAAAAGGGATATAAACAATAATATTTTCACAATAAAAGCAGATGCTGTTTTCAACAAGATGAACAGAAAAAGTCACCCAGGTGAGGCGGCAAGTTAACACTAACAATATTCAAATATTTAGCAACTTCTGAGGCATACTCAATTTACTATATAGATAGATGCCTAATTAATTATGAAGACTGCTGCTAACAGGCTTTACTGAATTTCAGCCCTGCATAAGAATAGTTTAACAAATGTGAGAGTGATCCCTGTAGATGTCTAGGGGCATGAGTCAGACAGGCATAGGAAACAGTAAATGCATAGATCTCAGGGATGTTCCTGGCTTGGTAAGTGTGAAGACCAGCAAGAACATAAACTTGGTGGAACCTGAGTGGGAAGGGGTAAAAGTAAAAGATGAGAAGGTCACAGAGATAGCTGGGGGTCAGATCATACAGGACTAACAGGCCAAGCATGTAAGAGCTTTGGATTTTTTTTTCTGAAAATAGTGTCCAAAGGACTACAATTATATTTTTAAGGAATCATCCTAAAATTATGTGGTGAAAATAACTTTATGAAGACAAGAGAAAAGAACAAAAGGAAATATAGAATTATTATAAATTATTGAATTGAGAAATTATAGTAATGCAGAGCAGGATACAAGCAGGAATTGTTGAGACACGATTGGTTTTAACGTATGTTTAAGGCTAGAATATGTCATAAAAAACATTTGATAAAACTATAGCCTTTTGTTAACCCCCCCGCAAAAAAATCAGGGTTAATTATTCTAGTAAGTAATAAACAACTCTCCATGAGAATGCAGGTTTTGATCAACAGGAGTTTTATTACTTGGCACAGGTAAGGAGGACACTGGGAGTATTATCTAAAGTGGTATCTCCTGGAGGGAAATGGACAGGAGGGTTTTATGGGCAATGGAGAGGGGAGAGGGTGCATCATTGCATGCAGAGGAGGCATCCTAGTGGTGCAGACTCAGTGAGTCATTATGCCAGCACACAAGTTGCATGTTATAGTAATGAAGCCATAACTCTCACGCAGGAGGGGAGACTTTTGTATGCTTATGAGGAAAATTCATTGGGGTCTATTTTGCTGAGGTCTGTCAGAAGCTAGTTCCAACCAACTAGGTAACTGCATTTCACACAGAGTATGGAAAAAACAGGCTGCAGGACAGGAGGCTGTGAAACAGGCTGATTGCTAAAGTTGATTAAATTCCTATAATCCCTGGAGAATCTCCTGCTCTGTCTACACCATGATTGCTTGGAAGTCAGACCATGTGCTTTGAGCGTATATAGTTCTGAGGGAAGAGGGTGGAAAAGGTCAGGTTATTAGTGTGGGTTGACAAAAATGGAAATAGTAAAAATTCGCTTTTAGGGCCAATTACTGTTAACTACGTCCACAATAATGCTGCTGCCTAACAAGCCATCTGCAAACCCTCAAGAAGTGTTTATTAATCAAACATCTGTAAGTCAGCTGGTGGGCAGGTGGGGAGTCTTTCAAATATTCATAAACAGCTAGTGTGTCAGGAGGAGGCTTCCTAGGCTGAAGTGACTTCTGCTGGGCGACTCAGCTTGGCTCTGCGTGGACTCTCCCTCTGAGTTCCAAGGAGAAAACAGAAAAGTACAAGAACTTTTAAAAAAGTCTTTTTTGTACTATGTTTACTACTCCTCATTGGCCAAAGCAAGACACATGAACAAGGCTAGAGTCAAAGGGGAGGAGACTGAAAAATTAAAAGGCAGTGAGAATACAGAGAGCCATATTGGAGGCATTAACAAAAACAACCTTTAAAGTGCCTTGCGAGCTGCAAAAATCATGAGTGTTGCTCAAATTGTTTCTCAAAGGTCAATTAAGACTTCAGAGCCAACAATAAAAGGTTTGGGGCTAAGACCTCATCTTCCCAATATGCCTATCATTAGAAATGGCTTCAAGGTAGCTGTGTCAGGGGTCTCCCAGACCACTCCCAGGCTCAAGAATTGGCTAGAAGAACTCACATGACTCATATGCACTCACATGACTGTTATACTCATGGTTATAGTTTATCGTAGCAAAATGATACAGATTAAAATGAGCAAAGGGAAAACTGCAGAGTAAAGTCCAGGGGAAACCAGATCAAGTTTTCAAGTGTCATCTCCCAGTGGAGTTGCATAAATAAACTTCATTTTCTCAGTAATGATGAGTGATGAGTGGCAGTCCAAGCAAAGTGTTGTCAGCTGGGGTAGATTACTTGAGCCTTGGTGTCTACAGTTTTTACTGAGGGTCACATAGTCATTGCAGCACTTGTGATTGACTTCATTTACTCAGAGCAAAAACAGGAGCTCATTATATATTACATTGTATATGTAAACTATCTCATCAAACTGGCACCATATGGCCCAAGGCCACAGGCATACAAAAGCAGGAGCTCATTATAAATAACATTGTTAGCATAAATGATCTGATAAAATTGGAACAGTGATGCCGCAAATCTCAGGCATATAAAAATACTCCTATCAGGCATGACATTCCAAAGACACAGAACTTACTTCCTAAGAGCTGGACAGTCCTCACAAAACCTTTCTTGGGAAGGTATAGAGTGGGCACAACCAAGGCCTGCTGAGTTAACATTTTCTAGCACAGTAGTCAACAATAAAATAAGGCCAACTGGGATAGGTCAAGCTGAAAAGCCCATAAACAAAGCAAGATAATGATCCATAAAAATACTTGTAGCCCAGAAGACTATTATTTGAGAGAATTGCTTTAATTAATTAATTAATTAATCAAACACAAGCTTGTTTGCTAAAATCCTTTAATTTGCTGCTTTTCAATATCTTTCCCTGATGAATGACTCAAATATATACTATAAGTAAATGTCATTGTACTTTATGTCATTCATTGTAGTGTTTGACTCTTTGGTGTAACAGTTTAGTGTTCACTGTAAATAATAATATCTAAAATAAATCTATCAGACAGTTTCCTATATATCCCATATGAAAACACACCACACACACACACACACACACACACACACACACAACACACATGCATATATATATATATTTTATATATATAGTTTACTGGAAGATATTAAGGAAACCTAAATAAATCAAGAGATATCTCTTGTTTATGAGTAGAAAGATGAATAGAATAAAGATGTCAATTTCTGCCCATTGACACATAAATACTTTGTAACTCCAAACAAGAGGCTAACATCAATTGAACAGCTTTAGTAAGATATAATTTACATGTAATAACTGCATACATTTAAAATATCCAACTTGATATATGACAAATATTTATACACATGAAACTATCACTGAAATATTGATGATGCATATTTGCATCACACCCAGAAGTTTTCTTATGTCCCTTCCTAATCCATATCTCAATCTCTCTCCCTCCAAAGACTGGTTTACTTTTTACGCTATCAATTAGTATGCATTTTTTACAAATTTATGTGAGTTTTACAATTTTATAAGTGTCTACACAGTATGATTTCAATCAAACTCTTTTTCTAGTTTATTTTACTCACAATTACCTCAGGATCCATCCATGTTTTGCATGTGTTAATTGATTTTTTTAATGATTCCATAATAGTCCATTTTATGGATTTACCACAAATTGTTCATCTATTACTTCCTGGTGGACACTTTTTTAAAATTCCAGGTTTTGGGCCATTACAAATAAAGCTACTGTAACCTTTGGGTACAGGTCTTTATGTGGACATGTACTTTCTATCTCTTAGGTAAATGTCTAGGATTGTTTTGCTAGGCTATACAGTAGGAATATGTATAACATTTTAAGAGGATGCAAAAATTTTTTAAATGATTATATAATTTTATATTCCTATCACCCATGCATAATAGTTCTAGTAGCATCTCATCGTAATCAACACTTGCTTTGATAAGACTTTTTAAACTTAACCATGCTAATAGATACAAAGTTATAACAAATTATAGTTTTAACTTATATTTCTTTAAAGGTTAATGATGCTGAACATCTTTCCACGTATCTTTTTTGGTTAAATGTCTGAGTCTTTTTTATTTTAATTTTAATTTTAAGTTCTGGGGTAAATGTGCCGGATGTGCAGGTTTGTTACATAGGTAAACGTGTGCTATGGTGATTTGCTGCACCTATCAAACCATGACCTATGTATTAAGCCCAGCATCCATAAGATATTTTTTCTATTGCTCTCCTTCCCACCACCTCACACTCCAACAGGCCTCAGCATGTGTTGTTCCCCTTCCTGTGTCCAAGTGTTCTCATTATTCAGCTTCCACTTATAAGGGAGAACATGTGGTATTTGGCTTTCTGTTCCTGTGTTAGTTTGCTGAGGATAATGGCTTTCAGTTTCATCCATGTGCCTGCAAAGGACATGAACTCATTCCTCTTTATGGCTGCATAGTATTTCATGGTGTATATGCACCACATTTTCTTTATCCAGTCTATCATTGATGGGCATTTGGGTTGATTCCATGTATTTGCTATTGTGACTAGTGCTGCAGTGAACATACATATGCGTGTATCTTTGTAATAGAATGATTTATATTCATTTGGGTATATACCCAGTAATGGGATTGCTGGGTCAAATGGTATTTCTGGTTCTAGATCTTTGAGGAATCGAAACACCATCTTCCACGATGGTTGAACTAATTTACATTCTCACCAATGAAGTAAAAGCGTTCCTATTTCTCCACAACTTCACCAGCATCTGTTGTTTCTTGACTTTTTAATAATCATCATTCTAACTGGCATGAGATACTATCTCGTTGTGGTTTTGATTTGCATTTCTCTAATGATCAGTCATGTTGAGCTTTCTTTTTCATGTTTGCTGCTTGCATGAATGTTTTCTTTTGAGAAGTATCTGTTCATATCCTTTGCCCATGTTTAAATAGGGTTGTCTTTTTCTTGTAAATTTGTTTAAGTTCTTGGTAGATTCTGGGTATTAAACCTTTGTCAGATGGATAGATTGCAAAATTTTTATCCCACTCTGTAGGTTGCTTGTTCACTCTGTTGATAGCTTCCTTTGCTATGCAGAAGCTCTTTAGTTTAATTAGATCCATTTTTCAATTACTGCTTGTTGTGATTGATTTTGGAGATTTTTGTCATGAAATCTTTCCTGTGCCTATGTCCTGAATGATATTGACTAGATATCCTTCTAGGGTTTTTATTGTTTTGGGTTTTACATTTAAGTCTTTAATCCATCTTGAGTTAAATTTTGTATAAGATATAAGTAAAGGTCCAGTTTCAATTTTCTGCATATGGCTAGCCAGTTCTCCCAGCACCATTTATTAAATAGGGAATGCTTTCCCCATTGCTTGCTTTTGTCAGGTTTGTTGAAGATCAGACAGTTGTAGTTGTGTGGACTTATTTCTGGGACATCTATTTTGTTCCATTGGTCTATGTGTCTGGTTTTGTATCAGTACTATGCTGTTTTGGTTACTGTAGCCTTGTAGTATAGTTTGAAGTCTGGTTTGTGTCCTTATTCTTGAGTTGTAAGAGTACTTTTTTATATTCTAAATAAAAATTATTGGTTATATGTTGCAGATATTTTGTCTCAGTGTATGTCTTGCCTTTTATATTCTTAACAGTGTCTTTTGAAGAGCAAATATTTAAAATTTTGGTAAAGTCTAGTTTATTGATTATTTTCTTTTATATTTCTTGTTGTTTGTTTCTTTTTAATAAATATTTGTCTGTAAGGCACGATGGCTCACGCCTCTAATCTCAGCACTTTGGGAGGCCAAGGAAGGTGATCGTTTGAGGTCAGGAGTTCGAGACCAGTCTAGGCAACATGGTGAAATCCTGTCTCTACTAAAAATACAAAAATCAGCTGGATGGTAGGGGCGTTCACCTGTAATTGTAGCTACTTGGGAGGCTGAGGTAGGAGAATCCCTTGAGCCTTGGAGGCAGAGGTTGCAGTGAGCCAAGATCGGGCCACTACACTCCAGTCTGGGTGAGAGAGTGAGACCCTGTCTCAAAAAGAAAAAAAAAAAAAAATTGTCATACCAGAGGTCACCAAGGTATTCTTCTGTTTTCTTCTGGAAGTTTATAAATTTTACATTTGGGTCTATACCAATGTCAAGTTAATTTTTGTTTGTGGTTTAAGAAAAAAGTTAAAGCTTTCTTGGTTTTGTTTTTAATGACTATCATTGTTTCAGCATCATTAGTTTAGAGATTTCATTTTCTGCATAAAATCACCCTGGAAACCTTTGTTAAAAATTTGTTGGCCATATATCTGTAGGTCTCTTTGTGTACTCTATTCTGTTTCATTAATCTAATCATCTGCTTGCATATCAATTTTATGTTGTCCTGACTACTGTAGATTTATTCTAAGCCTTGAAGACCAGTAGAGTAAATCTCAAACTTTATTATTATATCTCAAACTTTCTGGCTATTTTAGATGCTTTGCAATTCCATGTAAATTTTAGAGTCATCTTGTTAATTTTTATAAGAAAATTCTGCTTGGATTTTTTTTGGTATTATGCTGACTCTTCACATGAATTTGGGAAAAATGTATTGAATATATATATATATTTATATATATTTAGGTAGTATTTAACTTCTCTCAACAATTCTGTTGTAGAATTTGGTGTATCAGTGTTGAACATCTTTCATTCAAATTTGTCCCTAAATATTTTGTAACTTTATATTAGTGTAATTGGCCTTATTTTTCATTTAATTTTCCAATTGCTGGTTGGATGTATACAGAAATAAAATCTATTTTTGAATATTATTTCTTAATACTGCAAACTTGTAACTCATATTTACTTCTAATAGATTCTGTAGTTTCCTTAGATTTTCTACATATATGACCATGCTGTCTGAGAATAAAGACACTTTACTTCCTTCTTTCCTATCTTTATGTTAAATAGTTTACTTTTATTTCCTGATAGTACTGCAGAGGTTACCAGTAAGATGTGGATAAGATCAGATATTTTTGTCCTATTCCCAATCTTAGAGAGTTGTATCAGTCCATTCTGGCACTGCTATAAAGAGCTGCCTGAGACTCTGTAATTTATAAAGGAAAGAGGCTCAAATTGACTCACAGTTTGGAAGGGCTGGGGAGGGCTCAGAAAACTTACAATCATGACAGAAGGTGAAGCAAACACATCCTTCTTTACATGGTGGAAGGAAGGAGAAGTGCCCAGCAAAGGGGGAAAAGCGCCTTATAAAATGATCAGATCTTGTGAGAACTCACTCACTATCACAAGAACAGCATGGGGGTCACCACCCCCATGATTCAATTACTTCCCACCAGGTCCCTCCTATGACACATGAAGATTATGGGGACTACAATTCAAGACGAGATTTGAGCGGTGACACAAAACCCAACCATATCAGAGAGAAAGCAGTCTTTCATTACCTAGAATGATAAGAGCTATAGATTTAAAGTAAAGTCCTTTATGAGATTGAGGTACCCTTTGATCTCTAGTTTACTGAGAGTTTTTCTTCATGTATATATGTTGACTTATATCCAATTTTCTGTGTGTGTACTGAGATTATGTGAGTTTTATTTTTTAAGCCTGTTAATGTGGTAAATGACATAAATGAATACAATCTTTCATTGCTAATATAAGACGGATTTATCATATTTTTTATTTTTCTATATTGTTAGATTTAATTTGTTAACATTTTGTCTAAACATTTTATCTGTGTTTATGAAGAATATTTTTCTGTAGTGCTCTATTTAATGTCCTTTTCAGGTTTTGGTAGTAGGGAGATGCTGGCATCATGGAATGAGTTTTAAAGTATTTATTTCTCTTCAATTTCCTAGAAAAGTTATGTAATGCACATATTCTTTCTTCCTTAAATATTTCGCAGAACTTACCAGCACAGGAATCTAAGCCTAGAGATGTGTGTGTGTGAAGCTTTTAACTACAAATTTATTTTTCTTAGTTGAGCATGTTAGGTAATCCATGTTTTCTTAAGTGAACTTTCATAGGAATTCATCAATTTCATCTAAGTGGTTGAATTTATTTGTTGTTAATAATACTTCCACAGTATCTTTTAAGTGTCTGCAGGGACTATGATAATGTCCCCTCTCTCATTTCTAATATTGACCTTTAGTGTGTGTCCTTTTTACCCCAATCAGTTTTGGCTATTGTTTTATCAGTTTGATTGATTCCTTCAAAGACCAGCTTTTGTTTTCACTAAGTTTCTCTATTGTTCTTTTTTTCTGTTTTTAAAATTCTCCTCTAATCTTTATTATTATGTCTTTTCTGCTTACTTATATTTAACTCACCTTTTTCTCATTTAAGGCAGAAAACCAAGTTATAGATTTTGGTCTTTTCTACTTTCCTAAAATATGTGTTTAATGGGTGTGTTAAACCTTACTGCTAAGCACTGCAATAGCTGTATCTCACATATTTAATGTTGTTTTGAATTTTTATTTATTAAAAATATTTCCATATTTTTGTTGTAATTTCTTCTTTGACCCATGAATTATTTAGATGTACATGAGTAGGTTTTAGCTTCTAAATATTTGGAATATTATATAATATCAATGTGTTCTCCAAAAGTTTATGTATTGGAAACTTAATTCCTTTGCCCTCATGAATGAATTAATGTCACAATCATGGTAATATGTGCCTTTTCGCAAGAGTGGATTTGTTATAAAATCAGGTTCTTTCTGGCCCTCTTGCTCTTGACTTTTTATCATTTGATGCCCTCTGCCAATTTATGATGTAGCAAAAAGACCCTCAAGAGATGTCAATGCAATGCTCTTGGACTTCCCAGCATCTAGAACTGTGAGCTAAATAATCTTAGTTTCTTTATAAATTACCCAGCCTATGTTGCAATCATGCACCGCATAAGGATGTTTCAGTCAATAATGGACCACATATCTGATGGTGATTCCATAAGTTTATAATGACACTAAAAATATTCCTATCACCTAGTGACATCATAGCTGTTGTAACATTGTAGTGCAATGCATTACTCCTGTGTTTGTGGTGATGCTAGCGTAAACAAACCTATTGTACTGTCAGTCTTATAAAAGTATAGCACATACAATTATACCCAGTACATAATACTTGATAAAAGTTGAAAAACAACTATGTTGCTGGTTTATCTATTTTCTATACTATACATTTTATCATAATCTTAGAGTGTACTCATTCTGCTTAGAAAACAATTAACTGTAAAGTAGCCTCAGGCAGGTCTTTCAGGAGGTATTCCAAATGAAGGCATTGTTAACATAGAAGATGACAGCTGCATGCATGATATTGCTCTTGAAGACCTTCCAGTGTTAATAAGATATGGAAGTGGAAGAGAGGAATATTGATAATCCTGACCCTCTGTAGGCCTAGATTAATGTGAGTGTTTGTGTCTTACTTTTAAATAAAAAAGTTTAAAATTAAAAAAATTCAATAGAAAAGTTCATAGAATAAGAATATAAGGAAAGAAAATATTTTTACAGCTGTTTGATGTGTTTGTGTTTTAAGCTAAGTGTTATTTAAAAAGTGTCAAAAAGTTTTTAAAATTAATTTTGTAAAGTAAAATTGTCACAGTAAGCAAAGGTTAATTTCCTATTGAAGAAAAAAAGTTAAATAAATTTAGTGTAGCCTAAGTGTGTAGTGTTTATAAAGTCTACAGTAGTGTACAGTAATGTCCTAAACTTTCACATTTATCCACTATTCACTCACTGACTCACCCAGAACAATTTCTCATCCTGCAGGCTCCATTGGTGGTAAGTATTCTGTATAAGTGTATCAGTTTTTATTGTTTATACTGTATTTTTATTGCACCTTTTCTACATTTAGATACACAAATGCTTACCATTGTGTTACAGTCACCTACAGGATTCCATACAATATCATGCTGTATAGGTGTATAGCCTAGAAACAATAGACTGTACTATATAGCCTAGGTGTGTAGTAAACTATACCATCTTGGTTTGTGTAAGTATATTCTGTCTGTTATTTACACAATGATGAAAGAACCTAAAGACACATTTCATAGGATAAAAAACTCTCTTAAGTGATGCATGACTGCATTCTGTTCTAGCAACAGAAGATGGACTAAGATGGACATTTTCAGACTATTATAGATTTATACTTATATTCCACTATTGTTATCAATGATGCTTTGCATGATTTGAATCCTTATCAAATGTATTGAGGCATTTCTTATTATCCACAGTGTGGTCTATCATAAGAAATACTATTTTTCTGTTTAAAATAGGTTGTATTTTTCTGTTGTTGAATGTGTAGGGTCAGAAAGGTGTGACAACTCTCCTCACCCATCATAAGGGTTACACCCAACACTCCTATAAAAAAGACTGGTTAACAAAAGAAAACCATAACAGGCTTGTGTAATCAAAGTTTTACGTGACACAGAAGACTTCAAAAATGAAAACCTCAAACACTCAGAGAAAACTGTCTATTTTTATACTGAAGTGTGATGAAGCATGGACAGCTGTGTCAAAATGTGATTAGATAAAAGGGAATAACCCAATGGAAATAGATTAAGTGGGGAAACCCAGCTATGGTTTTCCGATCATATTCTTCTTGGCCTCACTTTTGTAACATTTCTTTCTCCCAGAAATGGGCCAGGACTTCTCTGGAATTATGGTTATATGGCTTATTATTAGACTAGGGTAAGTCAGAGAATTTCTTTATTCTAAGTCCTAAGTAGAAAATTGAGAAAAGGTTAGAGTAAGGTTTCTACATTCTATGACCCACTTTGGGGGAAGAGGAATCCTATGGCCTGCCTTGGGAAACAAAGAGAAGCAGAAGAAAGAAGGAGAGAAGGAAGTCAGAAAGAAACTTTTCTTCTGAGATCTCTCCAATGTCCTTCAGGTTGAAGTACTTAGCATCCTGAAATGCCATACTTTGGGGCATCACTTTCTGAGCCCCAAAAGATAAAATGCTCCATGAATGTCATTTAGGTCAACATTTAAGGGGGGAAACAAGAGACATGGAATATATTTAGCTTACAGTAATTTATAATATCTCGCAGCATCTGGATGAATGGATAGATAGATACATAGGTAGCTACCTAGATAAATGTAACTATATTGTATATACAAAGATGATTTTAAATGAATAAGATATACATGCAATAAGATTATAATAAGATTACAATAGGGCGCCAAATATGTAATTGTCAGTGTTTATCACAGTAGGAAGGGGCTATCATATGGCTAAATTAATTACATGAATTAATAATATCAGTGTCTAAAGCCAGTTTTTGTGATTCATCTGACATTTACCTTGGTAATTAGCATACTTTACAATCCACAATTGTGAACAAAAAAACTATGAAAAATAAAGTAAAAGGTATTATATATTAATTAATGTTTATATTATATTGTGGCTAAAATTAATCTTCAAAATTTTTATTATGAAAAAGTATTTAAAAGACAAGGAAACACATTTTTAGTAAGTTTTGAATAGCCCACAATTGGAATGAGGTTCTCAATAGAGTTTCTCTATTACACTGCTAGTTTGAAATGACTATTTAGATAAAGCAAATGACAGTAAGAATGATAGTGATAATAATTTGAATCTCTTTTATGCCAATAAAACCCTGAGATAAAACAGTTAGGCTATTTAAATTAGATCATACAATTATTCAAATGAGGGAGATTTTAAAATATCCTTTATAATAGTATTTTGGCAGCCTTAATTCAATTTAAAGTCAGCTTCAAAAATTTGTATTCTGAAACATGTTTTAAGAATTTTTAAATCTAAGATTTTATTCCTCTGACATCTTCCCCATGTGAAATTTCAGTATACAAGAAGCACTCATAAATAGCTAACATAAATAGCACTCATAAATAGCTAACAAAGCACATTCAATGATCCATGTTAAAGTTGTTTTTCCATGAGGCTTGTGCAATAATTTTTCCATTTTGTAGATGAGAAGACTGGAACAAGTAACATTTAGCAATTTGTCTAAACCTACAATATAAGAGGTAGATCCCAGATTGAAACATACACAGTCTGACTCCCAAGCCTTTGCAAGTATCATAAGGCATCTTTCTGATCCTTTGGTGTTCATTCCCAGTATCTTTAATAGTTGCCCTCAAATTTCTCAAATTTCTCTATTTACTTCCATTTTTCTCCTACAATAATTGTAGGCACACTTAAAGAAAAGTTACAATATGAATAATATTTTAAAATATCTACAACTAATACTAAAGAGGTTATTTTATTTAACATTTTATTTTTAAATAGGAATTTAAAATATCTGCAACTAATATCAGAGCCAAGGGGCTATTTTCTTTGAAATACAAAGAGCTACTATAAATTAATAAATAAAATATCAAAAATTAAGACATAAAAATATTGCCAAAATTTATAAACAAATGGTACACAAAGAGTAAGAGACATAAAGTGGCTCTTAAGCACATAAAAATCCATTAAACCACTCAATTTATGATAAATATAAATTTTTAATGCAACTAAAGATAAATAGGACTTGTTTCAAGAATTAAGGTTTTTGGAAGATCCATATGGTCAACTAAAATACATCCAAATGAAATTTCATTGAACTAGATTGAGAAAAAGAATGACTGGGCTTCAAAGGAAAAAAAAATAAAAGTAGATAATTTACTTAGATCTAAAGAACTCTCGGCCCTATACAAAGTATGAGTGAATGGAATTGAGCTAATAAACATCATCTGTTTTTTAAATGTAAATAATCAGCATATATATATACACATATATTTATAATGTTCTAGTTGTGTAAAGCAGGAGAGCAAATGCGATCTGTCTTACTCCATTACAGCCAAGAGCGAACATTTCTGATGCTGTCTATTAAAGGAAAGACAGAAATAAATGCAAATAAACTGTCAAAAAATTATTGGATTGTTCAGAATTAAGTTAGGTGATTTGATAGGTTGAAATAAAATAATCCCATATTAAATCACCATCAATGCTATTATAAAGATTCATTTGAAATAGATCATGAATATAAATGTGAAAAATACAGTTATAGAAATAAATATATGAGAACACCCTTAGAATCTTAGATTACACATAGTTTCTAAGAAAAAAATAAGAGACAAAAACATTAACATCAAAAACGAAACTGAAAAACTAGACCTTATTTAAATTAATGGTGTCTAACATCCACCCTTAGAAAATTCCACTCTGAGCTATGATTAAGTTATGAGACACTGTCTCATTTTAAACAACTAAAAAATGAGGCAGAATATGGGAAGCAATAGTTTTAAGACATTGGACAACTGGCAGCAAAGTGATCCCTTAGATAAGAGAAACAAATGAAGAGAGATCTACAATTAACTCATCTTACTGTCTGAAGAGTGTTTCTGGGCACAGCACAGAGTGGAAGAAGCAGCCTTTTAAATTACAAAGAAAAAATATGGCTCTAAGAGAACAACCTGGCTAGAATGAGAGAGACAAAATACTCAAGAGGAAAAAGTTACACAAAGAGACAGAGAGAGAGAGAGAGAGAGAATGTTCCAGGATTTGCAGAAGGGTCCCCTCAAGCCTTTGGCTGAGTACTATTTCGTGCATGTATGTGAAAAAGGTGACCCAAAGCCAGGGAAAGAACAACAATAAAATGTCACAATACAAATACTGGAATGTACACAGATTCCCATCAGCTAAAGTAAATGTACATGATCCCATCAGCTACAGCAAAAAATTCTCCTAATAGATTAGACCTTATTGAATACAGTCCTCAGAACTGTTTTTCCTCATTAGTGAGACCAACACTACTAGACTAAAAGCTATTATAGACTCACTCTTAGGAAGTTCGAAAACAAATCCTGAGAAGATTATGCTGAAAGCAAGAAACTTAATTGTACCACAGAATAAAGCCCAGCAATATTTATAGAAAAAAAATGAAAGCTTACAGCCAACAAGGTAAAATTAACAATTCTGGAGTCAAATAACTACTTTATAAGCATTCAAAAAACAAAATAATATATAACCCAAAACCAGAAGGAAAATTAGTGAATAGATTCTGACTCAGAAATGACATAAATCATAGAATTAGTAGGCAAGTAAGTAAAATCAACTATTACAAATATAAACTATCTGTCAAGAAGATAGAGAAACCCATGAATATGATGAGGGGAGAACAAGATTTTAAAACACTAAAATTAAACTTCTAGAGATGAAAACTATGCATGATAAAAATCATACTAGATGGAATTAATAACATATTAGAAACTGAAGTAGAGATGGTTAGGAAACTTGAAGATATTCAAAGTGAAGTGCAGAGATATAATTCGAAAGAAATACAGGTGAGCATCACTTATGCAAAATGCATGGACCCAGAAGTGGTTTTTGGATTTAAGATTTCTTTCAGATTTGGGAATACTTACATTATGTACATTATGCTTACTGGTTGAGCATTCCTAATTTGAAAATCCCAAATCCAAAATGCTTGGATAAGCATTTGTTTTGAGTGTCATTTCAGTGCTGAAAAGTTTCAGATTTGGAGTGTTTTGGATTTTGTAGCATTTTGGATTTCAGAGTTTTGGATTAGGAATACTCAACTTGCATGACAAAAAGAGACTATCAAGTATCCATATGAAATGTTGAGGTAAAAGAGCCTACAAAAGAAATGAATAATGCATCAATGACCTGCAGGATAATATTATGCAGTATAAATATGTATCAGTAGTGTACATGGAGAAGAAAGAGAATAGAGAGCACAAAATAATTAGAAAAATAATGGCCAAAAATTTTTAATGCTACTAATCTTGAGGAAAAAAACTACAAAGCCGCAAACTGAGACAATCAAAAAACTCTAAGGAGAAAAAAAAAGCACAGTAAGGTATGTAATCATATTTCTAAAACCCTCAATAAAGGTACAGTGGCTCATGCCTGTAATCCCAAAATTTTGGGAGGCCAAGGTGGGTGGATCACAAGGTCAGGAGATCGAGACCATCCCGGCTAACATGGTGAAACCATGTCTCCCCTAAAAATACAAAACATTAGCTGGGTGTGGTGGTGTGGTGGGGGGCACCTGTAGTCCCACCTACTCAGGAGGCTGAGGCAGGAGAATGGCATGAACCCGGGAGGTGGAGCTTGCAGTGAGCCGAGATGGCGCCACTACACTCTAGCCTGGGAGACAGAGTGAGACTCTGTCTCAAAAAAAAAAAAAAAAAGAAAAAGAAAAAAGAAAATCTGAAAAACAATCAAAGGAGGTTAGTAGAACATATTATACATGAAAGAAAATATAAGAATGACGGCAGAGTTCTTATCAGAAGCTATGAGATTTAGAAAAAAATAGAGCAATATTATTAAAATTCTGGAAAGAACTAAATAACTGGAAACATACATTCAACAGAGCATTTTAAAAGTAGAGGCAAAATGAACCATCTTAAAACAGTTAAACCATTCATTTCTAATGAACTTGTATTAAATAATGCTAAAGAAAATTTTAGAGAGAAAAAATGATGCTGGATAAAATTTTCTAACAAATGAATACAGAAAATGAGAAATTGTAATTATATAGTAATTATAAAACGAATTTTACTCATTTAAACAAACTTTTAAACTTGTTGCTTAAAACAAAGAAGTATAGTTGCTATTTCTTTAATGAAAGTTAAATGAAATCAAAATATTCACATCATGGAAGTGTGAAAAACATGAAAAAAGAGAACCAAAAAACAGAAGATGCAAAAGAAAACAAAAAGAAAGATGATAGGTTTAAATCCATCATAAGTGAACTTGATTAAATACAAATCATATAATCACTCTAATTAAAAGACAGAGACTTTTAAATTGGATAAAAAGCAAGATAATTATACGCTGACTGAACCACAGCAATGCAAATATAAAGAGATAGGTTCAATGAAAAAGATGGAAAATATATGTCAGACAACATTTTTAAAACCTAGGGTTTCTTTATTAATATCATACGATGTATATTTCAGAGCAAGAAATATTACCAAGGATGAAGAAAGTCATTTTCTAGTCTTAAAGGGGTAAATATAGCAAGAAGCCAATACTAGAGTTTTAAAATACATGAAGCAATAACTGATGGAACTGGAAGGCGAATAGACAATTTTTACAATTGCAATTAGAGATTCCAACACTTCCCCCTCAAAAATTATGGAACAAACAGAAAATTATTAATAATAGAGAAATGTTGAGCAACACTATGAAAACTTGATCTTATCAGTATAGAACACTCTAACCACCTTGTCCAACCACATTACTATACTTGATGATTCACCTAAATTGTGTTCACTCTTCTTCCTACTTATATTTCTCTTTTTTTCCCTAACTCCTCCATTTCCTGCCTGATGGTATTTCCTCAATCTTCCTGAAGAAGGTATCACCATCTGGAAGAAATTATGATTGCATATAGACTTTAAACATTGATTATATCCTAATCTCTACACTGTTATTAAGGATATCCCAATCGCCAAAAAGGAGAGGGAAATTTTGATTAAAAAATTTGGATTGTTTTGGCATATATGCTTTTAACTCTCCTGGCATCTACCAAACTGTATATCATTTTGTGAGATCAAGAAATTAAAAAGCAAAACAAAACTAACTTAAATGATTAATTGGTATAAGCCTCAAAAGAATTTAAAAGTTAAGTTTAGTAAGCTGACATTTATTGATAGTTTAAGGAGGACCATGGAAAATTAATTATCTCATTCTAGCTAACAAGAAAAAAATTGTATATGTAAATCCCATCTTGCTAAAAGCCAAAATTAAGAACAAAAAACACGAGGTATAAATTTCAGTAATGGACTTGTTCAGTAAATTTCAAGAGGAAAAAAGACAGGACACTTAGGGATTTTAAATAGTTTCTAAAGTCTTTAAATTTTAGTATAATAATAGAGATGTTGACAAATTATATTAGAAAGACTTTGTAATATATTTTTGATAAATAAGATAATCACATAGAAAGATGTTCAAAATAATTAGTCATTGGAAAAATGCAAATAAAATTATAATGAGATATTACAAAACCATCAGAATGGCTAAAGTAAAATAAAAAATAGTGATAGCCATAAATGCTGGTGAAAATTTGGAAAAACTGGAACACATATAAGTTGCTGGTGGGAATATAAAATGGTAAAGACATTCAGGAAAAAATTGCGGCTGTTTCTCACAAAACTGCCACTGTGCTTACTGTGTGATTTGGGCATAATTGTACACTTGGATATTCAGCCCAGAAAAAGAAAATGAAAGTAGGTTCATATCTGAACATGAATAGCTAGCCAAAAACTGGGAAGAACTCAAATGTCTTACAGTGGGTAAATGGTGAAACACACTGTGGTATATACATACCATAGACTATTGCTCAGCAATGAAAAAGACAATCTATTGATATATGCAACCTCGGATAGATCCCAAAGGAATCATGCTGAGGAAAAAAATCCAGTGCTATATACTGTATTGTTATATAATTGCAAAGAGTTAAATATAAGAGTGGGGAAGGAATTGACTGTGAGTATAAAATAGTAGCACAAGCGATTATTTTAATAATATGGTTCTATATCTTAACTGTGGTGGTGGTGACATAAATCTGCATGTTATAAAACTGCATAGGACTAAATACACATACACACACAGAAGTGAGTGCATGTAAAATTTTAAAATCTCAAGTTGGTTGATCATATTGGTATTGATATCCTAGCTATGATATTGTACTACGGTTATGCAGTAAGTTACAATGGGAGGGAACTGAATGAAGTGAATACTACATCTCTTCATGATATTTCTTACAAGTACATGTGGATCTATGATTATCTCAAAATAAAAAGTTAAACAAACCTAAAAGAAGATCAATGCCAGGCGCAGTGGCTCACACCTGTAATCCCAGCACTTTGGGAGGCTGAGGCGGGCAGATCACTTGAAGTCAGGAGTTCAAGACCAGCCTGGCCAACATGGTAAAACCCCATCTCTACTAAAAATACAAAATTAGCCAGGTGTGGTGGCACGTAGCTGTAGTCCCACCTACTCAGGAGGCTGAGGCAGGAGAATCACTTAAACCCGGGAGGCGGAGGTTGCAGTGAGCCAAGATTGAGCCACTGCACTCCAGCCTGGGTGACAGAGCTAGACATCACCTCCAAAAAAAAAAAAAAAAAAAAAATGCAGTCTTCTAAAGTTAATTATGTATAAAGTATACTAATGTGTTTCAAGAAGTATACACTTTTCATGCTAAAGGCAGTATATTCATATCTAAGCATAAAGATGGATTTTGTTTTCTGGTTTTTAGGTTGAAGTTTTTTATCTATTGGACTTAAATTTAATATACTTTATGGGATAATTGAAACACTCTGGAGATTAGTCAATTCCCTTATTGTTTTTATCCCCTTTAAATATCCTTATTCATCACTGCAACAGTCTGAACTCGGCAACTCTCCTTTTCCTTCTTCAGAAAGGAAAATACTACTATTGTTTAACCTCTTTTATAAAATAATATATACCTCATTCAAAACTCTTGAAGAACACTTTGAATAATTCTGACTTTATTGTTCTTTGTTAATCGTTCACATTTAAAAACAGAAATTAAAAATAGCAAGCTTACTGTGTTATCACATATTTAAACTCTAAAAACTTTGCGAAGCCTTGACTTTTCACCTAGTACTTGATTGATTGTCAAATTTTCTTCAGTATTCCTATGTGCTTTGGAATTTCATCCCTGTTCATGGGCTTTTCCTTATTGCAAGTTGATATGGAAAAGGATTCATACAATATATAACTTAATCTGTAGAACATATAAGCTAGTCTTTACAACATATTTTGTTAGTATGTGGTTAGTCATCTAGGCCCCTGGTTTCAGACCTATTATAAGAACTAATCATCATTTATTTCTGATACTTGCCTGCATTGCAGTTTTCTGATACATTCTAGCCAGAATTATTCAGAGCTATTGGCATATCAGATGATTAAATAATTCACTCTGAAACGAAAGGATCAGGGTGGACTAACATTAGTTCAACCGCAAACAACATCTGTTAAACAGCCTCCTGGTCAATAGAATTTTGGCAGTGGTGTAGTTCTGAACACTATAGATTAATATAATGGAGCTTGACTTTATCTGCCTTTGACCAAAATGGTAAACTAAGAAATAACAAAACACCCTTGACAGCTGACAACTGGTAATTGGCTTGGCAAATAACAGCAGTCCATGATGTTTCCTGCTGAATATAAATGATTTCACAGAATATCAACATCTGATGGCATTATTCCATGACCATAATGGAACAAAACCAAATACAAGGACATAATACAATCACAAAAATTACTAAATTTCTCTTTCTCCTGGCCAAATGACTGACCAGTGCCTCTTTACATAGGACAATACTATTCTACATTTTTTGTCTTACCTTCTAGATTAGAAATGATTAAGATACAAATCCTTATTTGCCATAATTTTATGACAACTCCTAATCTAGTACAGAACCTCTTTCCTTACCCTTCTCAAAAATAACCCAGGATGCACAAAATACTATCACAAACCCATGCTATCCTTACTTCTGACCTACAATTCTGATAATACATATCTGCTAAAAATAAATAAGCATGGAGTGCTTATAGCTGTTCTACTCATAGTAGTAGGAACCTGGAAGCAACCCAAAATCCATTAAAAAAGATAAATTGCATTGGAATTCCAAGCAATGACAATAAATTAATTCAATTATACTTAACAATATGAATTGAAAAGCTTAGGCTAAACTGTACATGCTGAGTGACTCCCTTTATATAAAGTTCAAAAAGATGTAAGACAAATTCATGCAGTTAGAAAAATTAGGACATTACATTTAAGAGAGTAGTAACTAGAAGCACAATTGGGACATTTGGGGACCTGGTAATCCTCGGCTTTCGGATTTCAGTGTGGATCATATGGGTATATAAAGTTTGTGAAAAGTCATAAAGCTATAGAAATATATGTGCACTTTTTCTGCTTATATGTTTAAAAATTTGAATTTATACATTTTAATAAATATGTAGAAGGCACAGCAAAATAGAGCCCTCATTCCTACATAGTCAAGAATCAACCAAAGTACATTAACTATAATTATTGTATCATCCAGAGTCCCACCATAAAATAGATGGTGCAATCAAAGGGTTAGTTGAAAGAAGTTTAAGGAAGAAGCTATTTACAGAGGTCTAGGTAGAGTTAAATGAAACAACATGCAATGGTGATTTACCCAGGAGCTGTCATGAATAGGAAGCTCTTACTCCCAACTCCCGGTCTTCAATGGGAAGGAGGACAGAGGTAACCAGATACAAGCAAAGATTGTACTTGCAGGAGATGTGCATTCCAAAAGGAGCAACTACTGCCAAAACCTCAGCCTGGCAAGAAAAGGGAGGCAAAAATAGTTACTTTGGTCTCTCTTTCCTCCCACAAATGGCTCTTTTGTTTCCCAATTCAACCAAAAACACTGGGAAAGTGAATTCAATAGGTATAATTCACAAGAGTGTTTTCCAGAGCAGAGAGTAGAGCAGAAAAGGGTACAGAAGTATCTGCAGTGGTAAATGTAGAAAAAAACTAGCACAGTTATAGAGTCTGTAAGTAAATATTTGCCAGGAACTTTTTTCTCTGCACTGAGTAGTACATGTCTGCTTTGGAAAGAATACATGTACTTTTTATTTTGCCACAAATGTTCTCTTTTTTAATTTTGCTTTCTTAGAGACTGATTGACATTTGAATTCATCATGTTTTTACTCTTTCATTTATTAAAAAATAAAAAATACCTCTTTGCTTTTTAGATTTTGATCAAAATAAAATAAAGAGACGTAAGGCAGAATATTCTCCCAAAATTGAAGAAAATATGTTTTTGTGGATCTGAAGAATATAAGAATGGAATACTATGCAGCCATAAAAAAGGATGAGTTTGCATCCTTTGTGGGGACATGGATGCAGCTGGAAACCATCATTCTTAGCAAACTATCACAAGAAGAGAAGACCAAACACCGCATGTTCTCACTCATAGGTGGGAACTGAACAATGAGCTCACTTGGACTCGGGAAGGGGAACATCACACACTGGGGCCTATCATGGGGAGGGGGGAGGGGGGAGGGATTGCATTGGGGAGGTATACCTGATATAAATGATGAATTGATGGGTGCTGACGAGTTGATGGGTGCAGCACACCAACATGACACATGTATACATATGTAACAAACCTGCACGTTATGCACATGTACCCTAGAACTTAAAGTATAATAAAAAAATAAAAATAAATAAAAATAAAAATAAAAAAATAAAATAAAAAAATAAAAATAAATAAATAAATAAATAAAAAAGAATATATTTTCCTGTTTAATTTGTTATATAAAAATTGTCCATCTAGATATTTTGCTTTCAAGCCATAATCTTGACAAGTTATAAGCAAATATTTAATTCAAGCTAATCACTGGTCAAAATAAAGATAAAATAACTACATAATGGAAGATTCACTTTAAACTATTTATTCTTTGACTTTAAATAAACACAGCCTCATACAAAAGAACTGTTTCTATTTTAGGTTACCTTTGAAGATGTATTTTACCTGTATTTCCCTCCCACAAAGAAAAACATTTTGTAATGTTAAGCATAAAAGTAGCATCAATAGTTCTCTCTATCAGCTTAAAAGTGTCAACTGAAGAATGACAAGGTTCATAAATTTTAAAAAGAGTGCTTTATTTCTCATAATGGCTTGCAGTCTGCAGGATGGCCATTCTGACAAGCTGGGAAGGGTTATAAACAGGCACTTCAAGGATTGGGAGAACAAGACAGGGATTTATGCTGAATGGGGTGGCCACATATACATATTCATAAGCTATAAGAGGAGTAATAAATATTTATGATAGGACAAGCATGCATATGTACAATTGAGCTTCGTGCCTCTCCGTGGGTCACATTGCAGCATTAGCATGATTTGAGGGTAGAGATTTTGGCCCTCTGATGTGAAAAGGTGAAAAACAGGACACAAAAAAACCTCACTGTGCATCCTCCATAGACTTACCAGTACCACTCAGTGGTTGATGGTCTTATAAGAAAGAAGTACTGGTTAGTTGTGTTGAAACTGCAGACAGGGAGGGAAAGCATCAGGAGGTGTGGAGTCTTTCAGAATGGCTGGCTTCTGTTTAATCCGTAAGAAGCAATACTTAATAGCGGTTAGGGATGAGGGGGTATAATGAGGTGTGTCCAACCTCTTGTCCCATCATGGCCAGTAACACAGCTTCCAAGATTTCTTGGGGTTTCCTAAGCCAAAAGTATGTTCATTCTGTTGGCTGGGAGGCTTGGAATTTTACTTTTATTCCTCAGAATAATAATATACATATCATAGATTATTTTGTTTGGTATAATGAGTAAAAACATCCCTCAAATTTGTTTTATACATTTACCTGAATAATCAAAACTTGATATGTATATTAAATTAGAGTTTATGGAGGTTATAAACTCTAGTTTCATATACAAAGCATTTTAAAACTTTTATGTCACCATTTTTTATTCCTTTAATAGGCTATGCATTTAAACAGAGTTGCAGAAAATCTAAATGATTATTACTAACTAAAATATGGCTTTTAAAAACTTGCAAAATAAAAACAGATTAAAAATGTTATCACCTCAATCTAAATTGTAATCAAACGTCTATAAAGGGAATTCAATACTTTAAATTGAAACTGTCTTCTGAATGTGTAAATCAAAGTTATGCTTATCAGCACTAATTAGATAAAGTCCTTAATTAAATCTCAGTTATTCATAATAGAAATTTTAAATATCATCCAAATTATATGTCATAAGTAATTACTGAAAAAAATCTAGTTTTGACAATCTTGAAATAATTCCATGAAAACACAACTTTTTTTCAGACTCTATATATAGTACTACTTTACATAGTGTTTTGGGGAATGATTTATCACCTTACAGGATAAATTTTCTTCTCTTTTAATCAAAAATAAAAACTAAAAAACTTTTTATTCAACTCACCCACAGGACAGATTGAAAGCAAAGTCTTAAGGACTGAAAAGTATAGAAGTGAGACATTCATAAGGATGTTATCTCCCCACCTCATCCCCACACTTACCTAGTAATGAGAATGGAACACAGGCAAGAATTATAAGAGTTATTGCTATTTCTGTGCAGAAAATTAATTCTACCTCACAATATACAGTGCAGATCCAGATTTGGAGCTAGTATATCAAAATGATAATTTTAGATCTTCTTTTAAAAAAATTACCCATGGATTCAAACTAATGAAGACATTACATAAATGTTACATAAGTCATAATCTAAGTATTATATGCAAGCTAATTTCTATTAAAAATCTGTATATTTTCCCTAGTGTTTACTGTACATTAACATGCAATTAAATATTTGCTCTTAAATGCTCACAATTTCCCTCAGAAGGATAATCATGCATTGCCATCTCCTCCAGTGGTAATTTGTTTTAATCTCAATATATTGATGATGAAAAATCAACTTCATATTGATGATTTTTATACTGCTATGGAATAAACAATTATGGTTACTGAGCTAATGCAAATAATCATATCATCAAATCAGACTCACAAATTAGAACTCTTACTCAGTAACATGACTCCCCAGGTCTTTTCTTCTCACATGGGACTTGTGATTTCTAGTTTACATTCATAGGTGAGTTCATTGAAACTGGGTGAAGAGTGAAATTCGTTGATAATTCCCATGAAAATGGAAAAGGCAATATTCCTCATTCATTCATAACATCCATCCAGATTGTGCTCTCAGAAGAAAGGTAACATTACATAACCATCAGATGATCTCCCTAGTCAAACTTTTCAATTCATAACTTGACCCTTATCTTGAATACCTCCATAACGGTGCTTCATACTGTCCCAGTTTACATTCTTCTCTTTCAGAATACCACCTATATCCCCTATAGATATTATGAAATAGTCATACTGCAGAGATACTCTGGGTTCAGTTCCAGAGCATCACAATAAAGCAGATATTGCAATAAAGTTAGTCACACACATTTTTTGGTTTCCCAGAGCATATAAAAATTAATTTCACATGATACCATAGTTTGTGTGCAATCACATTATGTCTAAAAAAACGATGTGCATATTTTAATTTTCAAATGTTGCTAAAAATGCTTATCAATATCTGAATCTTTAGTGAGTCATACTCTCTTTGCTTATAGAGGATTTTGCCTCAATATTGATGCCTGCTGACTGATAAAGGGGCGGTTGCTTAAGGTTGTGGTGACTGTGGCGGTTTCTTAAAGCAAAATAATGATGTTTGCAGGATCAACTTATTCTTCCTTTCGTAAAAGATTGCTCTGAGCATGCAATGCTGTTAGGTAGCATTTCACCCACAGAACTTCTTCCAAAATGTAAGTCAATCCTCTCAAACCCTGCCATTCCTTTACCAACTAAGTTATGTAATATTCCAAATTATTTGTTGTCATTTTAACAATATTCACAGCATCTTCACCTGGAGTAGATTAAGTCACAAAATACCACTTTCTTTGCTCATCCATAAGAAGCAATCTCTCATCTGTTAAAGTTTTATCATAAGACTACAGCAATTCAGTCACATCTTCAGGCTCCACTTCTAATTTTAGTTCTCTATTTCTACTACATCTGTGGTTACTTACTCCACTGACATCTTGAACTCCTCAATGTCATCCATCAGTGTTGGAATCAACTTCTTCTTCCAAATTTCTGTTAGTGTTGATATTTTGACCTCCTTCCATGAATCACGAATGTTTGTAATGGCAGCTGAAAGAGGGTATCCATTCCAGAAGGTTTTCAATTGACTTTGCCCAGATTCATCAGATAAATGATTAAGCTACTCTATGGCAGCTATAGCCTTAAAAAATATATTTCTTAAATAATAGGACTTGAAAGTTGAAATCACTCCTTAATCCATGGGCTGACAAATGAATGTTGTGTTAGCAGACATGAAAACATTAGTCTCCTTCCTTGTACATCTCCATCAGAGTTCTTTGGTGACTAGGTGTATTGTGAATGAGAAGTAATATTTTGAAAGGAATGCTTTCTTTTCTCAACAGTAGGTCTCAATAGTTTACTTAAAATATTCAGTTGGCCGGGCGCGGTGGCTCAAGCCTGTAATCCCAGCACTTTGGGAGGCCGAGACGGCGGATCACGAGGTCAGGAGATCGAGACCATCCTGGCTAAACGGTGAAACCCTGTCTCTACTAAAAATAGAAAAACTAGCTGGGCGAGGTGGCGGGCGCCTGTAGTCCCAGCTACTCGGGAGGCTGAGGCAGGAGAATGGCGTAAACCCGGGAGGCGGAGCTTGCGGTGAGCTGAGATCCGGCCACTGCACTCCAGTCCGGGCGACAGAGCAAGACTCCGCCTCAAAAAAAAAAAAAAAAAAAAAATTCAGTAAACCAAGCTGCAAACAAATATGCTGTCATCCAGGCTTTGTTGTTCCATTTATAATGTACAGGTAGAGTCAACATAATTCTTAAGGAGCCTCGGATTTCTGGAATGGTAAGTGAGCATTGGCTTCAACTTAAATTCATCAACTACATTAGCCCCTAAGAAGATATTCAGCCAGTCCTTTGAAACTTTGAAGGAAGGCGTTGATTTCTCCGTAGCTATGGAAGTACTAGATGACATCTTCTTCCAATAGAAAGCTTTTTGCCTCTAGAACTATGATGAAATCAATTTCTTTCTGTTTTGTTTCGTTTTTCTGAGACAGAGTTTTGCTCTTTTCGCCCAAGCTGGAGTGCAGTGGCATGATGTCAGCTCACTGCAACCTCTGCCTCCCCGGTTCAAGAAATTCTCCTGCCTCAGTCTCCCGAGTAGCTGGAATTACAGGCACTCGCCACCACATCTGGCTAATTTTTTGTATTTTTAGTAGATTTGGGGTTTCATCATGTTGGTCAGGCTAGTCTCAAACTAGCTTGCATCAGTGATCTTAGCTAAATCTTCTGGATAACCTCCTGAGGCTTCTCCATTAGCACTTACTGTTTCATTATGTACTTTTATGCTATGGAGATAGCACCTTTTCTTAAACCTCATGAACCACCCTCTGCTTGCTTCCAACTTTTCTTCAGCAGTTTCCTCATCTCTCTCAGACTTCACAGAGTTGAAGATAGTTAGGGCCTAGCTCTGAGTTAGGCTTTGTTTTAAAGGACTGCTGTGGATGGTTTGATCTTCTATCTATCTTGACCACTAAAAGTTTCTCTCTATTAGTATATTCTATCATCCTCATACTACAAACAACTGAAGAAAATTAAGTGTAATAACACTAAAAGCATCTTCTTACAGAAGTCTGCAACTACTTGGGAATAAATTGCCCATGCAAAAAGTCCCTTTCATTAAATAGAATCTAAAATTAGCAACATAGCCATTGTGTTAGTTCCCTGGAACGGCCATAAAAAAATTCTCAAACTATGTTGCTTAAAACAAATGAAATTGGCCGGGGCGCAGTAGCTCATGCCAGTAATCACTGCACTTTGAGAGGCCCAGGCGGGCAGATCACCTGAGGTCAGGAATTCAAGACTAGCCTGGCCAACATGATGAAACACCATCTCTACTAAAAATACAAAAATTAGCTGGGTGTGGTTGTGCACTCCTGTAGTCCCAGCTACTCAGGAGGCTGAGTTAGAATTGCTAACATGGTAAGAGCCAAACAATACAAATGGTTGCTATCTTTTCCACTGCCGGTAACACCCTGTCAATCCACCTACCCAGTTCCTTCAGATGAAAATCTACTTTCTCCTCATTTCATTGGCAAGATTTTTCCTGGCTACCTGCCTCAACTTTTTGTCTACTTCACATTAAGAATGAATAGGCAGTTATCCAGATATCAGATTTTCATCATATTTTCTCATCCCCTCCTTTTTCTTGCCCCAAACTGCCTTAGCTACTCTTTTTCATGAATTTTAAAGACAACCTGGCCCATCATATCAACTGAGCTAACATAAATGATTTGATTGTTCAATCAGACTCATACAAATCAGAGATCTTCTAAAATAGCAAGCTTTACTGATGATTTCAGACATATTAGCAATTAAGAAGTTCAGGCAAAGCAGTAAAGTATGTGTAATATCATCTATATATCTCTAATTCCTTCCTTCCTTTAACATGTTCCTCAATTTCTCATCCAAAATTATAGGTTATATCTTTAATGAATTTGGCATGTTAACATACACAGTTGTGAGCGTTGGGTTCTGAAGCATTTCCATTATATATTCTAGAAAGGTGTATGACATTCTTCTTGGAGTTTTTGGTAATATATCCATTAATTATATGTTTGTGTACCAAGGCAACCCTAAATCAGGGACATCATTTCTAAAACCATTCCTTAATAAAGCCTCTCCATCTAACAAATATCTGGGCAATTTTGCTGAGCAAAATTTGTTCAAAGGTACAATTCTCATAGACCATGTCATCTGCCTTATTTTTGCTCAGGAGTGGCCCCTTATTTGGGAGGGATGGGAGTGAATCACATGAAAACTGCTTTATTTTCTTTCACATCAGGTACTTTTCTAGGGGTCATTTTGCTGATGGTGCAAGAAGATGATAAAGATAAAGGAATAAATCTTTTTTCCTGTACCAGAGGAACAAGCAAATCACATCTAATGGCAAAAGCGGTTTCTGTATTTATATCTAAAGCTAACTTGTTTTTTAGAAATGGTTGTCATGTTTGAGCCTACAGGGTGTGGGAAAAAAGTTATAGTAGTTAGAAATGAACAACCAAATACATCCTTAAAAGTGGGAATATCTATAATGACAAGGTTGTAGATAATCATTTATAGCCCTCATGGCATCTTCATTTTGCATAAAACCTTGTACTAGATACTAAAGCATGATGAGACAGAAAATCCAAACATAATTTTACAATTTTAGAAGATTTAGACATGACATAATATATTCATGAAATTATTAGAGATGAGTTGACCAAAAAACAGACAAGAGGCAAAATAATCAAAATATGACTTTTAAAAGTTAAAAAGATAAGGTAACTAAGAAAGGATACTGATTAATGAAGTAATCAGAAAGATGAATTGAAGAGCCTAAGCTTAAAGCCAAATATAAATGAGAAGATTGTTAATGAAAACAAAATGTAATTTAATGGCGGCAATGATGTCCACATTATACCAATGTCTACAAGTGAATTTGTTGTATATTACTAATGTATCTGTTTGATTTTCTTAAAGCCAGGGAGTTTCTCTGTTTCATTGGTAGACTCCTCAGTTTCCAAGAGATTTAAGAAATGTTCACTTATGTGTAATATATCCTGAGGAAATTTTATATTTTCATATTAATATATGTTTATCTATATTATTAATGGTGGATACAGCTGCTTTTTAAAAACAGTGGTTACATATGAAACAAATTAACCATACAATTAAATTCTCTCCTTTTTAGAGACTTGATTTATATTAATTTTTTTTGAGACAGGGTCTCACTCTGTCACTTCTGATCTCAGTCTCCCAAGTAGCTGAGAGACTATGGGTGAGTGCTACTATGCCCAGCTAATTTTTTATATTTTTTGCAGAGATGAGGTTTCGCCATGTTGTCCAGGCTGGTCTCAAACTCCTGGACTCAAGAGATTCACCTGCCTTGTACTTTCAAACTGCTGGTCTCTCAAAGTTGCAGGTGTGAACCACCACACCTGCCCCATTTTTAGAGATTTTAAATCCCTAATAATTTTGTATTATGGAAAAGTATCTCCAAATAAAATTTAGCTTGAAATATTAACTTTAAAAATTTTTTACTGAAAAGCCTATGAGACAATTCTGCTTCCTTTTACCTTTTTAATGATAATAGTAACAAAACATTTTTATTTTATCCTTTGATATCCGTCATGGATAATATCACATATATTTTTAAAACAAATAAATGTCAAACTGATATTACTTAAACCAAAGAAATTGTTGGATATATTGTAAAATATAAGCAACAGAGGACTACTTAATGTTCATGGGAAAAGCTTAATTATTTCTTTAGATATTGACATATTTAATCAATTATGCAAATGTTCGAAATTAAGAAAAAAATGTAGTTTTGATTTTTTTAATTGAGAATTCTAAAAATGATTACTTTTTTTTTCTAAATATGAACAAATACTCTCTCATTGGCTTAAGTAAAACATGTGTCTTTGTAACAAAAATAATTATCTCAAAGTTCCTAGTTAATGGATGGCCAAAAAATAACGTTTCAGGCAGTAAAAACAACCTAAGCAGGAGCCCTAAAGCAACAAAGAACTGGGCTTATTCAACCAACGGAAAGAATGTAAGTTTGACATCCTCTTGGGGTGAGAAGAAAGTGACAAAATGAGAAATTGAAGACCTCATCAAGAACCAAGCAATGAAGGAATTTATAATGCCTAATAAAGAACTTGGATATGTTTTAATTGTAACGAGAAATCAGTGAAGAGTTTTGAGAAGTAAATCTTTATTAAATTATAATCAGATAAGTAAGTCTGTTAGTGGAGAAATGATTGGAAGGAGATAAGAATTAATGGAAAGAAACTAGACTGGTTCATTAGCCAGGAAAAGGTGATGATGTTTGAGACAAGTTTGACAGCAATACTTGCTACTGAATTGCTACTGGGATGAAGTAAGTGGAAATAATCAAATTCAACCACTCTGCTTCTAGCTCAAACAATAGATTGAATGTTTCTGCAAAATGCTGAGTTTGGAAAGTCAAGGGAAGAACAACGGATAAAGGCATTAAAAAGAAGGATAATAAGAGTTCAGTCTCAAAGTCGGAAATGTCTCTGAGGCACCAGTCTCTAAAATTAGTCTGGAGCTTAGAAAAGAGGTCTGGGATGTACACATTTTGACATTACCAACATAGAGAGTGATTAAAGCCAGACAGCGAGACATAGAAGTTCTGTCTCCTTTTATATAGTTTTGCTCTCCATTACTGAGTTTGCCTTGAAAATGATTTTTTTTTTTTTTTTTTTTTTTTGAGACGGAGTCTTGCTCTGTCACCAGGCTATAGTGCACTAGCATGATCTTGCTCTTGGCTGACTGCAACCTCTACCTCCCAGGGTCAAGCGATTCTCCTGCCTCCGCCTCCCAAGTAGCTGGGACTACAGGTATGTGCCACCAGGCCCAGCTAATTTTTGTATTTTTAGTAGAGATGGGGTTTCACCATGTTGGCCAAGATGGTCTCAATCTCTTGACCTAGTGATCCGCTCGCCTCGGCCTACCAAAGTGCTGGGATTATAGGCGTGAGCCACCATGCCCGGCCTGAAATTGTTTTTGTTGATGTTTTCTACTTTACTTGGAATTCACTGATATTTTTTCTTTTTTTCATCCAATCCCTGCCTTAGCTCTTCCATAGGATAGAATCTGGTAAGTCTTTACTAATTCTGACCGAGGGTGGTCATAGTCTCCCTTAAAGGGGCACAAGCTTGCCAAATTGTTAGAACAAACTGCCCCACAGTGCACAGACTGCATCCTGAGCTCCTAAATAGAACACCCTGAAGTAAGGAGGTAATGAGCAAAAAGGAAAATCCCCAAATTCATGCAAGCACAGAAACCCGTTAATGTCCTTTGGCTGACCCATGCTCATTATAATAGTAAAAATCATACTCCTGGGTGGACATTCAAGATGCTAATGAGACATGTCATGTATGTACTGACATGCACAACCACAACACATGCACCACAAAAGGACCATCCATAACATGCTAAATGGCAACACCCTTCCCGCCCCTACATGGATAATTATGTAAGGCTTCCATAAAGGGAGTTTCCCCAGTATCAGTCAGGACTGTCTCATTGTCCAGCAACCCACTCGGACTTGGCTGAATGTATTTTGCTTTGCTTAGACTCGTTTTCAAATTCTTTTGTGTGGCAAAATAAAACCCTGAACCTACCCACCAGCAACAAAATCTTCTCTGCTTGAAACCAACACCTAATGCCCAGGTCTCAGATATCTAAACTTTTACATCTGTGTTTCCCAACCTTTTCTTTCCATTATCACTATGTTACTGTTGATGCATTTCTATCTGAGCTTTATACATAAAAAAGAATAAATACAAAGTCTACTCTTTATTCATTGCAAGGTCAAGAATAACTAAATAAAAATTTCAAGTAAAAATATAAATGCCAGTAACAATTTATAACTATATTTTCTGAGTAGCTTTTGATATAATTCACTTACTTAAACAATCATATCATTATATATGCAAATTAGAAATGTATACAAATACATTATAACAGTAGCAATCAAAATTTTTAAATTAATAATTCAAAATGTTTCTCAGTAATAGTAAACAACAGAGAAACTAAATTAATTGTCTAAAATTACTTTAGTAAACTTAACTTTTACCTTGTGCTTAACATGAGAAAATAACTTTTAACTAGCAGCTGGATAGTCAGTCATTCAAATATGGTAAACATGCTTTTCTCTTTGGCACTTGACTAAATTAATTCTGGGTTGACTAATATAGAATTAAGTACTAAAATATAAGCCATTTTTGTTTAATTCTCAAACCCAAGTACACAAAAAAGCACTGAGGAAAAAAAGAAAAAAAAAAAAAAAACCTGCCAAGGCAGAAGGCAGCCAATGGCCACCAATAGGTATGTATAGGCCACCTCTTCTGAATGACCTCTAGATTAAGCAAGTGATCAAGAGAAGGTGCACCAGTTGCAGCCATCTAGTCCTCATAACTTCATACCACTGATGTTGGAAATATTGCATGTATCTTTCAAGAACTCAGTGCTACTTTTGTGATATCCGAGAAAATCCCATGACAGAAATTAAACATGAAGAAATACAATTTTGAGCCTTGGAGAGCCATAGACTGTGGGAATATAAATATATATTTTTGCCCTTTTCCCACACCAGGAACCAACTTTCATTCCTTTAGAGATGATATCATTCTTGTTGAAAATGTATGTTTCACATCATTGTAGGTCCAAGAGTCTGTAACGTTGCCCCCATTACCAGCTCTATTGCTATAAATTGAATCCCTTTATAGATTTCCAGGATAATGATAATACCACACATTTGGCTTCTTCAGAATGTAATCATCATTTTACTATTAAGGGACATATACAATAAATAAATATATAAATGAACAATTGAGTCATACATTACATCTTAAAATTAATTCCAGAAACTCTAATATAATTGGAAAAAATAAGAAACCAATATAATATTTTATTTTAATTCTATGTAGACTTTCCATTAGTATTAATGGAAGATGGTCCAAAAACAAAACCGATA
Organism: Piliocolobus tephrosceles; assembly: GCF_002776525.5. Classification (NCBI taxonomy): domain Eukaryota; kingdom Metazoa; phylum Chordata; class Mammalia; order Primates; family Cercopithecidae; genus Piliocolobus; species Piliocolobus tephrosceles. Next base: position 69,888,468 of record NC_045444.1, on the reverse strand, counting down.
TTTGAGAAAAATATTTAATGATTGACATAGTTTAAAAATGTATGCTGTATTCATTTCTATTTCAGGATACCTTGACCTCATTCTTCAATATGTCAGCTTTTTCTCTACAGTAACAACTGATCCATGGATAACCTAGCCTAGAAGTTTCTGAAAACCTACATATTATTTCACAAAACTAGGGTAAACTCAGATAATCCAAAATCTTGATAGGGAATGAACATCTAAATAAAATACTGTTTAGATAAAGGTCTTTCATGTACAATATTATAATCTGAAGAAATAAAAAGGCACATAATTAATAATCATTACCCTGCCTTCTCTGCTCAATTTTGGAAACAAATAAGTTGCCCAAAATGCCTCTTGAAATGGAAAAAATATAGGAGAATTGTCTCTGAATAATTTTTTCTTAATTATACAAGTATAAAAATTTGTGTGGTTAAAAATAGCAAGATCTTTGCTCAGGAAATAATATTTTTAAGTAATCTTCAAAAAGCCCAGCTGGAAGGGAAATAGTCTTATTATCAAATTTACTAAAGTACAGAGCAAGGCACAAGTGGCAATTTGCTGATCACATGGAGAGGGATGGATCTGGCAGGGCTGAAAAAAGTAAACACAGCTCTAGAGCTGTGAGGCTCCCCAGAGTTCCATCTACCCTCTCAGTGACCGTAATAGGCATATTCTACCTACTAATCATATCTCAAGGAATCTTTGTAATCATTTCTAAAAGACTTTTACAATAGCTAATGAATAGTCGTCTAGATCTGCCACTGATTGAAATAGTTTAGGACACACTTAAATAAGGGGGGAAAATCCCATTTAAGTTCAATTTGGCTTACATTCAGAAATACAAGCATTCTAAATCTTTTTTTCCTCCGCTTTGAAGCATTAGACCTATAGCCTAATGTTCTGAAAACCTACATTATATCTTGTTAAAAGCAAGGGTTTTTTGTATCTGAACAGCTTGTTACCCTCTTAAATTTCTAATACTTTCTGTATAGGTGATGGTTCCATCTTATGTTTTAAACTCCTCAAATAAAAGATCCATTAAGTTTTAACTGACTCTGAATAGCACCGAGAATAATGCTATTGCAAATAGGTGCTTAAAAGGGTCTGAGTGATATAGAAAGATGATGTTGACATACAGTCCCAGCAAATAACTGAAAATGTTAAAAAGTAGCAGAACGTATGAGCCTGGTACAAACAGAATTTTTATCTCTAAATGATAATTGATTTGCCTAAAAGACGTGTAATTAGTGAAGTTGAAAAATACATCAAAATAATTCATTGGTACCTTTTAACACCAACAACTTTTTTAAAAAACATAGGTCCAGTAGGACTCAATTCTTAGAAAAGTTCAGGGTCACATAGCTATTTCCCAGAAGTTGGATAGAACCGGGGATACAATTAAGGCAGCTACCAGAACATAATTTTGACATTTATTTTTTCATCTTGTTTTGATGTTTTTTCATAAATATACTCCCTGATTGTAATATACAAAAAATTAAAAATTTTAATGGGTGGATATTTATAGCTACTTCTTAACAGATGACTGACAATTATCCTTCATACAAAAGAAAAGCTCCCTAAATTAGAAGCTCAGGAAGCTGAGCAATTATGACCACTTAGTAATCATGTGACTTTGGGCAGGTCATTTTATTTTTGACAAATTTTTTAAAGTTCCTCTTTCATATATTATACAAATATTTCCCTTTGTTTCTTCCCAGTAAATTTCAAATAAACTAAAATGAAATATTTTTAATATATATACATCATCCTTATAGCATTTTATTTTTTCTTAATGTTCATAAATGACATTGTTCTGCATATTTCTCGTTTTGTACTATCTTTTGAATTTTAATACCAGGGGTATGTTAGCTTCGTGAAATAAGGAACAAATCCTTTTTCTACACTTTGGAATTTTTTTTAAGTAGAATTGTGCTGAACTTTAGGGAACAATTCTCTTCTGAAATATGTTAGACTCACATTTGTAAGAGAGGCTAGTTCTTTGACAATAGCAATTAACCTATGACTATCATCATGCTGGTGTTTTTCACTATTTTACTTTAATCCATTTTATTAACCAGTTGTATTAGTCTGTTTTCACACTGCTATAAAGAACTTCCCAGAGACTGGGTAATTTATACAAGAAAGAGGCTTAATTGACTCAATTCTGCATGACTGGGGAGGCCTCAGGAAACTTACAATCATGGCAGAAGGGGAAGCAGGCACCTCCTTCACAAGATGGCAGGAGAGAGAGAGTGTGTAAAGGGGTAACTGTCAAACTTATAAAACCATCAGATCTCGTGAGAACTCAGTCACTGTTATGAGAACAACATGGGAGAAACTGTCCATGATCCAGTCACCTCCCACCAGGTCCCTCCCTTGAAATATGGGGATTATAGGAATGACAAATCAAAATGAGATTTGAGTGGGAACACAGAGCTAAACGATATCATCAGTATTTTCCTTTATAAGTATCCAATCTTTCTAGGGGATTATATTTACAGTAATGTAATTCTTGTATTTTTCTATATCTCATTATTTCCTTTTATTAATCCCTATTTTCATTTTTTCTCAAAAAATTGTTGATTATGTTTGTTAATTTGTGCATGTAATTGTTTTGTGAATTTGAAAATACATTTTTGGATTTATTTAATTTTACTTTCACCTTCTGTTAGATTTATTTTCTGTTTCGTTTTTCTAATTCCTTGGGTGAATATTTAATTAATCTAGTTTTGCTCTTTTGTTCCTGTGTATATATGCAGAAATTAAAGGATTTGCATTTTTAACTTATTTCTGCATTACCAAATTCTCATAGTTTTAAGATGTTGTATTTTAAATTATTACTCTTACAGATTTTCAGAATATTATCATCTAATTCATTGCTCTCAGAACCACTTAGGAATTTGTTTTTCAACTTCTGAGTCATGAATTATTTTTATTTCTACTTTTGTTTTTATTTTCATTTGTGTAGCAATGCAAAATTTACTAATAATTTTGTAACCTAATATGATCGATTATCCTGAAAGCTCTAAGGCAGCACAAATAGAAGGATATTCTTTATCACAGGATATAGGTTTTGTTATGTATGTGTTAGATTAATCCTATTGACAATACCAAGTGTTAGTGGGGACATGGATCAACTAGAACCCTCAAACATTGCTGGTGGAAGTATATAATAATTTAACCACTTACAAAAACTTGCTTTTTTTAAGCAAAAAACTTGCTAAAGTTAAATATACATTCATTATAAAATTCATCAGTCTCACTTTTGAGTTTTTACACAAGAGGTGAAAAAATATGTCCATATAAAATGTCAATTATTTCTAGCAGCTTTGCTCATAATACTAAAAAACTGCAAACAATCCAAATATCCATCACAGAATTATAGAATAATTATAGTATACCTACAAAGTAGACTCTTACTCAGCCATAAAAAGGAACTAACTATACAATCAATGATGTATTTAAATTAAAAAAATAAGGGAGGGGGTGGAAAGTCAGAAACAGAGGGCTACATACTGTATGATTTCATAGAAAGTTTATAATATACAAAACTAATCTGTAGTTGTAAAAAATAAGGCAGTGATTGCCTCGGGATTGGGGGTGGTGTCTGCCAAAACTCATAGGGAAACTGGCATGAAGGAAATGTTTTATATATTGATTAAAATGATAATGATACAAGTGTGTACATTTGTCAAAATCGATAAAACTATAAACTGGTGCATCTTACTACATATTTAATAAGGTTTATATTAAAAATGAAGATATACATGACCATATTCTTTTTATAAACACTTTATTAGATGACACAGCTTGTCTTTCTGTATTCAGCATTATTCAAGAGAAATGTGAGAGCAATAGGATATTTTTCTTCCATAGTAGATGAAATATTTCTGCCTGAATGCTTTTAGAATTCTTTATCCTTTAACTTCAGTCCATTTTCCAGAATATATTACAATATCAATATTTTTTCTACTTATTTTACTGATATATAAATTTTCTATGTGCTGATTTTTCTTCTTTTGTATAAGATGCCTTCTAAATTTGCTTTTTAAAATGTGTTCCATTTTTTCTATACTATTCTTCACAAATACCAATTATATTTATACTGAATATTCATTTTCAGACTCTTCTACCTTTTCTGGAGCAATTTTTACCTCTTGTTTTCTATCAAACTTTTTTTATATTTCTCAAATTTCCATCAACTGACAAAATGGGAGAAAATATTTGAAAACTGCATTTTATTGGGTCTAATATTCAGAATCTATAAGGCATGTACACAAACCAACAAGAAGAAAAAACAAATAGCCCCATTAAAAAGTGGGCAAAGAACATGAACAGGCACCTCTCAAATAAGACACACAAAAAGGCAACAAACATGAAAAAATGCTCATCATCACTAGTCACTAGAGAAATGAAAATCAAAACCACAATGAGATACTTACCATCTCACACCCGTCAGAATGGCTTTTGTTAAAAAGTCATGCAAGATGTTAGCAAGGCTGTGCAAAAAAAGGAGTATTTACACACTGTTGGTAGAAATGTAAATTTGTCCAGCTACTATTGAAAGTAATTTGGAATCCATGATTCTCTTCATATGAAAGTCCAGAATAGGGAAATCTATAGAGACAGAAAGTGGTGCCTTTGGGCACAGTAGGGATAGGGGATTGGGGGAAGTGATAGTTAAAAGGTATTGGGTATCATTTTGAGGTAATGAAATGCCTTAAAATTGACTATGGTGATGCTTGCACATATATTTGTGAGTATATTGGAAACCACCGAATTATACACTTTGGATTGTATGGTCTGTAAATTATATCTCAATAAAAGTATTTAAAAGAAAAATAAATAATAAATAAAAAGTTAAAAAAAAAAGTTGGCAAGACTGTGCAGAAAAGGGAACATTTACACACTGTTGGTAGGAATGTAAATTTGTCCAATACTATTGAAAGCAGTTTGAAGATTTCTCTTTTCTTTTCTTTTCTTTTTTTTTTTTGAGACGGAGTCTCACTCTGTCACCCAGGCTGGAGTGCAGTGGCCGGATCTCAGCTCACTGCAAGCTCCGCCTCCCGGGTTTATGCCATTCTACTGCCTCAGCCTCCTGAGTAGCTGGGACTACAGGCGCCCGCCACCTCGCCTGGCTAGTTTTTTGTATTTTTTAGTAGAGACGGGGTTTCACCATGTGAGCCAGGATGGTCTCGATCTCCTGACCTCGTGATCCGCCCGTCTCGGCCTCCCAAAGTGCCAGGATTACAGGCTTGAGCCACCGCCCCCGGCCGAAGATTTCTCAAAGAACTGAGAACTGAATTACGACTTGACCTAGCAATCTCATTACTCAGTATATATACAAAGGAAAATAAATCATTCTACCAAAGGACAAATGCACCCAAGTATTCATCGCAGAGCTATTCACAATAACAAAGACATGCAGTCAACATAGATGTCCATCAACAGTGAACTGGATAAAGAAAATGTAGTACATAAATATATGGACTACTACACTGTCATAACAAGAATGAAATCATGACAAAGGACATTATCCTAAGCTAACTAACATAGAAACAGAAAACCAAGTACCAATTTTTAGCATTTATAAGTGGGAACTAAATACTGGGTACACATAGATGTAGACACTGGAGACCACTGAAGTGGGAAAAGGGCTGAAAAACTACCTACCGGGTACTATGTTCACTACATGGATGGTGGGTTCAGTCACACCCCAAACCTCAGCATCATGCAACATACCTTTGTAACAAACCTGCACATGTACCCCCAATTCTAAAATAGAATTTGAAAGAGAAAAGGAAAATTTTTTCATTGCATTTTTCTTATAAAACATATTGTCTTTTTAAAATTTGGGAAATATAAAAACTGTGAAATGAATAAAATATGTTATACATAATCCTGTAACCTAGAGATAATTATTGTCAGACTGTGACACATATTCAAATATAAATCAAATTGTATTTTCCTATATCATTACATATTCTTTGAAGACAAAACAAAAAACCAAAAGCAAATTTTGTCCATGATAATAGCCCTGCTTTTTACTGTCTCTAATTATGTTTCTATTCTTAGATTATTTATTTGCTTTCAAATTATCTCATTTTTTCTGCCAATTTTTGTCATCTCCTCTGTTATCTTCTCTATGATTACCTTTGTATCTCTAAATTGATCTCTTATTTCTGAAAGTTCCTATTCCTTTTAGTTTTTAATGTATTATTAATATTTTAAATACTATGATTATTTTTCTGGAGCAATAAATTTCCAGATTATGTTTCAGAGATCTATATTTTGCTTACTGTATTCATTTCCTTTAGTGTCTTAAAATTATTCAAAGATAGAATCGAATTGAATACTTTATTTTTACATATAATTAATTTCATCTAGACTTAATATTTCCCATAAAAAGTAAGGGTGGACAAGTATTGACTTGATGACTGGAAACTATCTTAACAACATCTGTGATATTTAGAATTTTAATTGTAGGACTCAACATTGTTGGTTTATAACAACTTCTGAGTGTTTTAGTTGCTTAGAGTCAGGAACAGAATTGGTGTGCTAAGTGAAATATACAGCCTCAATTTTAGTTTATTATTTTCTCATGCTTTGTCACTACATTTTTTTTTTTTAAGTCCTTGGTTTTCAGAAGACTGCAGTACTAAGAGATTTTCACCTCAAAATTTAGCTCTTATACACTTGTGGCCAGCATAGAGCCCAGGTGCTACAGGTGTTTTGGTTTGATTTAGTTGTTTGTTTTTAATGATTTTCAAGAGTTTTCTGCTTAGGTAATTGTTTTTATTGCTTAGGTAATTGTGGTTAGGGGCTGTCTGACTATTTCACATTTTTGCCTCTTCTTCTGCTCCCTACATCAACTCCAAGCTATTTAGATATTTCCTGGTGGTATGTCTATACCACAGCACTTATGCTTCTCTTTTTTCTTCGTCTTCTTTTTTGCATGCTTATATGTACTGTTTTTCAGGTCTCTCTCACTGTCTTTTAGAGAAATATGTATGGTAGTGGGATGTGGAAGTTTGCCAGATTTCAGTGATTTAGTTTAAATTTAATTTGTAAACATTCTTCACAATCTATGGTATAATAATGTTTCTGTTTCATATTTTTTAGTTTTTTCATTTATTTCAGATGACTTGGAGGAGGGAAATTAAATAAAATGTATGTACTATACCATCTTTATGAAAATTTTGAAATTCTGGTTCTAAGAATTGATTTTTAGACTACCTCAAAATAAGTGATAAAAATGATGCCAATTTTAATTTTTTAAAAACATATAGCCTGTTAATCTATACAGCCAGATTTGACTATATTTTTCTATGTATTAGCACTAATTTTTAGCATTATAATTCTCATAGATAAATAACTTCCAGGTTACTATAATCAAATATAACAAACTAAAGAAAAAGAAGCATACTAAAGGCAAGGAAAATGGTGGATCCATGGAGAAAATTTAAAGAACAGAGTTACGATTGCTAAAAATAAGCTTAGTGTTTGTTGACATGCTTTTGAACAATGCTTGTTAATAAGTTATAAAAAACAAAAGATCAAACAGATGGTGGATTCTGTAAAGGTAACAATGGTTACTTAATAAATGATTTTTTGTTTTTAATTCTGTTTATGTGGTATCTCACATTTATTGACTTGTGGATGTTAAAACATGCCTGTATTCCTGATATGAAACCCATTTGATTATGGTGGATTATCTTTTTGATATGCTGTTGGATTCAGTTAGCTAGTATTTTGTTAAGGAGTTTTGAATCTATATTCATCAGGGATATTAGTTTGTAATTTTCTTTTTTTGTTATGTCCTTTCCTGGTTTTGGTATGAGGGTGGTACTGGTTTCACAGAATTATTTAGGGAGGATTTCCTCTTTCTCTGTCTTGTAGAATAGTGTCAGTAGGAGTGGCATCAATTTTTCCAATTTTTCTTTGCATGTCTGATAAAATGCAGCTGTGAATCAATCTGGTCCTGGACTTGTCTTTCGCTGACAATTGTTTTTATTACAATTTTAATCTTGCTGCTTGCTATTGGTCTGTTCAGAGTTTCTATTTCTTCCTAATTTAATCTAAGAGGTTTGTATATTTCCAGGAGTTTATACATCTCCTCTAGGTTTTCTAGTTTATGTGCATAAAAGTGTTCACAGTAGCTTTGAATGATCTTTTGTATTTCTGTGTTATTGGTTGTAATATCTCCCATTTCATTTCTAATTGAGCTTAAATGGATCTTCTCTCTTCTTTTCTTGATTAAACTCACTAATCATCTATCAATTTTATTTATATTTTCAAAGAACCAGCTTTTCGTTTCAATTATCTTTTGTAGTTTTTTTTTAATTTTTTTCAATTTTACTTAGTTCAACTCTGACCTTTGATACTTCTTTTCTTCTGCTGGGTTTGAGTTTAGTTTGTTCTTGTTTCTCTATTTGCTTAAGGTGTGACCTTAGATTGTCTGTTTGTGCTCTTTCAGACTTTTTGATGTAGGTATTTAATGCTCTGAACTTTCTTTCCCCTTAGCACCACCTTTGCTGTATCCCAGAGGTTTGGATAGGTTGTACCTCTATTAATGTTCAGCTCAAATATTTTTTTTTTTTAATTTACAACTTGATTTCATTGTGGAACCAATGATAATTCAGTAGCAGATTATTTAATTTCCATGGTTTTGAGGGTTCCTTTTATGATCATCTCAATAGCCACAGAAAAAGCATTTGTCAAAATCCAACATCCCTTTATGATTAAAACCCTCAGCAAAGTTGGCATACAAAGGATATACCTTAATGTAATAAAGCCATCTATGACAAACCCATAGCCAACATAATACAGAATGGGGAAAAGTTGAAAGCATTTCCCCTGAGAACTGAGACAGGACAAGATTGCCCACTCTCCCCTCTTCTACTCAACATAGTACTGGAATTCCTAGCCAGAGGAGTCAGACATCAGAAAGAAATAAAGAGCACCCAAATTGGTAAAGAGGAAGTCAAACTGTCACTGTTTGCTAATAATATGATTGTATACTTAAAAAACACTAAAGACTCCTCCAAAAACCTCTGAAAACTGATAAATGAATTCAGGAAACTTTCAGGATACAAAATTAACATACACAAATCAGTAGTTCTGCTATACACCAACAGCGACCAAGCTGAGAATCAAATCAAGAACTCAACCCCTTTTACAATAGCTGCAAATAAATCATAAAATACTTAGGAATACAAGAAGATGAAAGAGCTCTATGAGGAAAACTACAAAACACTGCTGAAAGAAATCATAGATGACAGAAACAAGTGGAAACATATCCCATGCTCATGGATGGATAGAATCAGTATTGTGAAAATGACCATACTCACAAAAGCAATCTACAAATTCAATGCAATTCCCATCAAAATACCACCATCATTCTTCACAGAACTAGAAAAAGCAATCGTAAAATTCATATGGAACCAAAAAAGAGCCTGCATACCCAAAATAAGACTAAGCAAAAAGAACAAATCTGGAGGCATCACATTACCTGACATCAAGCTATACTATTAGGCCATAGTCACCAAAACAGCATAATACTGGTATGAAAATGGGCACATAGACCAACAGGACAGAATAGAGAATCCAGAAATAAAGCCAAATACTTATAGTCAACTGATGTTTGACAAGGCAAACAAAAATAGAAGGTGGGAAAAGGACATCCTATTCAACAAATGGTGCAGGGATAATTGGCAAGTCACACGTGGCAGTATAAAATTGGATCATCATCGCTCACCTTATACAAAAATCAACTCAAGATGGATCAAAGATTTAAATCTAAGATCTGAAACCATAACAATTCTAGAAGAAAACATTGGAAAAATCCTTCCAGACGTTGGCTTAGTCAGAGAATTCATGACCAAGAACCCAAAAGCAAATTCAACATTAACAAAGACAAATAGATAGGATTTAGTTAAACTAAAAAGTTTCTGCACAGCAAAATAAACAATCAGCAGAGTAAGCAGACAACCCTTAGGGTGGGAAGAAGTCTTTGCAATCTATACATCTGACAAAGGACTAATATCCAGATTCTACAAGGAACTCAAACAAATTAGCAAGAAATTACAAACAATCTCATTGAAAAGTGGGCTAGGGACATGAATAGACAATTCTCAAAAGAAGATATAAAAATGGCCAATAAACCTGTGAAAAACATTCAACATCACTAATGATCAGGGAAATGCAAGTCAAAACCAGAATGAGATACCACCTTACTCCTGAAAGAATTTCCATAATCACAAAAGCAAAAAATAATAGACATAGGTGTGGATATGGTGAAAAGGGAACACTTTTACACTGCTGGTGGCAATGTAAACTGGTACAACCACTATGAAAAACAGTGTGGAAATTCCTTAAAGAACTAAAAGTAGAACTACCATTTGATCTAGCAATCCCACCCAGAGGAAAAGAAATCATTATACAAAAAAAGATACTTGCACATGCATGTTTACAGCAGCATGATTTACAATTGCAAAAATATTGAACCAGCCCAAATGCCCATCAATCAATGAATGGATAAAGAAATTGTGATATGCACGCGCGCACACGCACACACACACACCATGGAATACTACTCAGCCATAAAAAGGAACTAAATAAAGGCATTCACAGCAACCCAAATGAAATTAGAGACCAGTATTCTAAATGAAGTAATTCAGGAATGGATAACTAAACACCATATGTTCTCATTCATAACTGGAAGCTAAGCTCTGAGGATGCAAAAGCATAAGAATGATGCAATGGACTTTGGGGACTTGCAGGGAAAGGGTGGGAGGGTGGTGAGGGATAAAAGACTACAAATCAGGTACAGTGTATACTACTTGGGTGATGGGTGCACCAAAATCTCAAAACTCACCACTAAAGAACTTATTCAGATAAGCAAACACCACCTATTCCCAAAAACATATGGAAATATAAAATAAAAATTTTAAAAATTAATGTAACTTTTAAATTATATAAGGCCTTCAGCTAGAGTGACAGGAAGATCACTGATAATGATGTGCTCTGTTTTAGTAAGGTAAAGTAAAAAGATTATCTCAGAAGTTATCATTTTGTTGTCATTAGGTTATTTCATCTTAATTAATAAATGGATTTTTATCTAATAGCAGAGCCGTAAGTTCCATTAAAATTCAAAGCATAATATGTCTCCCTTTAAACAGAGATTTAAATTTTTTAAGCAAAAATTTAGGAATTTTAAAGTTCTCTGGTAGCAATCGGAAAACAATCAGACCAATAATTCAAATCAAAGATGAAATTATATAAACTGAGTGCTATATGTATACACAATTGCATCAAAAAAGGGTGAGTCCTTATAAAACAAACGAATAAAGAGTGTCCTCTGTTTGCAGCTGCAGACATGAATGTCATAACCTTGGGTATCCCTGACTTATGCTGTATTTATATTATGCCACATATTCACACAAAGAAGAGCATTTTGTTCCCATTACATAATTGTGTCATTTCAACCATATTTAATTGATGATTTTCTATAGCCTATTTTCAAAATGCTGCCAATCATCAAACCAAGAACTCAGGCCAGTTATTCTGATAAACCAGTGGTAAATCATGTTCTCATATTGACTGCCCTCCTCCAGAAGGTAGAATGTCTAATCTGAAATCAAACTGACTGGTTGCACTAGAAGACAGCTCATTCCCTAGCTGCTCCTTCTACCTGGTTATTGTTTACATACAACTGAACAACTCCTGAATGCGGGTGAGGTGCCAAAGTTCTGATTCGAACTATTTTTCTAATGATCTTCTGCTTACTGAATTACATCTCCAAAGTGTAGTCTTCCAGGTATGAATTTTCAAACTTCTCATTTCCCCCAAATAACTGCCTAATTTTAGCAAAATTCTCTGGTCCTTGTCCTCCAGAGTTTGAGGACAGATGTACTGCTTCCTGTTTGTGGCCCACACTTCCAACTGTTTCCATAATCACAGCCCCTCCATTGTGCTGTGAGAACTCATTGTTTAATGTATATGTTCTCTCTTCTATAGCTCTAAACTCAGTCTCCTGAACCTAAAAATTTCTTCTTTGTAGTTTCAACAAAAATAAAGTTAGCAATTAAAATCACCTGTCTCTTCAACAAGCAGGTATTTCATACTTTAAAAACAAACAGATAGAAAAAAACTTGCTCCAAGAACATTGTATCTAATAAACAGAGCTAAGGTTTTGGTTGCTGTCTCAATAGATCTTTAAGGACTTCACAAATATACTCTCTTGGTACTTACTATTGCAAAATAAATGTAGTTTTCTTGAACTTCACACTTATAATTATTCTCTCTCTCCTGAAAATCAATACTTCTTTGTTTCTTAGTCCACTTATCCTTTGAGTTACTTCAGGGCTAGGGTCATGTCATTCATTTTTATATCATTATGCTTCTAAAAGTGCCTTTATCTTCATTATTTTACCATGCAATAGCTATTAACCTCTCTCTTCTAACACACAGTAAGATAAATGAACGTTTTTCTGTTGGAGGTGACGGGGTGAATAACCTGATAGCTCTGATGACACGCTAAGAACCAGTACAATTAATTGATTTTGCCTAGAAATACCAGATTTTCCAGATATTCTATCTAATAAACATGAAAAAAGCATTATGGTACATTCAGTGATAAATATCCAGAGGTATATGGGGTACTTGAGGAAGATTTGATGTTTTCATATTTTGTGTATCAAATGTGATAGAATTATTTTCCATTATAAGAACTTATAATTAAATCTACTAAATCAGTATGCCTTTAAAATGAGAGGGGAGGCACCAGGATGGTGAAAGATTATGATATTTTTTCCTATGATTCCATTCCACTAAACAAATGTCATGAAATGGACAAGTGAAACACAAGTATTTACTCAATGTCTCCCTAAAATTATAATGTGTGATAAACATTGGTGATATAAAAATGAATGACATGACCCTAGCCCTGAAGTTACTCAAGGCATAAGTGGCCTAAGAAACAAAGAAGTATTGTTTTTCAGGAGGGAGAGAATAATTATAAGTGTGAAGTGCAAGAGAACTACATTTATTTCACAGTAGTAAGTACCAAGAGAGTGTATTTGTGAAGTTCCTAAAAATCTATTAAGACATCTGCCAAAACCTTAGTTCTGTTTATTAGATACAATGTTTTTCTTAGAGCAAGTATTTTTTATTGCTGTTATCTGTTTGTTTTTAAAGTATGAAATATCTTCTTGTTGAAGATATGGATGATTTTAATTGCTAACTTTATTTTTGTTGAAACTATAAAGAAGAAATTAGGATGACTTTAGGTTTACAATGGGATACTGATTACATACATTATATTATTTTCTTATGAAACTATGGCAATGAAAATAAAGAAATAAAACTGGTCTAAATCTGAAACAATGGAAAGAGCTGGTGACTGACTATTCCTAGTCTGATAAGATATATCAGTATATATTTAGAAAAGAGAAAACAGAGTGGGGAGAGGTAATTGGGGCAGAATAGAGAATGCCACAAACTAGAGTACAGGGAGAAGACAACTGAGGTGTGGATTGAATCAGTCCCAGGAAAGGCTTGCAATTTATAAATGTCATGAAAAACAGAAAGTATATATATATGGAATTTAAAAACAATGTTGTTAAATAAGTTTCTGTATTGAAAAATTACCTCCCTCACCTATACTTCCACCTCTATCCCCATTCATAATATTGAGAAGCAGACACCTGAAACCCATGGTGACCTAACTCTTCTCTAGGGAAACTGAGGGACTCCAGAGCAGAGATTCTACTCCAACATTTAGATGTAGCTGTTTAAATAGCTGGTTTTTACTATACAATCTAAAGTTCAGCCTGACCTTTTAAAATCTCTTCTTTGTACCCAGAGACACTGAACAACTTGTTAATGACTTAATCTTAAAAGTGAATGGACATCAGAACCCTCAGACTGTCGTAAAATTCTCCAAAATGGAAGAGAAAGAAAAAAATAAATAAAAATTGAGATAATATCAGGAGAAATCAGAACTTCATAAACTCTAGTATCCTCAGAGATCATTGAGAAAATCCATGAAGAAAAGGATGCTATAAAAAAGAAAACTTGGTGAATAAAACTGAGGTCTTAATAAAAGTGCATTTTCCAAAATTAAAAATTCTCCAGAAGAGTTGGAAAATTAAGTCAAAAATAGTTTAGAAAGCATCCCTCCACACATACAAACCATCAAAATGAGGGAAACTGAAGATAAATGATCCATCTAGGAGATCCAATAACATGATATGTAATATGAGTTCTGAAAAGAGATGAGTACACTGAGTAAAGGAAATTGTCAAAGGCACACATACATGTATACACACAACATATTTCAAAGCTGAAGCACTTGTCTCCAAAATAAGAGTCCTTATTAAAAACTAGCAAATAAATGGAAAAATATGACCATTTCTAGTCAATCAGTAGGAAAAGTTCAGAACCCAAAGGATTATTAAAAGATCATAAGAACTTTCAAAACTAATTTTAAAAAATTAACTACAAAGCAGAGTATCTGTCCAGGCAGAAACATTGGATACAAGATGATAGGGCAATACTTTCATAGATCTAAGGAAAAAAAAAATTAGTTCAGAATCCTACAATGGACAAATAAGGTAAATGCTGGGTTAGAATAAGGATATTTGCAGACATGAAGGACTCAAGGGATTTACCTTTCAGACATGCTTACTTAGAACATTTCTAAAGGTGTAACCCAGCAAAAATGAGCATGAAAACGAAAAAGAGGGAGATACAGGAGAGAATGGAGTGGAACAGAAAAGACATGACCCAGACTGATGGCCATGCACCAAGTCTGTGGAGCTGGCAGTCCAAATTGGAGGAGAAGGATGTGGGGCTCTTAAAGGGAAGACAGAGGAAAAAGGTGACAGAAAAATAGACTGAATGTGGACTTTGAAAAACTAAGGGAATGAATAAAGTAATTGGCCGGTGAGGGAGAATGGAAATAGCAACTACAAATCCCAGGTAACTATTTTTTTAAGCACAAAGAAAAATCAGTGAGTTGTGCTTTTCTGTGAACATTATTTATACAATCGCAATAATGAAGACACAGTTTAAAGATCTGACTAAAGTACTCAACCAATATACAAAGCACAAAGGGCTTAATTATGATTATCAAGATAAGGTAATGTTGTCAGCCTTCACAGTACAGAGATAAGCTCATAAATGACAAAAAAATACGTAGAAGGAGGAAGGAAACTTCAATAGGAAGTTTTCGAAATATAATTAAAAGCAAATTCTTATTCCAACTCAGAAATCTCTACACAAAGACAGTGAAGAAAGAAACCACTTTTATTATTGAATAAACCGTAAGGCATAATGCAATGTGCATCATAGGCAATCTGTTAACAGATATTTGCAAGGACAGAAAAAAAAATCTCACCCGTGTGTATAGCCAAGCAGATATACTCCATTACATACATGCTTTGAAGATAAATAATAACTAGTCCTCAAGTAAGAGAACTTAAGAGTACATTTGTCACACACAATACATCCTATCTTATATCTCTATGGCAGGAGGTAATTTTGAAACTGGAAGCCACAGACCCACCAAAGTTAGGCTCTGGCACTCTCACAGAAGCTGTGAGATAGGGACACTATCTTCCTTGATGATTACATTTCACAAAAGACATCCTTAAGTCATACGATGAAAAAGTCCTATCTAGTCTTCAAAAGGAAGTTTATGCATATCAAAGAGAGGAGAAATAATTACAAGTTTTCCAAAGTAAATGCTCTTAGTAAACAGAAGGGGACGAAATATCCTTCCTTATTTTAAACAGGGAAATTTAAGCCTCTTATTTTTAATATGTGTTTGTGTTTACAGACGATAATCATGATAGTGGCCTCTTCTTGCCAAGTGCACTGTCAGAGATCCTGTCCTGAGATAGTGACACACGAAGGAAAAATGCTTAGATAGTGCTTGGATAGAAAGATTAAATGAGAATCTAAAACTGATAGAAATATATTGGTAGTGAGAGGGAAGGAAAGTAGAACAATTAAATAACTTAAGTTATTCTATTTAGCTGAACAACCAAATTAATTAAAAAGAGCACTAGAATCCTAGTATACAGAAATATTTTCAGAACTATAAGATGAAAACAGCTACGATAATTAGACATGGTTGGCACAGGAAAGCAAGACTTGGGTGAAGACTATTACTTATATGTATTTCTTCAAATATTATATATGATGTTTTTATATTATAAAAAAGAAAATCTATAGTACATTTTATAGTGTCCCAACCAAGATATAGTATAATAGGAAAATGTCAAAATGGAGAATTAACACAAGAAATTAAATGATATGTGATTTTAAAAAGCACATTTACAGCAAAGTTTGCTTATCATTGGTTTTCAAAAGATAAAAGATTATATATCTTTTATCTTTTTATTTATATGCATATGATGTAAGTACATACATGTGTTTATATCTGAAAGCATCTCAAGTTATGGAACTTTATTTTAAATAAACATTTCAAAAATGTTTTAAAGTATGCAGATAACATAATGAACATCTTAGCGCATTCCCATACTTTACCAAATCCTCCCATTATACTTCCTTCAAAAGCTTTGGTTTGTCTTAAAACTAGATCCTCTTGTTTTTAGAGTATCTGAGAGTTGCATTACCTTCTCCCATTGGTCCTTGAGGTACACTGTGCTCCCATGTGGGGTTGCCTATCAAAACTGCATTATTAGTAGTCTGAACATATGGTTTAAGAACTAGACTAGACCCTTTTAACTTTGGGAATTAATATGATATTTAGATAATGTCTAACAGTTAACTCCTGATGTCTACCTAGAAACCTGTACCCTCTTTGCTTTAGTAAATGGCTACTTCTTCCTTTTAGTTGCTCCAGCCAAAAATTTGCAGACATCCTCAGTTCTTCACTTTTCCTCATATTGTACAACTACCATTTTAGTTCCTTTGTGGTGCTATAACAAAATGCGTAAGACTGGATAATTAATAAAGAACATAAATTTATTTCTCACAGTCCTGGAGGCTGAAAGTCCAATATAAAGGTGCTGACCAGCTTTGTCTAATGAGGGCCTGGTCTCTCTGCTTCCACGATGGCACCTGGTTGCTGCGTTCTTTAGAAAGGGCAAATGCTGCATCCTCACATGCTGGAAGGTGGGGGGAAGTGCAAAATGGGATGAACAGCTCACTCATGCTACTTCTTACAAGGTCATTAATCTTATTCTTGAGGGCATAGTTCCCAAAAAGCTCTACCTTCTGATACCATAGCCTGGGTGATTAGGTTTCAGCATATGAATTTTGAAAGGAGACATAAATTCAAACCATTGCAATCACTTATCAGCAAGCAATGCATGTTGACTCTAGAATCTCATCACTATTCACTACGTACTCTGCCACATCCAGGCTCCAGTCATCAACTCTTTCTTGGAATATTACAATAGCGTTTTAAGTAGTCCCCTGTTTCTACTCATTCTCTCCACATTCTTAACACAGCAGCTCGTAAAAGCTTTTAATTAAATCAGATCATACCTTTTCTCCACTCAAGATGTTCAATTTCACTCAGTCTAAAAGCTAATGCCCTTACAATAACTCATAAATCTCTCCTTTCTCTCTGATTCAATTTTGCCATTCTCTGCTCCCTCAGCTCTGCCACGATGGCCTTCTTTGCATTTCCTGAAAGACACTACACATACCCTCACCTCTGGATCATTGTTTGTTCATTCATTTAACCATGGAGTATGTCTTTATTTCTTTTCTGTTGTCTCTTTAAATGTGACTTTATTAATGAGCCTTCTCTCACAAGACTATATGATACAGCAAGTCCACACCCTATTCTCTCTGGTACTCCCTATCTCACTTCCTCTGCTTTGTTTACTTCTATGGTAAGTATTATTATTATTTTTTAATTAATTTATTTATTTATTTTTTTTGAGACGGAGTCTGGCTCTGTCGCCAAGGCTGGAGTGCAGTGGTTGGATCTCAGCTTACTGCAAGCTCCGCCTCCCGGGTTCATGCCGTTCTCCTGCCTCAGCCTCCCGAGTAGCTGGGACTACAGGCAGCCGCCACCTCGCCCGGCTAATTTTTTGTATTTTTTTTAGTACAGACGGGGTTTCGCCATGTTAGCCAGCATGGTCTCGATCTCCTGACCTCGTGATCCGCCCATCTCGGCCTCCCAAAGTGCTGGGATTACAGGCTTGAGCCACCGGGCCCGGCCCTCTATGGTAATTATTACCAACTGACATGCTACGTAGTTACACTTGCTTATATATAAATTGGGCCCTTCATCTCATTAGAAAGCATGTTCTAAAAAAGGAGAACTTTGTTATTTTTATTTATTGCTTTATTCCCAGCACTTGTGAAAATTCTCATTTCAAATGGGACTTCTTCACAGAAGTCTTTGTTGACAACCCCGAAATGTAATCTTAGTTTAGTTCTGTTATGTTTTCTCTCCAAAAATTCTCCCTTTGCAGCGCTCATTTCCTTGCAAATGGTATTTACATCTTTGGATGTCACTCCAAGCTACAAGAGAACAGAGTCCATGTCTTAGTCTATTTGGGCTGCTATAATAAAATACCACAAACTGGGTAGCTTAGAACAATAGGCATTTATTTCTCACAGTTACGGAGGCTTGGAAGTCCAAGA
This sequence comes from Piliocolobus tephrosceles, assembly GCF_002776525.5. Taxonomy (NCBI): domain Eukaryota; kingdom Metazoa; phylum Chordata; class Mammalia; order Primates; family Cercopithecidae; genus Piliocolobus; species Piliocolobus tephrosceles. The sequence continues at coordinate 69,869,829 of NC_045444.1, read as the reverse complement.
TCAAGGTGCCAACAGATTTGGTGTATGATGAAGGCTCACCTGCTTATTGATAGCTATCATCTTACTCTAACTTCACATGGCAGAAGGACAAGCTAGATGTATTAGTCCATTTTCATGCTGTTATAAAGAAATACCCAAGACTGAGTAATTTATAAATTCAATGCTATTCCCATCAAGCTACCATTGACTTTCTTCACAGAATTGGAAGAAAACTACTTTAAACTTCATATGGAACCAAAAAAGAGCCCACATAGCCAAGATAATCCTAAGCAAAAAGAACAAAACTGGAGGCATCATGCTACCTGCCTGCAAACTATACTACAAGGATACAGTAACCAAAACAGCATAGTACTGGTACCAAAAAAGATATAGACCAATGGAACAGAGCAAAGGCCTTAGAATAACACCACACATCTACAACTATCTGATCTTTGACAAACCTGACACATATAAGCAATGAGAAAACAATTCTGCATTTAATAAATGGTGTTTTGAAAACTGGTTAACCATATGCAGAAAACTGAAACTGGACCCCTTCTACAAAAATTAACTCAAGATGGATTAAAGACTTACATGTAAAACCTAAAACCATAAAAATCCTAGAAAAAACCTAGGCAATATCATTCAGGACATAGGCATGGGCAAAGACTTCATGTCCAAAACAACAAAAGCAATGGCAACAAAAGCCAAAATTGACCAATGGGATCTAATTAAACTAAAGAGCTTCTGCACAGCAGAAGAAACTATCAGCAGCGTGAACAGGCAACCTACAGAATGGGAGAAAATTTTTGCAATCTTTCCATCTGACAAAGGGCTAATATCCAGAATCTACAAAGAACTTAAACAATTTTTCCAAGAAAGAAACAAATAACCCCATCAAAAGTGGGCAAAGGATGTGAACAGACACTTCTCAAAAGAAGACATTTATGCAGCCAACAAACATATGAAAAAATGCTCATCATCACTGGTCATTAGAAAAATGCAAATCAAAATCACAATGAGATACCATCTCACACCAGTTAGAATGGCCATCATTAAAAAGTCAGGAAATAACAGATGCTGGAGAGGATGTGGATAAATAGGAACACTTTTACACTGACACTTTTACACTGTTGGTAGGAGTGCATATTACTTCAACCATGTGGAAGACAGTGCGGTGAATCCTCAAGGATCTAGAACTAGAAATACCATTTGACCTAGCAATCTTATTACTGGGTATACACCCAAAGGATTATAAATCATTCTACTATAAAGACACATGCACAAGTATGTTTACTGTGGCACTTTTCACAATAGCAAAGACTTGGAACCACCCCAAATGTCCATTAAACATTAGACTGGATAAAGAAAAAGTGTCACATATACACCATGGAATACTATGCAGCCATGAAAAAGGATGAGTTCATGTCCTTTACAGGAACACAAATGAAGCTGGAAACCATCGTTCTCAGCAAACTAACACAAGAACAGAAAACCAAACACCACATGTTCTCCCTCATAAATGGGAGTTGAACAATGAGAACACATGGACACAGGGAAGGGAATATCACACACCAGGGCCTGTCATGGGGTTGGGGGGTGGCGGTAGGGGAGGGATAGCATTAGGAGAAATACCTAATGTAGGTGACGGTTCATGGGTGCAGCAAACCACCATGGCATGTATATACCTATGTAACAAAACTGCACGTTCTGCACATGTACCCCAGAACTTAAAGTATAATAATAAAAAATAAACATAAAAAAACAGTAAAATGGTATACAATTTAGATTTATATTTAAAAATAAAATAAAATAAACACTGTTGAATGAAAAAAAAGAGAGAGGTTTAATTGACTCACAGTTCTGCATGGCAGGGGAGGCCTCAGGAAACTTACAATTATAGTGGAAGGCATCTCTTCACAGGGCAGCAGGAGAGGGAATAAGTACAAGCAGGGGAAATGTCATATACTTATATAACCACATCTATGATCCAGTTACCTTCATCTGGTTCTTCCCTTGACACATGGGGATTATTACAATTCAAAGTGAGATTTGGGTGGGGACACAGAGCCAAACTATATCACTAGCTCTCTGAGGTCTCTTTTATAAGAATACAAATACTGATCATGAGGGCTCCACACTCATGACCTAATCACCTCTCAAAATGCCCCCTCCTAATACCATCACATTGTGAGTCAGAAATTTAATATATAAACTTTGGGGAAAGATAAACATTCTGATCATTATAATCCACTCCAACAGCCAGAAATCAAATGTCCTTCTCACATGCAAAATACAGCCATTTTATCCCAATAGCTCCCAAGTCTAAACTCATTCCAGCATCAAAAGTCTAAAGTCTCATCTAAATATCATTGAAATTAGATAGGGATGAGACTGAAGGTACAATTTATTTGAAGGCAAATTGTTCTCTACCTGTAAACCTGTGAAATTAAACACATGATGTACTACTAACATACAATGGTGAAACAGATATAAGATAGACATGCCCTTTCCAAAATGGAGAAATAGGAAAGAAAAAATGAATGATGGATTCCTGGCAAGTGGGGACAATTCTAAAACCTTAAAACTTGAGAATAATCTTCTTTGGCTTGTTGTGGTGACCTCCATATCCATTGGAGTGGTAGTCCTGCCCCTGTGACCTTGCTGGGTACAGCCCAGGTGTCAGCTCTCACAGGTTGTAATCTCTTGCTCAGGCTGCCTGGACTAGAATTGCACATGGGTGGCTCTACCAGTCTGCAGTTTCAGGATCAGCCCTGGCCCCAGAACTCTGCAGGGCATTGCCCTAATGGGGGCTTTTTGCAGTGGCCATGTTTAGGCCAGCAGCAATTCTCTGCCTGGGCTCTGTGGCTCTCCAGGGTATCCTATGAAATCTAGGTGGAAGCGGTCATGTCCCTGAAGCTTTGCTGGATGCAGAGCACATTGCACCAGCACTGGCCAGAGCCGCACCTGGAGAAGCTGCAGAGCCCTACAATGGCATACTGGGAGCAGAGCCCACAATGTAAAGTGGCACCAGACAGAAATGGCACCTTGTTTGATGTCATTCTCTTCTTCCCAGATCCTTCTTGGTGTTGGCACCTTTGACCTGTGATGGAAGGGGCAACCCTGATGATCTCCAAAATGCCCTAAGGATCATTCTTCCACTGTCTTGGACAGCAGGTTCTAGCTCATATTTAAATGGCTAATATTCTTATTGTCTTGATGAATTGTACCTGTCTTCCATTGAGATAGCAAATCCATACTCATTTCTCTATCTAAGAAAGGGTCACTTGGTCATACCCTATTCTCTTCCAAACAGGTTTTGTCATTTCTTTCAATATGGATAGGCTGAGAATTTTACAAATTTTTAAGTTCTGCTTCCTTTTCGACAAATCAAACTGTCTTTACATGATTTCTCTCTTCCCACATTTTACTACAACCGGTCAAGAAGAACCAGACCACTCCTTCAGGACTCTGCTTAGAAATTGCCTTGGTTAAATATTCAGTTTCATCACTCACAAGGTCTGCCTTCCACAAAACGCTAGGACATGCACACAATTCGACTAAGTTCTTTGATACTTTGTAATAAGGATGGCTTTTCCTCCATTGTCCAATAACATGTCCCTTACTTCCATTTGAGACCTCATCAGGATGGCCTTTAGCATCCTTACTTCTACCAACATTCTATTCACAATCATTTGGGTATTCTATAAAAAGAACGAGGCCTTCTCTATAGTTCGCCTCTTTCTGAGCCCTCGCTAAAATCATCTTGAAAGTTCCCTTTAAAGTAATATAGGATTTTTCTAGCATGTATCTGAAAATTCTTCTTGCATCTACTCACTACCCAGCTCTAGAGCTACTTCCACATTTTTAGGTATTTGTTACAATAGCACCCACAGTTACCAGTACCCATTTTTTATCTTACTTCATTTGGGCTGTTATAACAAAATACCATAAGCTGGTAGTTTATGAACCAGAAATTTCTCACTCTTCTGGAGCCCAGAAGTTCACAATCAAGGCACCAGCACATACAGTGTCTGGTGAGGGCCTGCTTTCTGGTCATAGATGGTGGCATCTTGTTGCATCTGCACGTGGTAGAAAGGGCAAGGCAACTCCTTGGGGCTTATTTTATAAGGGTTCTAATGTAATTCATGAGGGCTCTGCTTTCATAACCTAATCACCTCCAAAAGGCCATACCTCCTTATCCCACTAGGAATGAGGTTTCAACATACACATTTAGGGGTGGACACAAAAATTCAGACCATAGCAGAGAGTCCAACTTTGAATACAGGAGCATAATGGTGTGTCTGGCACATAATGAACACTCAGTATATAAGATGGGTGATAAAGTGAATAAAAATTATTTAACGAATTCTCCACTTCACCCATGACAAACTACCTATGATTCAATGGAGTCATTTATTTCTCTCTAAAGTTAAGTATACTATTTACTATTTCCACCTTATTTTTTAAATTCAGAAGAAGGTTGAAGGTTTTTCTAACAATATTGACTCTACCTCTAGACTGTTTTTTTCCATCAAAGTCCATTTATTTACTCTTCCAACAATTGTTTTTTAATAATTTTGACCAGAATTATCTAGGCACTGAATATACAACAGTCAACAAAATAAAGTCCCTATTGTTAGGGAGCTTAAACCATTAGGTTGGTGCAAAGGTAATTGGGGTTTTTGCCATAAATTTCAATTACTTAATACTATACATATTAGTGTATAGGTGAGGTGAAGCACAGACAAAAAATAAATAGTGATATAAATTAATGCATGATCTGAGGAAAGCATAATGCAAGGTGAACAGCTAGAAGATATGAGTAGATAACTATAGCAGGGTAGTAATGGAAGTCCTCTATGTGATGTGGAGAGATCAGAGACAGTGAGAAAGTAGGTCCTGCAGACACGTGTAGTTTCCTTGGAGGAAGGCCCAGATCCCAACTTCTTAGTACTTTACTGCATATGACTCACGGCAGAGATTTTTTTAAAGGATTTCCCTTTGACGTAGAAAACCAAGTACCTAGGAGATTGTACGTACTAATTCCTTCTTTTCCCTTTGTAACCCAAAGCCAGTGATCAAATGGCATGAGGATACAAAACCCCAGCCCCTTTTCTCAGATGCCATTCATGCTCCAGTAGTGAGGAGGGCTTCCGTAATGCCTTCTCACTAAGGCATGACTTGTATTTGAATCCTTGGCTCTGGGTCTACTTCTCGGAGAAATGAAGAAATGGAAAGAGGGCATTCCAGGCTTAGGAAACAGCAAGTACAAAAGCTATGAAGAAGAAAAATAATTGATATTCTTGAGGAAAAGCAAAGGGGCTAGCGTGGCTGAAGTATGAGAGAAGTGAGGTAAGAAATGGCAGCAGAGAGCATCTCTACCTTCTCACACCCACCCTCTACTCTGTGAATTTCAGGGCAGTGGTTGTGTCTTGTTCATTTCTTCACCTCTGGTGTCTACAGTTTTAAGATGTTCAATAAATATTTACTAAATGTGTTTTTTCTTATAGAAAATTACCAGGTGAATATTTATCTGAATCTGTTGTCTTATTTCCCATTCAACTACATGAACATTATTTCCCCTGACATTTTAGAAAATCTTTAATTCTCACTTTTATAATTTATTTTTAATGAGACTGATAGAACTGCAGCAATATGCATAGAAACATATTTAGTTTTATAATAAATAGAATAATGAATTGAACAATTTGATAAGGTGCAAAAGGAAGTGCGAAAAATCACCTAAATGGCTAGGGCATTCATGTTATATACACTGTCACAGTATTGGAAATAAATCTTACATTTTCCCAGTTATGAGTTTCTCTTTTTTCTACTCAGTTAAAAACTATTGAATTTTATTATATCTCTTAATCATCCCAAATTCGTGATAGAATAAAGTAAAATATAAATATTTAATTATGTCTGTCTATTTTGAGGTTAAAAGGATGGATACTAAATGATAAATATTTCAGATGAGCTATGTCTCTGTGAAGTCACAGTTTCAAATGTTTGGTTTGAAAAATTCTATTGCCCATATACACAACAATAAAAATATTTCCAAGAGCAACAAAACTCTTCTGTGGGTGAACTTGTCTGTACTCGGTTAGGTAGCCTGCCAAGCATAAAATGAATCATTAAATATTAATAGCTATCAATTTCCTGTATAGCTGTCCTGAAAACATTCACCACAGCTAATAAGCTCTTGGCCATTGCCAGTGACTCATACTTAGCTTCTGGTGTTGGACTGGATCCCTCAACTGAGAACCCGGTACTTTTATCTTTAGTGAAGCCTTATTCTAGATTTTAACTTGAATGCTTTTAATAGTTCCTGGGCTTCCTGTAAATTATAGGCCTTTTAATAACATCTTTCACTCATCTGTCATGCCCACCTCATACCTACATACTGACAGTCTATCTTTTTCTTAATAAAATGTTGAATTTCATCATTGTGCATCATTATTCATAGCCTACCATATTAGTATTCTGTGGCTGCCATAAAACATTACTACAAATTTGGTGGCTTAAAACAACAGGACTTTATTCTCTTACAGTTCTGAAGGCCAGAAGTTCAAAATCAGTTTCACATAGCTGAAATCAAGATCTCAGCAGGACTGCTCCTCCTCTGTAGACTCTAAGGGAGAATCTGTTACTTGCCTCTTCCAGTTTCTGATGTCATTTCTTGGCTTGTGGCCACATCTGTCATCTTCATATCACCTTCTCCTCTGTGTGTTTCTGTCACGATGTCCTCTGCCTCTCTCTCATAAGGATGCATGCGATTGCATTTAGGGCCTACCCAGAAGGATAATTCAGAATAAGCTCCTCTTCTCACGATCCTTAACTCAACCACGTATTTTGCCATGTAAGATGATACTCACTCTTTTGCTATATAAAGCAATATCCACAGGTTCTGGAGATTCATAGATGAACATATCTTTGAGGCAACAATTTGGCCCACTACACATACCCATTAAGAAAACTTTTTTTAGTGGATAAAATCCTTAATAGTGTGCTCTTTTAGAATCTTGCTACTAAAGGCTCTAAAAATAGTTATCCATTTAAAGCTAGAGGTATACAAACATGTTTTAAAAAGAAAGGGTATATAAGCACCTAATTAGAAATATTGAGTCTTTGACAAGGTAACATTAATCTAAGGAACAGATTTAGTTTTCAGGTTTTTCACCCATACTACAGTATTGAATATGTCAAACTATATATTCTAATGATTCTTTGATAACCTACCTGACTCTTTCTTCTTGGAATCCTCTAGCTTTCATAGAAAACTCTTAATTTTCAATAATCTCAGTCACTGAGCCCAGTATGGTCTCTGTAGGGTAAGAATGTAAAGGATCCTATGACAGTTCAGCAATTAAATCAGCCAAGCTTCCACCTGTCCTCAAGCTGTGATTCTAGGGATGTATACACCTACCATTCTCAACTAGTCTCACCTCCTTTTAAAACAGAGATCTTCCTGTTTCCACTTATTTTCAAGACTTATCTGTGTGCTTCACTCAGAAAAACAGAATTTAGCTCCCTTTTCAGAGTTGACTACATAATTTTCAGAGCGTAGTCTCAAATGAAAATGTGGGGTCCTTTTTCAAAAATTAATAATTTCAGGATGATGACAGCAAGATATTAAACTAAGCATGTGTTCTTCTAAAGCATAGTACCCTGTGCAACTACAGTTGGTGTGCCCACACCCTGCCTAATTTCCAGAGCTAGAGCATCTATCCTCAGTGTAGGCTCCTGAGTCCAGTCTTTTTCAATTTGACATGCGGCAATGCTTCCCTCAGGTACAAACCTTGTTGTATTTGTCTCAGAAAATATATTTGCTAAGCAATGAGAAAATGATTTCAACTACTGTCGGCAAATATATTAAAAAATTAAATGTTCCCACATTTCACTTTGAATGTCAGTTTTAAATAATTAGAAGCCCAACTCAAACTAAGTTTAAAAATAAAGGGAAATTACAGGTTTATATAGTTGAAAAAAATTCAGGGATGGGGTTGGAATAAGAGGAGATTTAATAAGTGTTCTGATTTTATTTCTCTGTAGTCTCTTGGATTTCCTCTACTTGGCCTGTTGCCTCTGTTTTTCAACCAGTGGTAAGAGGGCTTGCAGATCTAGGCCTCACAGCTATATGCAACAATACAAAGAGATAGAAAGAACCCATTCGTTCCAGTAATTCTCTCCTAATGGTGAGGGACCGTCATTGGCAGAATCCTCCAGTAAACATTCCCTTGAAGCTTGCTTACTCATGCAGAAGCATGTGCCCATTCCTAAACATCTGGTGGCCAGGAAAATTTTATGTTCAGATAGACATGAGCTTGGCTTCCGGAATTATGGCAAAGAAAATGGGATTTCCCTTAGTGGAAACATGGACTGAGCTGATAAGGATAGACTGACTTAAAAAAAATAATGAGGGCTAGGTAAAAGGTGAGAGCGAGCAAGGAGACAAAAGCTGAATAACAAATCAGCAGTTTTTATTAAAAGATCTTACTTGAATCATGAAGGTATGCATGTCTGAGCTTTCCTTTAGCATTGATGTTGAGGTAACTGCCAGGTAAAATTATAATAGCTAAAAGTTAGAAAAACTTTAATGACTTTATGGCATTGTGTGAACTGCAAACTCTGAATGATTATTTATGTTAAACTGAAATTTTCAATTGAGAAAGATAGTGCTATACATTTATTACCAAAAAGATACCACAAAATGTAGGTTGTAAACAATTAAGCTAAAGGATGTATATACCTATACTACAACTTGTGGGACCATGCTCAAGACCTAACAAAACTGTGGATATACAGCTCTGCTGCCCTTGCTTTTTCAAAGATAGTATATATAAACAAAACTTCAAAATAATATTTATTTTTATGTGAAAGATAAAATGATATGAATATAAGGAGAAAGAATTTATTTAAAATAATGTTAATACTGTAGTACTATTCACAATAGCAAAGACATGGAATCAACCTATCTATGACATGGAGTTACTATCTATCAACTCCAAAACTTTTCTTTGTATTTTTCATATACTTTATCACTCTTCATGTGGTATTTCCTTTCCTGTCATTAGGCGGTATGAGAAGCAGTATAGTTTTCTTTGGCAGTCTCAGAGCACATATCTACCCATGTGAATAGCATTTCTTACTTATGTAAGGAAAGGATAATGTCACCAGGCTGTATGTCACTTAAAAGTTTACAGTTTTAAGCTTATAGATCATGTAAAGTAATATAGTGGCAAGGAAAACACCTGAATTGACAAGATTTTCTTTTAAACCTATTTCTTCCATGATTTATTAAAAGATAAATCCCACACTCTAGCAAACATGGCTACATATATTTTGTTTGTTTTTTGGCTCACAACAAAATAGTTGACTTAAACTTTCTCTATTGTCTACCCCAAAAAGTTATCTAGGGCTATGTCATGGAACAATGGGTTTCTCTTATACCTATGGGAGACATAGCAGATTTTTTTTTCTAAAGCTTTTAGCTAAGAGGCTTAAAACAGGAATGGCTAAAATAAGGAAGGAATAAAACCTACATTACTGAAGGTGAATATCCCCATATAGGATGTTGCCTTGACAACAGGAATGGAGCAGGACTTACAGGTTGTGGTCTACCAGGTATCTGCTGGGACATCCCAGTGGAGGGCTGCTTTTGTCCAATAAATTGATTCTCAGTAAATCTTGCAAAGGATATGGAGATATTTTATAATTGGAAAACTGAAAATTTTGAAAAGTGTTAGTCAATGTCATGTCAGCTCTGTATTTGGGAATACATTAGGTCCAAAGTGATTCATGATAGCGGGGGAAAAATGTCACATTATTTTACTTTTTCTAAAGATACTGATTATCACTTACTAATGTTAGTGAAAGTTCACTATTACTCATTATTGGGGGTATTCGAGAACTTCAGGATCTATATAGTTCTGGGAAAACAGTAGGCAGGCTTGGTTTTAGCACATAGTGCCTGCTATATAGAGGTAGCCATCAAATAATTCCCTGGGTGATGGTCACTTTCCATTGTTCTTCAGCTACTAGCTGCTGCTGTTCTCTGGGAAGATTGCTGTATGGCTTCTTCCCAAGCCTTCTCCATCCAAGCGAGCACAGAATTCTTCTTTGTTGTAGGGACTATCCTGTGAATTGCATAGGATATTTAGCCTCCACCTACTAGATGCTAGTAGCACGCACTCCTAAGTTAGGACAATTTGAAAATGTATCCAGACTTTGTCAAATGCCACTGGGGGATAAAATCACCCCAACGGACAACCACTGGATTAGCGATATCTCTAATATCCCTTCAAATTTAACATTTCATAATTCTGTGATATAGATAATGGACCATGAGAGTACTTTATAAATTATAATATGAGATACAGTCATATGTCACGTAGTGACAGGGGTACATTCTGAAATAAGTATCATTAGGTGATTTTGTGGTTGTGTGAACATCATAAAATGTATTTATACAAACACAAATGATATAGCCTACCACACACTTAGCCTACATAGTATAGCCTACTGCTGCTAGGCTACAAGCCTGTACAGCATGTTACTGTGCTGAATACTGTAAGCAATTTTAAAACAGTAGTAAGTATTTATGTATCTAAACACAGAAAAGGTACGAGAAAATATTGTATCATAATCTTATGAGGCCACCGACATATATAGGGTCCATCATTGACTGAAATGTTATGTACGAGTGACTGTGCAAAAGTTATGTGTTCATTCATTCATCAGACTTTGTTAAACATTTACAAGGGACAAGACAATACACTACATGGACAAAAGGTGAGTTAAAAGTGATGCCCTTCTCTAGGAGGGAAAGTCAGCTACACATGTAAATAACATTTTCCATATCTTAAAGAACAATGAAATTTCAGCATTGGAAAGTTAGAGTAACAGGCTATAAGTAAATTTGAGAAAGAAAATAAAAGCAGTTTCTTCGATTGTTTCAAGGCAAAGTGGGCCATTTAAGAAAACTGTGCCACAGATTAGGCTAAGAAAAGCCATTACTCTTACTAATGGGGTTTAAACTTACATTATTAGAGTCATAAAATTTTAGAGGTTGAAGGGACCTTAGAGATCATCTAATACTATCACCCTCATTTTACAGATGAGGAAATTGAATCTTTTCTCATCCCTTGTGCATTATGAGCAGTTGAAGCGGAAATAAGCAAGAAAAATCTAAATTGATGCCAACAGCAGCAGGAGCTTACTCGGTTTGTACATTGTTTTAAAGGGAATAACACAAACCATGACCTTCTTTTAAATTAGGAAGAATGGCCAATAGTACATACAAGAATAATGTATACAGGATAAAACTATGATGAGGAAACAAAAATTTAAAAAAAAGATTGTGCTGCATGGGAGGGTGTATGGGATTCCCTGTGGGAAGTTCAGTGTGTGAGAAGAATTCCCTTAGTTCTGAGTAGGATATTTTTAAAATATCCTGCAATAGATATAGATATACCTAAAGACACTGGTTTTCTAATCTCATTCTCACCCTAAATTTAGTGCATATTTAAAGACAAATAACAATTTACAATTAAATTATAACAACATTTTAAAACAGCCTAGTAACTTCCAGAGCAAATATTCTAATTCAATGTGTATAAGGACCAAGTAGACAATGTGAAAGTGTAAAAGAGGTCAATTATGAAGTGATAATGAATATACTGCTTGCAATGCATAACCTGAGCCATTGGTCTGAGAACAGACACATATGTTTCTCAGAATGTTGAGGATGTAAATTAATGAGTCCCTCAGAAATAATATTTCCTGATTTTACAGGTACTGATTAGAGAGGTTTAAACATCTGAGCATTAAGTGTAAGAATTTGAGACTCATGTGGTGTCTCATGCTTGTAATCTTAGCACTTTGGGAGGCTAAAGTGGGAAGAACACTTGACCCCAGGAGTTCAAGACCAGCCTGGGCAACATGGCAAGACCCCATCTCTATAAAAAATGAAAACTTACCCAGGCATGGTGGTATGTCCCTGTAGACCCAGTTACTTGGCAGGCTGAGGCGGGGAAATGGCTTGAGCCTGGGAAAGAAGTGAAGGCTGCAGTGAGCTGTGATTGTACCACTGCACTCCAGCTTGGGTAACAGAGAAAGACCCTGTCTCAAATAGAATATATATATTTGGGAGATTGAGAATTGGAATAAGGTGATGTCTTTTAATTTATTCTTATAAAAAGTCTTAATTTTTTTACCTGGGAAGTAAATAATATAGAGGGTTGCCTTTATAAGATTTAAATCAGCAAATATTTACATTGGGTAATATTTTTAAATTATTAAGCAATAGTTTGCGTTTAGCGTATTTCTCTACGTTTCCTGGGTCTTCACCATTCAAGGGTCTAGAAATTCTCTTTAATTGTCTCGAGTAATGCTTGACGGAGAAGAATAAAGGGAGTAGATTTTTTGGATTAGAATTTCAAAAGTCTAGTGTAGTGGAGTGGTTTACCCCAATTTGGACATACACACCTGAAATTTAGGGTGCTGCCACTAGAGATAGTAGAGAATTGGCTGTTCCCTCATTAAAAAAAAAAAAAGAAAAAAGTCTCAGCCAAGTCCTGTCACATATGCCAACGTTTATTGGCAACCTGGCACAAACACACAAGTCATAAACTGAACCTTGATGTTTCAGCTTCCTGTCACTATGTGTATCCCCAAAATACTTTGCAAGAAAGATTTACTGAGGCAAATGTGACCATATTCCACCATCAGATGTAGTCAACTGTAAGAAGGGGATCAAGAAACCTCCCAGCTGGAAGCACAATTACGGGACCATTAATCCTAGAGAAGCACTGAAATCTATTGAGGCTACAGGACAGATGACAGTTTTTATAGTCTTCTTATGCAATGAAAGAATCTTCCCTATAATACTGTAGCCGACCCACTAATTTCACCAATAAAAGCTTATTTCTGATTACCATTATGCTAATTAATAAGTTATTTCTTTTACCAATGGGGATCTATTTCTAACCTTCATTTTAGAAATTATCATACCTCTGTTGTTGATGGGAGGTAAAGATCATTGAAGTACTTAAAATATGGTCCCTGGGTTTGATGAAAGATTAGTTGATGGTTGGGCACAGTGGCTCATGCCTGTAATCCCAGCACTTTGGGAGGCCAAGGCGGGTGGATCAAGAGGCCAAGAGCTCGAGACCATCCTGGCCAACATGGTGAAACCCTGTCTCTACTAAAAATGCAAAAATTATCTGGGCATGGTGACACATTTCTCTAGTCCCAGCTACTCGGGAGACTGAGGCAGGAGAACTGCTTGAACCCAGAAGGCAGAGGTTTCAGTGAGCCAAGATAGTGCCACTGCACTACAGCCTGGCAACAGAATGAGACTCCGTTTCAAGAAAAGAAAAAAAAAAAGATTAGTTGTTTATCCCTAGAATACATATTCTAACTACCCCAACTAAATGATCTTAGCACCTAACTTAAAGCAAATGACACATACCTCAGGACTATACACTCATGCTGAAATTTTTTGTTTTTTTTAATTGTAGACATCACATAGTTCAAGATTAAGGGCCTGAAAATAACTCAAACAAAGACAATTGACAAAAATATCATGAGAAAAGTAAAGTTCCTTTTTCGGAGACTATAAAAGATTCCTTGGCTAATAGGAAAGGAAAAAAGTCAGAAGGTGCTTGAAAAAGGATTAAGACCAGTTAGACTGGAGATAAGAGACAAAAGACAAGAACTAAAGAGTCTACTCAGAATATGAGTTAACATCCAGAAACCACCTATTTTAGTATACTCCTTTTTGCACCCCTGACAGGAATAACATTCTCAGCAGAGAAACCCATTTCTTCTTCATTAAAATTAGCTCTATATATTATCAATGCAGAAATTATATAAGACATTAAAAAACTGAAATAACAAAATTCATTTCTTTGAAGATTTCACAGTGCAGTAAGAGGACAGAAGCAGTATTTTAAATATTATAAAACATATTAAGATGTAATAAATAATAAAAAGCAACATAAAAAACTAAAATGCATTCAGTGCTTTGGAGAGAGAAAGAGGTACATTTAGCTGGGTCAGAGGGTTCAGGGAAAGCTTTCTGGAGAGGATCAGTCAGAACAGAATCTTTAGATTGAAGTGTTGATTTAGAAGACCATTGCTCCAATATAGAAAAGAGATTATCATGGGTAGAAGTGTTAAGACTAGAGAGCCAGAACTAATATTTAGAACATAAAATGAAGTCAGTGAAAAGTTGTAATGACCAGTTGAGGATCACGGAGAAATATGGCAAAAACTATTATCCATCTCCTCATTAAATCTATTTCCTCTTGTTCCTGGGCACTCGGCAGCACTACATGGCTTTGGCGGAGCCATATTACTAAATGGAACATGAGGAGGTGATACATCTTTTCCAGGTCTGGCCTGTAAACTACCCCCATTCCTGATCCTTCATACATTTTTCTTCCTTGATATTTGAAGATAATGAAACTCTGAGATAGATAGTGACTGATTTTTCTTAATCCCCTCTTGGAATAGATAATTCTGACTATCCAGACCATCATTCAAGACTTTGCATTGAGTGGGAAACCAACTTCTTTCATGTCTGAGTGATGATACACTTTGGAGTTTGCTGTTATAGTAGGATTATCTTTGGAAACAATGAAGAAGGAAAACAACCAGATATTTGAATATGAATGAATAGTGGTGCCAAGATAAAATAACACAGATGGAAGAACAGGTTTACAGAGAAAGATGATAGATCAGGTTTCCACATTCTGCAATTGAGGGGTCCGTGGAATGAATCCAAATAGGATATTGAATAGACACTTGATTATTTGAATATGAAAGTCGAGAGGGAAAAATAAGCCTAGCTATTTAAATGATTTAATGATTTAAATGTTGATGTGAAGCAGCTGAGACTTAATTCTGAAGGTGATGGTGAAACAATGAGGAATTATTAAGCAAAGTAGTGACATAGGATTTTCCTTTTAGGAAAATTACTTTTATGGATAGTGTAGAGTGTGAGATTAGACAGACACTGTGTCATGCTTAAGGAATTAATCTTCACAGGATAATACACTATTTTCAGTGAAAATTAAAGACCAAAACTTTTTCAGCTTGGGGTATGACCCTTATCCAAAGATGCCCAAGGTGAACTTAAACCTGCACTAAAAGGTAAGAATGAACTTGATTTGTTCTGATATTGCTCAAAGGTCTAGACAACTACTGTGAACAAATGTAAATCAATTTGGATATTCAACAGTTGTCAATTGCTCATTAAGTATTGGGAAGTCTCAGGAGACTATAAGTGTGGACATTGCAGGGGCTATGGATACACCATGTAAGTTATGATCTGAAGAGGGAGACATTTCTGAGAGTGAAAGGGAGTCCTTTTAATACTTATGCTGGAACAAAAATATAAGCCAGAATTGTCACAGGTAAATACATGATCACCCTAGCCACATGACCCTCTTTTATCCTGTCAGACAGTATGTGTCATTAAAAACAGAATTCAGACTAAGTTCTGCCAAACACATAGTCATAAAATCTATTTTTGTAAGATTAGCAAAATCTTCATTCTCTGTACTCAGATACTGCAACAAGGTCTTTGGATAGGTTTACTTCGTTTAGTTAAAAGAGAAGAAGATTCTCAAGCTCTCTTCAAATAAAGAATTCGAGTAGAATTTATTATATCTTCTTGAATAAATAGAAAAGAAAGAAATTACAAAGAACTTCTTTTTGCTTTAAACAAGAACCTCATAGTTATCTATATTTTTCAGGATATAAATATGTGATTTAAATATTTTAGAACAATAATTTATTAAACTACCAATCACATTTTGAGGTTATTGGTTATCTTTTACAGGACATAGCAACAATGTTAGAATCTTCATATATTTCTTCACAGACAACTTTTTACAAATAAAATGTCCAAAAGGTGGAAATTGTGGTTGGTCTTCATAGACTTCTTTTCTACAAACATCTCCAAAGATGATTTTTAACAATAACCAGAAAAGGGGGTCTATGAATTATGTCCACACAGTCTCCATAGTGAATAGGGGGAGTAAGACTAATACATTCATGACATCATCACTTCACTATTTTATGAAAACTGATTTTGTGGTACCAAAAGGGATCTGCTTATTTTTGGGTATAAAAGAGAAGTAGTATCAGCTACTTTTTAGTTATGAGATATTTGCTTTCACCGGAAAATAAGAGGACATAAAATGTTAAGGAAAAATTACGAGATTCTCAATAGTTAGCAGTGAAACAAAAATGTGAAAAAGCAAGTCCTAGAAGCATAAAACTTTCAGTATGAAGCATGCTAGAAGAGACTTTTAGCAAATGGGATGTTATATCATGTTTTGAATCTTACATGTCAACGTGGAAACAAAGATACTTTGATGTCAGGACAAGTCAACCACATTGATAGAGGGCATGATAGAGTTTTCCACGAAATATGTAAATGCAGTGCCAAAAGGAATTATAGAATTTGAGGGTAGGTCTCAGTGGGGTACAGAGCATGTGTGATACTTACACTTGTTCATGCAGGAGTGGTAGTCAACCATATAACCTGAGCACCATTTATTTTACCAACAAAAATTTTGATTATGATCTCTTGGCATTGATTTTAGTTACAATTGTTTGAAGTGTGTATGTAGTTATGTTTCTTCTACAGTGCAAATTCCTGATTATTTATTTCAAATACTAAATCATTACCTCCACCTTTATACATAGTCTCACATAAATAACTATGTTAATATGGAAGTATTTTTAATGTACAAATATAAAAACTATGAACCATAAACAACAAAACAGTTGTCTCTGTATTCTAAGACCTTGTGAGCAAGTTTCCCTTTTCATCCAGTTTCTCTTTATGTTTTAAAGAATGAAGGCAAACTACAGTCTCAAATTACTACCTTGTAATGTATAGAAAATACCGAGCTCACTGCTTTCTTTTTTTTTATTTTTTATTTTTTATTATTATTATACTTTAAGTTCTAGGGTACATGTGCATAACATGCAGGTTTGTTACATATGTATATCTGTGCCATGTTGGTGTGCTGCACCCATCAACTCGTCAGCACCCATCAATTCATCATTTATATCAGGTATAACTCCCCAATGCAATCCCTCCCCCCTCCCCCCTCCCCATGATAGGCCCCAGTGTGTGATGTTCCCCTTCCCGAGTCCAAGTGATCTCATTGTTCAGTTCCCACCTATGAGTGAGAACATGTGGTGTTTGGTTTTCTGTTCTTGTGATAGTTTGCTAAGAATGATGGTTTCCAGCTGCATCCATGTCCCTACAAAGGATGCAAACTCATCCTTTTTTATGGCTGCATAATATTCCATGGTGTATATGTGCCACATTTTCTTAATCCAGTCTGTCACAGGTGGACATTTGGGTTGATTCCAAGTCTTTGCTATTGTGAATAGTGCCGCAATAAACATACATGTGCATGTGTCTTTACTGCTTTCTATGGGTGCTTTCTCTTAATATGTAGCACGTCTATAAAAGCCAAAGATGACTGCGAGGTTTTCAGAACATGAAAAGCATTTCCTTGGGATCTAAGAAGGAGCACTAGAAGCCCTATTCTATTTTTAAATTTTTTTTTTTTTAATTTCCATAGGTTATTGCGGAACAGGTGGTGTTTTGTTACATGAGTAAGTTTTTAGGGGTGATTTGTGAGATTTCCATGCACCCATCACCCAAGCAGTACACATTGCACCATATTTGTAGTTTTTTTACCCCTCACCCCCTTCCAATCCTTTCCCCCTGGGTCCCCAAAGGCCATTGTGTAATTCTTATGCCTTTGTATCCTCATAGCTTAGCTCCCACTACGAGTAAGAACATATGATGTTTGGTTTTCCATTCCTGAGTTACTTCATTTAGAATAATAGTCTCTAATCTCATCCAAGTCACTGTGAATGGGATTAATTCATTCCTTTCTATGGCTGAGTAGTATTCCATCATATATACATATATATATATATGTATGTATATGTGTGTGTGTATATATATACACACACACATACCCCACAGGTTCTGATGGTACTGACATATACATATATATATATATATATATCTGATATATATACCACAGGTTATTTATCCACTCATTGATTGATATGCATTTGTGTTCCATGTTTTTGCAATTTCAAATGGTGCTGTTATAAACATATATGTGTAAGTATCTACGTATCTTTATCATAGAATGACTTCTTTTCTTCTGGGTAGATACCCAGTAGTGGGATTGCTGGATCATAAGGTACTTCTACTTTTAATACTTTAAGGAATCTCCACTCTGTTTTCCATAGTGGTTGTACTAGTTTACATTCCCACCAGCAGTGTAGAAGTGCTCCCTTTTCACTGCATCCACACGAACATATATTATTTTTTAATTTTTTGATTATGGCCATTCTTGCATGAGTAAGGCAGTATCACATTGTGGTTCTGATTTGCATTTCCCTGATCATTAGTGATGTTGGGTATTTTTTCATATGTTTGTTGGCCATTTGTATATCTTCTTTTGAGAATTGTCTATTCGTGTCCTTAGCCCACTTATCCATGGGATTGTTTGTTTTATTCTTGATGATTTGAGTTTGTTTTAGATCCTGGATACTGTCCTTTGTCAGATATATAGATAGGGAAGATTTTCTCCTACTCTGTAAGTTGTCTGTTTACTCTGCTGTTACTTTTGCCTCACAAAAAACTCTTTAATTAAGTTTCAGCTATTTATCTTTGTTTTTATTGCATTTGCTTTTGGGTTCTTGGCCATTAAATCTTTGCCTAAGACAATGTCTAGAAGGGTTTTTCCAGTGTTATCTTACAGAACTTTTATAGTTTCAGGTCTTTGATTTAAGTCCTTAATCCATCTTGAGTCGATTTGTGTATAAGGTTAGAGACGAGGATCCAGTTTTATTCTCCTACATGTGGCTAGCCAATTATCCCAGCATCATTTGTTGAATAGAATGTCCTTTCCACACTTTATGTTTTTGTTTGCTTTGTTGAAGATCAGTTGCCTGTGAGTATTTGGGTTTACTTCTGGGTTCTCTATTCTGTTCCATTGGTCTATGCATCCATTTGTGTATCAGTACCATGCTGTTTTGGTGACTATGGCCTTACAGGGTAGTTAAAAAGCAAATAATGTGATACCTCCAGATTTATTATTTTTGCTTAGTCTTGCTTTGGCTATGCAGGCTCGTTTTGGGTTCCATATGAATTTTAGAATTGCTTTTTCTAATTCTGTGAAGAATTATGTCAGTATTTTGATGGGGATTGCATTGAATTTGTAGATTGCTTTTGTGAGTATGGTCATTTTCACAATATTGATTCTACCCATCATGATGGGGTAAGCTTCCATCTGTATGTGTCATCTACCATTTCTTTAAGCAGTGTTCCATAGTTTTTCTGTACAGATCTCTCACCTCCTTAGTTAAGTACATTGTTAAGTATTTTATTTTTTGTAGCTATTGTAAAAGGGGAGTTGAGCTCTTAATTTGATTCTCAGCTTGGTTGCTGTTGGTATACAGCAGAGCTACTGATCTGTGTATGAATTTGTTTGCTGAATTCATTTATCAGTTCTCATAGCTTTTTGGAGGAGTCTTTAGGGTTTTCTAAGTAAACAATCATGTCATCAGCAAACAGTGAAAGTTTTACTTATTTTCGCCAATCAGGATGCCCTTTATTTCTTTCTCTTGTCTGATTGCTCTGGCTGACTTCCAGTACTATGTTAAAGAGAAGTGGTGAGAGTGGGCATCCTTGTCTAATTCTAGTTCTCAGGAGAAATGCTTTCAACTTTTCCCCATTCAGCATTATATTAGCAGTTGGTTTGTTATAGATGACTTTTATTACATTGAAGTGTATCCTTGAATGCTAATTTTGCTGAGAGTTTTAATCATAAAGGAATGCTGAATTTTGTCTAATCCTTTTTCTGCCTCTATTGAGATGATCATGTGATTTTCATTTTTAATTCTTTTTATGTGGTGTATCACATTTATTCACCTGCATATGTTAAACCACTCCTGCATCCCTGGTATGAAACCAACTTGATCACGGTAGATTATCCTTTTTGATACATTGTTGGATTCATTCAGCTAGTATTTTGTTAAGGATTTCAGCATCTATGTTCATCGGGGACATTGGTCTGTAGTTTTCTTTTTTGTTATGTCCTTTCCTGGTTTTCATATTACAGTAATACTGCCTTCGTAGGATGATTTAGGGAGGGTTCAGTTTTTATCTTGTAGAATACTGTCAGTAGGTTTGGTACCAATTCTTCTTTGAATGTCTGATAGAGTTCTGCTATGAATTCATCTGCTCCTGGACTTATTTTATTTGTAATTTTTACCATTTCAATCTTGCTGCTTGCTATTGGTCTGTTCTTCCTGATTAAAGCTATGAAGGTTGTATCTTTCCAGGAATTTATCCATCTCTTCTAGGTCTTCTAGTTTATGTGCATAAAGGTGTTTATAGTAGCCTTGGATAATCTTTTGTATTTCTATGGTATCAATTGTAATATCTCCCATTTCATTTCTTATTGAGCTTATTTGGATTTTCTCTCTTCTTTTCTTGGTTAATCTTGCTAATGACCTATCAATTTTATTGATCTTTTCAAAGAACCAGCTTTTTGTTTATCTTTTGTATTGTTTTTGTTTGTTTATTTGTTTCAATTTCATTTAGCTCTGCTCTATTCTGATCTCAGTTATTTTCTTTCTTCTGCTGGGTTGGGGTTTGGTTTGTTCTTGTTTCTCTATTTGCTTGAGGTGTGACCTTAGATTGTCTGTTTGTGCTCTTTCTGACTTTTTGATGTAGGTGTTTATGGCTATAAACTTTCCTCTTAGCAGTGCCTTTGCTGTATTCCAGAGGTTTTGATAGGCTGTGTCACTATTGTCATTCAGTTCAAAAAAATTTTTAATTCCCATCCTGATTTCATTTTTGACCCAATGGTCATTCAGGAGCCAGTTATTTAACTTTCATGTATTTGCATGGTTTTGAAGGCTACTTTTGGAGTTAATTTCCAGTTTTATTCCACTGTGATCTGAGAGAGTGCTTGATATAATTTCAATTTTCATAAATTTATTGATGCCCATTTTGTGGCCTACCATATGGTCTAGCTTGGAAAATGTTCCATGCGCTGTTGAAGAGAAGGTATATTCTGTTGTTGGATGGAACATTCTGTGTGTGTGTGTGTGCGTGTGTGTGTGTGTGTGTCTGTGTGTGTGTGTATATATATATATTTTATATATATACACACATAATGTCCTTTTGTCCCAGGGTATAGTTTAAATTTATTGTTTCTTCATTGACTTTCTTTATTGATGACCTGTCCAGTGTTATAAGTGGAGTATTAAAGTCCCCCACTATTATTGTGTTGCTGTCTACCTCACTTCTTAGGTCTATTAGTAACTGTTTTATGAATTTGGGAGCTCCAGTGTAAGATGCATATATGTTTAGGATTGTGATATTTTCCTTTTGGACAGGGCCATTTATCATTATATAATGTCCCCCTTTGTCTTTTTTAACAGCTGTTGCTTTAAAGTTTGTTTAGTCTGATATAAGAATAACAAATCCTGCTCACTTTTCGTGTCTATTTGCATGAAATGTCTTTTTCCACATCTTTACCTTAAGTTTATGTGAGTCCTTATGTGTTAGATATGTCTCTTGAAGGCAGCAGATAGTGGGTTGGGTGAATTCTTATCCATTCTGCAATCCTATATCTTTTAAGTGGAACATTGAGGCAATTTAAATTCAATGTTAGTTTTGAGATGTGAGGTACAATTCCATTCATCGTGCTATTTGTTGCTTGTATACCTCGGTTTTTGTTTTGTTTTTAAGTTGTATTTTTGCTTTATAGACCCTGTTAAATTTATGCTTTAAAGACATTCTGTTTTGATGTTTTTCCAGGATTTGTTTCAATGTTTAGCGCTCCTTTTAGCAGTTGCTTTTTTTAAAAAAAATACTTTAAGTTCTGGGATACATGTGCAGAATGTGCAGTTTTGTTACATAGGTATACACGTGCTGTGGTGGTTTGCTGCACCCATCACTCTGTCACCTACATTAGGTATTTCTCCTAATGCTATCCCTTCCCCTAGTCCCCCACCCCGTGATAGGCACTGGTGTGTGATGTTCCCCTCCCTGTGTCCCTTTGTTCTCATTGTTAAACTCCCACTATGAGTGAGAATATGCAGTGTTTGGTTTTTTCTTCCTGTGTTAGTTTGCTGAAAATAGTTTCCAGCTTCATCCATGTTCCTCCAAAGGCCATGAACTTATCCTTTTCTTTGGCTATATAGTATTCCATGGTGTGTATGTGCCACATTTTCTTTATCCAGTCTATCACTGAAGGACACTTGGGTTGGTTCCAAGTCTTTGCTATTGTGAATAGTGCCACAATAAACATACATGTGGATTTATAATCCTTTGGGCATATATCCAGTAATAAGCATACTGGATCAAATGGTATTTCTGGTTCTAGATCCTTGAGGAATCACCACACTGTCTTTCACAATGGTTGAACTAATTTACATTCCCACCAACAGTGTAAAAGTGTTTCTATTTTTCCACATCCTCTCCAGCATCTGTTGTTTCCTGACTTTTTAATGATTGCCATTCTGACTGGCATGAGATGGTATCTCATTGTGGTTTTGATTTGCATTTCTCTAATGACCAGTGATGATGAGCATTTTTTAATATGTTTGTTGGCTGCATAAATGTCTTCTTTAGAGAAGTGTCTGTTCACATCCTTCATCCACTTTTTGATGGGGTTGTTTCTTTCTTGTAAGTTTGTTTAAGTTCTTTGTAGATTCTGAATATTATTTGCCCTTTGTCAGATGAATAGATTGCAAAAAATTTCTCCCATTCTGTAAGGTTGTCTGTTCACTCTGATGATAGTTTATTTTGCTGTGCAGGAGCTCTTTAATTAGGTCTCATTTGTCAATTTTGGCTTTTGTTGCCATTGCTTTTGGTGTTTTAGTCATGAAGTCTTTGCCAATGCCTATGTCCTGAATGGCATTGCCTAGGTTTTCTTCTAGGATGTTAATGCCTTTAGGTCTTACATTTAATTCTTTAATTCCTCTTGAGTTATTTTTGTAAAGCATGTAAGGAAGGGATCCAGTTTCAGTTTTCTGCATATGGCTGGTCAGTTTCCCAATACCATTTATTAAATAGGGAATCGTTTCCCCATTGCTTGTTTTTGTCAGGTTTGTCAAAGATCCCATGGTTGTAGATGTGTGGCATTATTTTTGAAGCTCTGTTCTGTTCCATTGGTCTATATCTCTGTTTTGGTACCAGTATCATGCTGTTTTGGTTACTGTAGCCTTGTAGTATAGTTTGAAGTCAGGTAGCATAATGCTGCCAGCTTTGTTCTTTTTGCTTAGAATTGTCTTCGCTATAGAAGCTCATTTTAGATTCAATATGAAATTTAAAGTATTTTTTCTAATTCTGTGAAGAAAGTCAGTGGTAGCTTGATGGATATAGCATTGAATCTATAAATTCCTTTGGGCAGTATGGCCATGTTCACAATATTGATTCTTCCTATCTATGAGCATGGGACATTTTTCCATTTGTTTGTGTCTTTCCTTAGTTCCTTGATCAACGGTTTATAGTTCTCCTTGAAGAGGTCCTTCACATGCTTGTAAGTTGTATTCCTAGATATTTTATTCTCTTTGTAGCAATTGTGAATGGGAGTTTGCTCATGATTTGACTCTCTGTTTGTGTATTATTGGTGTTTAGGAATGCTTGTGATTTTGCACATTGACTTTGCATCCCGAGACTGCTGAACTTGTTTATCAGCTTAAACAGATTTGGGGCTGAGAAGATGAAGTTTTCTAAATATACAATCATGTCATCTGCCAACAGAGGCATTTTGACTTCCTCTCTTTCTATTTAAATACTTTTTTTTTTTTTTTTTTTTTTTGAGACCGAGTCTTGCTCTGCCGCCCAGGCTGGAGTGCTGTGGCCGGATCTCAGCTCACTGCAAGCGCCGCCTCCCAGGTTCACGCCATTCTCCTGTCTCAGCCTCCCGAGTAGCTGGGACTACAGGCGCCCGCCTCGTCGCCCAGCTAGTTTTTTGTATTTTTTAGTAGAGACGGGGTTTCACCGTATTAGCCAGGATGGTCTCGATCTCCTGACCTCGTGATCCACCCGTCTCGGCCTCCCAAAGTGCTGGGATTACAGGCTTGAGCCACCGCGCCCGGCCTAAATACGCTTTATTTCCTTATCTTGCCTGATTGCCCTGGCCAGAACTTCTAATAATATGCTGAATAGGAGTGAGAGAGGGCATCCTTGTCTTGTGCTGGTTTTCAAAGGGAATGCTTCCAGCTTTTGCCCATTCACTATGATATTGGCTATGGGTTTGTCATAAATAGCTCTTATTGTTTGGAAATATGTTCCATCAATACCTAGTTTATTGATAGTTTTTAGCATATAGGTGTGTTGAACTTTATCAAAGGCCTTTCTGCATCTATTGAGATAATCATGTTTTCTTTTATTTGTTCTGTTTAGGTGATGGATTATGTTTATTGATTTGCATATTGTTAAACCAGCCTTGCATCCCAGGGATGAAGCCTACTTGATTGTGGTGGATAAGTTTTTGATGTGCTGATGGATTCAGTTTGCCAGTATTTATCGAGGATTTTTCGCATCAATGTTCCTCAGGGATATTGGCCTGAAATTTTCTTATTTTGTTGTCTCTGCCAGGTTTTGGTATCAGGATAATGCTGGCTTCATAAAATGAGTTAGGGAGGAGTCCCTCTTTTTCTATTGCTTGGAATAGTTTCAGAAGGAATGGTACCAGCTCCTCTTTCTACCTCTCATAGAATTCAGCTGTAAATTCATCTGGTCCTGGGCATTTTTTAGTTGGTAGGCTATTAATTACTGCCTTGATTTCAGAAATTGTTATTGTTCTATTCAGGGATTCGACTTCTTCCTGGTTTAGACTTGGAAATCTGTATGTGTCTAGGAATTTACCAATTTCTTCCAGATTTTTTAGTTTATTTGTGTAGAGGTGTTCATAGTATTTTCTGATGGTAGTTTGTATTTCTGTGTGATCAGTGGTAATATCCCCTTTATGATTTTTATTGTGTCTGTTTGATTCTTCTCTATTTTCTCCTTTATTAATCAAGCTAGCGATCTATCCATTTTGTCAATCTTTTCAAAAAACCAGCTCCTGGATTCACTGATTTTTTGAAGGGATTTTCATGTCTCTACCTCCTTCTGTTCTGCTCTGATCTTAGTTATTTCTTGCCTTCTGCTAGCTTTTAAATTTGTTTACTCTTGCTTCTCTAGTTCTTTTCATTGTGATACTAGGGTGTCTATTTTAGATCTTTCCCGCTTTCTCCTGCGGGCATTTAGTGCTGTAAATTTCCCTCTAAGCACAATGCTGGCTGTGTTCCAGAGATTTTGGTATGTTGTGTCTTTGTTCTCATTGGTTTCAAAGAACTTTTTTATTTTTGCCTTCATTTTGTTGTTTACCACATAGTCATTCAGGAGCAGTTTGTTCAGTTTCCGTGTGGTTGTGTGGTTTTTCATGAGTTTCTTAATCCTGAGTTCTAATTTGATTGCAATGTGGTCTGAGAGACTGTTATGATTTCTGTTCTTTTGCATTTGCTGAGGAGTGTTTTACTTCCAATTATGTGCTCAATTTTAGAATAAGTGCAATGTGGTGCTGAGAAGAATTTATATTCTGTTGATTTGGGATGGAGAGTCCTGTAGATGTCTGTTAGGTCTGCTTGGTCCAGAGCTGAGTTCAAGTCCTGAATATCCTTGTTAATTTTCTGTCTCGTTGATCTGTCTAAAATTGACAGTGGGGTGTTAAAGTTTCCCAGTATTATCGTGTGGGTATCTCTAAGTCTTTTTGTAGGTCTCTAAGAACTTGCTTTATGAATCTGAGTGCTCCTGTATTGGGTATATATATATTTACAATAGTTAGCTCTTCTTGTTGCACTGATCCCTTTACCATTATGTAATGCCCTTCTTTGTCTTTTTATATCTTTGTTGGTTTAAAGTCTGTTTTATCAGAGGCTAGGATTGCAACACCTTAGGTTGTTTTCAGTTTGTTTGGTTTTTTTGCTTGTTGTTTTTTTTTTTTTGTTTGTTTTGTTTTGATTTGTTTTGTTTTGCTTTCCATTTGCTTAGTAAGTATTCCTCCATCTCTTCAATTTGAGCCTATGTGTGTCTTTGCACATTAGATGGGTCTCCTGAATACAGTACACTGATGGATCTTGACTCTTTATCTAATTTGCCAATCTGTTCTTTTAATTGGGGCATTTAGCCCATTTAAATTTAAGGTTAATATTGTTTGATCCTGTCATTATGATGCTAGCTGGTTATTTTGCCTGTTAATTTGTACAGTTTCTTCATAATGTTGATGGTCTTTACAATGTGGTATGTTTTTTCAGTGACTGGTACTGGTTTTTCCTTTCCATATTTAGTGCTTCCTTCAGGAGCTCTTTTAAAGCAGGCCTGGTAGTGACAAAATCTCTCAGCATTTGCTTGTCTTTAAAGAATTTTATTTCTCCTTCAATTAAGAAGCTTAGTTTGGCATGATATGAAATTCTGGGTTGAAAATTCTTTCCTTTAAGACTGTTGAATATTGGGCCCCACTCTCTTCTGGTTTCTAGGGTTTCTGTAGAGAGATCCGTGGTTAGTCTGATGGACTTCCCTTTGTAGGTAACTTGACCTTTCTCTCTGGCTGCCTTTAACATTTTTTCTCTCATTTCATCATTGGTGAATCTGATGATTATGTGTCTTGAGGTTGCTCTTCTCAAGGAGTATTTTTGTGGTATTCCCTATATTTCCTGAATTTGAATGTTGGCCTGTCCTGCTAGCAAATGGGGAACATTTCCTGGATAATATCCTGAAGAGGGTTTTACAACTTGATACCATTCTCCCCATCACTTTCAGGTACACCAAACAAATGTAAGTTTTGTCTTTTCACACAGTTTTATATTTTTTGGAGGCTTTGTTCATTCCTTTTTATTCTTTTTTCTCTAATCTTGTCTTCAAACTTTATTTCATTAAGTTGATCTTCAATCTCTGATATCCTTTCTTCTGCTTGGTTGATTCGGCTATTGATACTTTTGTATGCTTCATTAGGTTCTCATGCTGTTTTTTTCAGCTTCATCATTTAATTTATGTTCTTCTCTGGTTATCCTAGTTAGCAATCCCTCTAACCTTTTTTTCAAGTCTTAACTTCCTTTCATTGGGTTAGAACATGCTCCTTTAGCTCAGAGAAGTTTGTTATTACCCACTTTCTGAAGCCTACTTCTGTCAATTCATCAAACTCATTCTCCATCCAGTGTTGTTCCCTTGCGGGCGAGGAGTTGTGATCCTTTGGAGGAGAAGAGGCATTCTGTTTTTTTTAATTTTCAACCTTTTTATGCTGGTTTTTCCTCCTCTTGTTAGATTTATCTACCTTTGTTCTCTGATGTTGGTGAACTTCGGATGTGGCTTATGGGTGGACGTCCTTTTTGATTCTGTTTTTGCTATTTCTTTCTGTTTATTTTTCCTTCTCACAGTCAGGTCCCTCTGCTGCAGGTCTGCTGGAGTTTGCTGGAGGTCCACTCCAGGCCCTGTTTGCCTGGGTGTCACCATTGGAGGCTGCAGAACAGCAAAGGTTGCTGCCCGTCCCTTCCTCTGGAAGCTTTATCCCGGAGGGGCACGCATCAGATGCCAGCCAGAGCTCTCCTCTATGAGGTGTCTATTGACCCCTACTGGGAGATGTCTCCCCATCAGGAGATACTAGGGTGAGGGACCCACTTGAGGCCATCTGTCCCTTAGCAGTGCTCCAGCACTGTGCTGGGAGATTCGCTGTTCTCTCCAGAGCTGGCAGGCAGGAACGTTTAAGTCTGCTGATGCTGAGCCCACAGTCACCCCTTCCTCCAGTTGCTCCATCCCAGGGAGATGGGAGTTTATCTATAAGCCCCTGACTGGGGCTGCTGCCTTTCTTTCAGAGATGCCTTGCCCAGATAGGAGGAATCAAGAGAGGCAGTCTGGCTACAGTGGCTATGTAGCTGTAGTGGGCTCCACCCAGTTTGAACTTTTCTGGCAGCTTTGTTTACATTGTGAGGGGAAATCCACCTACTCAAGCCTTGGTGATGGCCATTGTCCCACACCCCACCAAGCTTGAGCATCCCAGGTTGACTTCAGACTGCTGTGCTGGCTGTGAGAGTTTCAAGCCAGTGGATCTTAGCTTGAAGGGCTCCATTGGGGTGGGATCCACTGAGCTAGACCATTTGGCTACCTGGCTTCAGCCTCCTTTCCAGGAGAGTAAACAGTTCTGTCTCATTGGTGTGCCAGGTGCCACTGGGATATGAAAAAAATCTCCTGCAGCTATCTTGGTGTCTGCCCAAATGGTCAAACAGTTGTGTGCTTGAAACCCAGGGCCCTGGTGGTGTAGGTACCTGAGGGAATCTCCTGTTTGAGGGTTGCAAAGACTATTGGAAAAGCATAGTATCTGGGCCAGAGTGCACAGTCCCTCACAGCTTCCCTTGACTAGAGGAGGGAGTTCCTCAACCCCTTACACTTCACCAGTGAGGTGACGCCCCACCCTGCTTCTGCTTGCCCTCAGTGGGCTGTACCCACTGTCTAAGCAGTCCCAGTGAGATGAGCCTGGTACCTCTGTTGGAAATGCAGAAAGCACCCACCTTCTGCATTGATCTTGCTAGGAGCTGCAGACCAGAGCTATTCCTATTAGGCCATCTTGCCCAGGAATTTTTAGCAGTTCTTACAGTGGTGGCTTGTAGTGGCAAATTCTCTCATCATTTGTTAATCTGAAGAAGA
Organism: Piliocolobus tephrosceles; assembly: GCF_002776525.5. Lineage (NCBI taxonomy): Eukaryota > Metazoa > Chordata > Mammalia > Primates > Cercopithecidae > Piliocolobus > Piliocolobus tephrosceles. The sequence goes on along the minus strand of NC_045444.1, from coordinate 69,841,088 downwards.
CTGTATCTTTCCTTCATACATGAATCTTAGCATTGCTGGGTACAAAATTCTTGGCTTGTAATTGTTTTGTTTGTGGAGAGTGAAGATAGGGCCTCAATCCCTTCTAGCCTGTAAGATTTATTTCTGCTGAGAAATATGCTGTTAATCTGGTAAGTTTATAGGTTACCTGGCACTTTTGTCTCATAGCTCTTAAGATTTTTCTTTCATCTTAACTTCAGATAACCTGTTGACATTGCGCCTAGGGAATGACTTTTTTGTGACAAATTTCCCAGGTATTTTTATGTCCTTCAAGTATTTGGATGTCTAGGTCTCTTGCAAGGCAAGGGCAGTTTTGCTTGGCTAATCCTCTAAATATGTTTTCCAAACTTTTAGATTTCTCTTCTTCGCTAGTAATGCTGATCATTCTTAGGTTTGGTTGTCTAACATAATCCCAGATTTATTAGAGATTTATTCATATATTTTTATTCTTTTTTCTTTATCTTTGTTGGATTGGGTTAATTTGAAGACATTGTCTTTGAGCTCTGAATTTCTTTCTTCTACTTGTTCAATTCTATTGCTATGACTTTCCTGAGCATTTTGTATTTCTATAAGTGTGTCCATTGTTTCCTGGAGTTTTGATTTTTTTTTATTTATGTTATCTATATCCTTGAATATTTGTCCCTTCACTTCTTGTAGCATTTTTTGTGCTTCCTTACATTGGGCTTTGCCTTTCTCTGGTGTCTCCCTGATTAGCTTAATAACTAACCTCGTGAATTTTTTTTCAGGTAAATCAGGGATTTCTTCTTGGTTTCAATCTATTGTTGTTGAGCTAGTGTGATTTTTGGGGGGTGTTAATGAAACTTGCTTTGTCATATTACCAGACTTGATGTTCTGGTTCCTTCTTATTTGGGTTGGCTCTGTCAGAGAGAAGGTCTAGGGCTGAAGGTTGTTGTTCAGATTCTTTTTTCCCACAGGGTGTTCCCTTGATGTAATACGCTCCTCCTTTTCCTATGGATGTAGCTTCCGAGAGCTGAGCTGTTGCGTTTGGTATCTCTCTTCTGCATCTAATCACCCAGCAAGTCCACCAGGCTCCAGACTGGTACTAGAGGTTTTTTGCACAGAGTCCTGTGATGTGAACTGCCCATGGGTCTCTCAGTCATGGATACCAGCACCTGTTCCAATGGAGGTGGCAGGGGGGTGAAATGGACTCTGTAAGGGTTCTTAGCTTTGGTGGTTTAATGCACTATTTTTGTGCTGGTTGGCCTCCTGCTGGGAGGTGGCGCTTTCCAGAGAGCATCAGTTGTGGTAGCATGGGGAGCAACACATGGTGGGTGGGGCCCTGCAATTCTCAAGAGTATATGCCCTTTGTCTTTAGTTTCCAGGGTGGGTAGGGAAGGACCATTGGGTGGGGACAGAGTTAGGCGTGTCTGAGCTCAGACTCTTTTTGGGCAGGTCTTGCTGCAGTGGAGGATGGGGGTGAGGATCCTAGGTAAATAGAATTATGTTCCTAGGAGGATTATGGCTGCCTTTGCTATGTCATGCAGGTTGTCAGGGAAGTACGGGAAAGCCTGCAGTCACGGGCCTTACCCAGCTCCCACACATCCGAAGGGCTCATCTCACTCTCATGACATCCTCACCAACAGTACTGATTCTGTTTCCAGGTGGTGGGTGAGCAGGACTGAGAACTTGCCCCAGGCTACCCACCTTTCAGCTATGAAAGCAAGTATGGCTTTTCTTTCTTCTTCCCTGCCTGTGGACTCTGCACATCAGATTCATGCCCTCCCCCAGGTTCTGGCCTGGAGACTTCTGGATCAGTTCAAAGTTCAGCTCAAGGTTTCCTTCTCCCTGTGACATTTTCCCAGTGCCTCTGGCCACCCTCCTGAAGGACCCTTATGAGGCCAGGCAGAAATGGGTTGCCAGGGAACCCAGCGAGCTCACAAGGCTTTTTCCACTACTTCCTCTACCCCTATATTTTGCTCAGCTCTCTAAATTGACCCAGCTCCAGGTAAGGTCAGAATAGTCTCCTGTAATCTAGACCTTCGGTCTCCCCAGTAGGGACATGTGTCAGGGACAGATGACCTCCCTTTCCCACTTCCACAGTTTGGGCATTCACAGTATTTGTGTTGTCTCCTGGGCCCTGCAAGAGCAATTTCCTTCCCTCAGAGGATCTGTAGGTCCTCTCAGGTTTCCTGATTTATTCCTGCCGTCATTCTGAAGCAAAAATTCACTATGCAAGCCTTCACACACTGCTCTGTCCATCTGAGTTGGAGCTGCAATCTAGTCCTATTTCCCATCCACCATGATCCCTCTCTAGAAACCCTATTTTAAATGGAACCTGGAATGTGGACTGCACAGCCCTGGTGACAGGAGAGCCCTGATGTATGTCTACCACCCTAATGTATTTGACATCCAGAGCTTGTGCTTGAGACTGTTCTCCTTTCTGCAGTGCCTCAAACTGAGGAGGCTTCCTTTTGCTCTGATAAAAGACTTCCTTTTACTTTGCAGTGCCTCAAACTGAGGAGGCTTCATTTTACCAAAATGAAGCTTTTACTTTCTCATTTAATGAAGACATCTCTGTCATTTCAAAGTGAATCTATTTCATACTTGGTTAATAGGGAAATTATCCCATTTTTAGGTGACTCACAATATAGATCCTTGTATTCCACCTCTCAGTACATCCTACTGTTTCTAGAATTGTTTCCTATTCTCCTACTTTTCATATACTGCTAGCACTCTTTGCCAGGAAATTACTCCCTCTCCGTCTAACCATCTCCTATGCTTCTTGAAATCTATCTCTGGCAAGTGTCACTCATTGAGGCATTCCTTATGTTCCCAGTGAGATTTGACTGCTGTTTCTCTGTTTCACAGGATCCTCGAGGTGTCACTTCACCAGCCGGAAACCTCTGTGGCTGGTGGCACCTTCTGCCTAAGTATTGCTCGTGCCCACTGGGCTTGCTCCACCCACTCGGCCCAGCAGTCTGTGCTCACATCTTGTTACCAGCCCAGATCCCACACCTGCCAAGGGTGAGCCAGGCACAGAGTGGTGAGAGGTGTGCAAATGAGTGAGCATGGGACCAAGCCATTGGGCACAGCAGACAGGCTGGCTGCTGCAGGGGGTAGGCAGCTCCAGATGCCAACACCAGTGACAGCTCTGTGCAAGGCTGCAGCTGGACCAGATATGCTGCATACAGCTTCTGCTGCAGGTACCCATATCTGGACAAGGGAAATGCAGTAGCAATCAGAAGCTTTGAGATGTCAAGAACCACAGAACTCCACAGAGGGTGTCATAGTCCTGGCTCAGTGATCCCCTAGGTCTGTGCTCCCTGAAAGGCCACAACTCATCTGTCCCCATTGCGTACGATGTGGTGAGCAGGATGTGGTGGGGGGCATGTTTCAGCCACGTTTGTGTTACAGCTCTTTTAGTCCTGCCATTTGGCAGGTCCTGAGTTTTTGTCCTGTGTCCAGGAAGAACAAAGTACATGGACAACCGGAGGGTAAGCAAGGTAGAGAGGAGCTTCATTGAGCAGTTGAACAGTTCCCAGGAGACATACAAAGGACAGCTCCTTTCCAAAGGCAGGTCATCCCTACAAGTGTGCAGCTCACAGCCAAGAGGAGACCCAGAGTGGGTAGCTCCTTCCCACAGGCAGGTCGTATCCCCAAGTTGTGGCTGACTCCAGGGTTTTTATGGGCTTCAGAGGGGATGAAGTCCGTGCTGATCTGTCCATGTGCAGCCATGGGTGGGCCTGGAAAAGCACTATAAGTTCTCACTTCGGTTCACAGACCTGGCAGCCCAGGCTCTAGGCTTCAGGCCATCCCTGGCTTGAAGGTGGGGTTTCACCAAGGACCTGCCCTTTTCTGCCCAGGAGCCTGCCTGCCTCTTGCCACCATCAATCATGTTGTCCATAGTACCCAGGCTGTTCATGCCGAGGGGTGCCTGCAGGCCCACGTGGAGCCACCCTTGGCTTCCCTCCTGTGCTCATTGTTACCCAAAATCCAGAGGGGGCCAAGGTGGCAGGGGGCTGGTGTGTCAGTGCCACCCTGATTGCATGCACACCTGGCTGGGTTGTAATCGCACCAGGGATCAGCTTCAATTTTGCTCCAAAATTTAAGCAGGAGTAGGGACTGGGAGCAGGCACTTTCAAGCCTGCATGGGCAAGAGGCTTCCTGGGCCCCCAAGAGCAGAGTGATGCCCAGGTCCTCAGCCATGGCTTGGTGGCTGCAGCTGCACCATGAAGTGCAGTTCTCCTGCCCACGAACTCAGAAGGGGGCAGGGTTCCCACCTCATGATGCTGGCTGCACCTCCCCAGCTGCAGCCAGCATCATGGTAGCAGCTGCTCTAGACGGGCCACCACTGGCATAATATCTGTAGCTGATACTTATCCCATCATAGCACTTTCCAAATTCTAGCCTTAGGACAAAAAGAACTGCTCATCTCTATTTCACCCTAGTATTGTCATCGTGTTATTCCATTGTAATGCAATAAATATAAGCTGTCATTAAATAAGAGTTTACTATTAAGGTGGTAGCTTAGGTTTTATTTATAGACTGACTCCTCTTTGCACTTCTAAGTTCTTTGGAATAATCAAAGCTGGTTGACAGAAGCATTGATGCTGCTTCACTGTTAAAGACAAATTTATAGATTATTTAAATGACCCTCATATACTCCATATTTTCAAAAATCTTAATGATGAATCTTTAAAGACTGTACCTTAGACTCGCCAACATCTAGCCTCTCAGATACATTAATCAGACAGCTTAATCTATGTGCCATTTAAACTTGGTTTAAGCTGGAACCACGAATAAATTAAGTCACCCGGCTAATTTTTTGCATTTTTTAGTAGAGATGGGGTTTCACCGTGTTAGCCAGGATGGTCTTGATCTCCTGACCTCGTGATCAACCCACCTTGGCCTCCCAAAGTGCTGGGATTACAGGCATGAGCCAATGCACCCAATCATATCACACATTTTTTAGGGTCACTATGTTTTACTTTACAAAATAGCGAAAGTCTATTAGGTTCAAGCTTAAAAATATTTCATCATATTTTCCTGATAAGTATTTTCTTATGCAAATAATTCTAGTGAGATTCACCTCACTACTGTAAGCACTTTCTTCAGCCTTATTAATGAAAGATTGCGAATTAGCAGACAAGAAATCTAGAAAGGTTTAGGCTTGAAGTCAAGTTTGATTTTAATGTCTATTATTTGGAGAACCTAACTGAATATTTGCATGCCTAATATGTTTACTTAGAAGGAAGAAGAATTCTATCAGAAAGCTTGTAAGGAGGAGCACAAATCCATACCTCTTACCTAGTCAGCAGGTGAGCTGGAGACCAGAGTGATGTGGCTCACAGCCTGTGGGACACCTGAAGCTCTCCATGACCACCTCTGTCTCAGCAGCCACTATAACTGTTCTTGAGGCCTGATGGTGTTGATGTGGCTGGACAAGAAGAGTGAAAGCCACCTGAAAGCAGGCAGATCAGTATGTATGTGAGCTCAGTTATCTCAGGCTAGGGGCTGTGAAGATCTGGGAACCAGGGGTTACCACTGTGTTCCACATGAATGAGAAACCACCTAGTCCCAGTGGTGATGGGCAAAGGAGCAGAGCCCTACAAGATGGCAGTGGGGAAATGGTGCGCAGGCAGCTGGTCTTCCTTCTACCCTACCTTGATATTGGAAGATAGGGTATAAAGAATAATGGGCTACATTTGACCAATAGGAAGGATGAGCCACCATTTGGGGAGATTTACTGCTTTTCATAGAAGGTCTGTGTACATAATATGGGGTTGGAGGGAAGGCTGCTCTCAACATTTTTAAAAAGTCCCACCTTTAAATATGCAAGTTATTTTTCCACATTTAAGCCTTAAAGAATGTATCAACATAAAATAAGGCAGAGTTAAAATCACATGACTTGTAAATGACCTTTTGTGAAAAAAAATAAAATAAAGTCATAAAGAAATGCCTTCTGGGAACGACTTTTGGAAATGGAATTGTCAGACCGTCTCCAGAAGTGATATCTCCACATTTGATCAATGGGTTAGAGAGAAGAGGAGATGAAGCAAAGAACTGTGAAGAGGCCGATTAGAAAATCGAAGAAATTTTTCATCCATAATTGGTATGTTGAGAAGAAAGTATGTCTTATATATTCAATTCATATATGAGGGAGCTAAAAGCTAACATAATACCCACGTTCATGCAAATGTATGTAATTATAAATGGCAAAGAAGAAAACATATATCCCAATATCATACGGAAGCACAAATCAAAACAAAAGAATCATCAGAATCTCCTACCATGAAAAGGAAGAAAGGCACTATGCCATACTACTCATATTTAAAAGTCAAATTTATATCATAATCATTGTTCTGAAGTGCATGTTATTCTTCACTACTGTTTATATAGTTGATGCTAAGTACCTTTCTTGAAATAGCTCATCTTTCCAGACATTCTGAAGTGCTATGTTAAAAGTAAGCTAATGCATTTGGTAAATATCTTTTTATTAAAATTCTTTGAAATACTGATAATGCTATATTTAAGTTAAATGGCCAAACCATTTCTCTAAGCAGTTTACACTTTGTGCACTGCTTTCAGGAGAACAGGGGGGAATACATAGTGCAAAGCATTATTTGTCACTGTTTTTATAGTTAAATAAGATTATCACCCATGCGTCTGTGCATTTTGTTCGTTTTTGCTGTGCATACACAGTGTATGTAATGGAAAGATGAGTCCTGATTTCACAAGGTCTTGTCTTTAGACGTTCAACAGTTTTCCAACATATAAAAAGGAGAATGGGAAAACAAGGATTGGCAAAGACTTTCTTTTGACCCAACTTGAATTGGGCTCCTCTGAGTCCTTTCTCACTACTTTGTAACTTGGGCTCTATTAGTGTACTGTTTACTCCAGTTTTAGCAAGAAGCCTGATGAGTTAGTTTGGCAAAAATCCCCATGCTTGATATCTAATCAAATTCTTTATCCTCCACACTCAATATTTTACCACCCTGTCCTGCCTTCAGCAAAAATTCTGTCAAGTCAGTTTAGCCAGAATCCCCTTTTCTTCTGATATTTCCTTCCTTTTAGTAATTTCCCATCCAAAAATCTACACCTCTGCTTCTTAGCTATTAATTTCCACTTGTCCTTTCTGTACTCAGAATTCAGCCTGATCTTTCTCCCCTACTAAAAATTAGAGCAGCCTACCCATTCCTCACAAATAAAATCTGCCGTACCATTCTTTAATAAATGTCAAATATACACACACACACACACATGTGTGTGTGTATATATATATTTGACATTTATT
>NC_045444.1:69628181-69813815 GCF_002776525.5 Piliocolobus tephrosceles | reverse complement strand
TGGTTACTGTAGCCTTGTAGTATAGTTTGAAGTCAGGTAGCGTGACGGAGTTTTCTCTTTCTTGATGAATCTTTGTCTGGCTTTGGTATCAGGGTAATACTGGCCTCATATAATTAGCTTGGAAGTATTTCTCCTCCTCTGTGTTTTGGAATAATTTGAGTAGAATTGGTATTAGTTTTTCTTTAAATGACTGGCAGAATTCAGCAGTGAAGCCATCAGGTCCTGGGGTTTTTTATACTAGCAGACTTTTTGTTATGAATTTGATCTTATTACTTTTTATCGATGTCTTCAGGTTTTGGATTTCTCCTGGGTTCAATCTTGGTAGGTTGTATGTGTCTAGGAATTTGTCCCTTTCTTCTGGATTTTCTAATTTGTTGGCACATAGTTGCTCATAGTAGGCAGTAATTATCCTTAGAATTTCTGCCGTACCAGTTTTCATTTCTGAATTTTGTTTCTATCTTTTCTGGGTTTTTTTTTTTTTTTTTTTCTCAGTCTGGCTAAAGGTTAACTAATCTTCTTTAACTTTTCAAAAAACAACGTTTTGTTTCATTCATCTTTCTTATTGATTTCTTCATTTCAAATTCATTTACTTCTGTTCTGCTCTTTATTATTTCTCTTATAGTGGTTGGGGTTTGATTTGCTCTTGTTTTTCTAGTTTTTTTGAGATGCATAGTTAGAGAGTTTATTTGAAGTTTTACCTTTATTTTTATTTTGACACTTAAATCTGTTAACTTCTCTCTTAGTACTGCTTTTGCTGCATTCCCATAGGTTTTGGTATGTTTTATTTCCACTATCATTTGTTTCAATAAATTTTTCAATTTTCTTTTTAATTTCTTTGCTGACCCTTTGGCCACCCAGGAGCATATTGTTCAATTTTCATGCATTTGTATAGCTTCCAAAATTCCTCTTATTACTTTCTAGTTTTATTCCATTGTGACCAAAGAAAATGCCTGATATTATTTCAATTTTTTTTTAATTTTTAAGACTTCTTTTGTGATCTAACTTATGGCCTATCCTTGAGAATCATCCATGTACTTAGTAAAAGAATGTATATTCTGCATCCTTTGAAAGAAATGTTCTGTAATATATATTAGATCCATTTGGTCTGTAGTGCAGATTAAGTACAATGTTTCTTTGTTGATTTTTTATCTGGAAGATCTGTCCAGTGTTGAAAGTGAAGTTTTGAAGTCTCCAGCTCTTATTGTATCAGGGCCTATCTCTCTCTTTAGCTCGAATAATATTTGCTTTATATATCTGGGTGCTCTAGAGTTCAGTGGATATATATTTAAAATTATTATACCTTCTTGCTAAATTGACCCCTATATTAAATAGTGACCTTCTTTGTCTCTTCTTACAGTTTTCATCTTGAAATCCATTTTGTTTGATATAAGTATAGCAAATCTTGCTTCTTTTTGGCTTCTTTTGGCATGGAATATCTTTTTCTGTACCTTTATTTTCAGCCTACATCTGTCATTATTGGTGAAGTGAATTTCTTGTAGGCAGCAGGTCATTGAGCCTTGTTTGTTTATTCATTCAGCCATTCAGTCTTGTTTGGAGAGGTCAGTCCATTTACGCTCAATGTTATTGTTAGTATATAAGGATGTAATCTTTCCATTTTATTATTTTTGTTGTTTTGTGTTCTTCTCTTCCTTTTTTCTTACCTTCCTGTCTTCCTTTATTGAAGATGATTTCCTCTGATGATATGATTTAGTTTCTTGCTGTTTATTTTTTGTATATTCATTGCATGCTTTTTGGTTTGAGGTTACAATGAGGCTTACAAATACTGTCTTATAACCCATTATTTTAACCTAATAACAACTTTACACTTTTTTCATAAGCAAATAAAAAAGCAAATAAAAATTCTATGCCTTAACTTCATCATGCCATTTTTAAAAAATTTTTTGTTGATTCTATTTACATTGTATATTATCTATGTCTTAAAAAGTTGTTGTAGTTTTTTTATCAGTTCATTGTTTCGTTTTTCTACTTAGAATAAGAGTACTTTACACACCACAGTTACAGTGTTATAATATTGTGTGGTTTTCTGTGTGCTTACTATTACTGGTGAGTTTTGTACCTTCGGATGATTACTTATTGCTCGTTAACATCGTTTTCTTTTTAACTGAAGTACTAGCATTTCTTATAGTAAAGGCCTTGTATAGATGAAATCCCTCAGCTTTTGTTAGTCTGGGAAATTCTTTATCTCTCCTTCAAGTTTGAAGGGTGTTTTCACTGGATATAATATTATGGATAAAAGTTTTTGTTTTGTTTTTTCTTTCAGCACTTTAAGTACATCATGCCACTCTCTCCTGGCCTGTAAGTTTTCCACTGAAAAGTCTGCTGCCAGATGTATTAGAGCTTCATTGTGTGTTACTGGTTTCTTTTATGTTGCTGCTTTTCAGGCCCTTTCTTTATCCTTGATCTTTGGGAGTGTGATTATTAAATGCCTCGAGGTAGTAGTCTTTTGGTTCAATCCACTTGGTGGTCTATAACCTTTTTATACTTGGATATTGATATCTTTCTCTAGGTTTGGAAAGTTCTCTGTTATTATCCCTTTGAATAAACTTTCTACTCCTATATCTTCTTCTACCTCCTCTTTAAGATCAATTAGTCTTCAGTTTGCCCTTTTGAGGCTATTTTCCAGATCTTATAAGGATGCTTAATTGTTTTTCATTCTTTTTTCCTTTGTTTCCTCTGACTATGCTCAACCTCGACCCTGCTCCAAAGGGAGGAGAAAACAACACCTAGACATACAAATAAAAGAAGTTCAAAGAATACCTGGGAAATTCATCACAAAAAAGATAACTACCCAAGCGTAGTCATCAGGTTATTAAAGGCAAGCCAAAGGAAAGAAACCTAAGAGCTGTGAGACAAAAGCATCAGGTAACCTATAAAGGAAAACTAGTCAGATTAACAGCATATTTCTCAGCAGAAATCCTGATAGCCAGAAGGATCTAGGATCCCGTCTTTAGCTTCCCAAACAAAATAATAGTCACCTAAGAATTCTGTATCCAGCAAAACTAAGCTTCAAAATTGAAGAAGAGATATCTTTTTCAGACAGGCTGAGAGGATTTCCCACTATCAAGCCAGCACTACAAGAAATGCTAAAAGAAGTTCTAAATCTTGAAACAAAACCTCAAAATACACCAAAATAGAACCTCCTTAAAGCATAATTCTCACACCACCTATAAAACAATAACACAATAAAAAAGGTATTCAGGGAACAACTAGTAAAATGAATAAAATAATGTCTAAAGGCCTAAATGCTCAACTTAAAAGATACAGAATGGAAGAATGGACAAAAACCCAGCCACTACGTTTCTGCTGTCTTTAAGAGACTCACCAAACACATAAGGACTCATATAAACTTAAGGTAAAGGGGTAAAAAAGATTCCATGCAAATGGAAACCAAAAGCAATCAGGAATAGCTATTCTTATATCAGACAAAACAAACATTAAAGCAACAACAATTAAAAAAAGAGAGGGACATTATATAATGATGAAAGGATCAGTCTAACAGAAAAAAATCAAAATCCTAAATATATATGTGCCTAACATGGGAGCTCCCAAATTTATAAAGCAGTTATTGCTAGACATAATAAATGAGATAGACAGCAACACAATGATAGCGGGGAAACTTCAATACTCCACTGACAGTACTAGACAGGTCATCAAGACAGAAAGTCAACAAAGAAACAATGGATTATACTCTAGAACAAATGAACTCAGTGGATATTTACAGAACATTCTACCCCAGAAATGTAGACATTCTTTTCATCACCCCATGGAAAAGTCTCCAAGAAAGACCATATGATAGGCCACAAAACAAGTCTCAATAAATTTAAGGAAATCAAACGTATATCAAGTACTCTCTCAGACCACAGTGGAATGAAATTAGAATTTAACTTCAAGAGGAACCCTCAGAAGTATACAAATATGTGGAAATTAAATAATTGGCTCCTGAATGAACTTTGGAACAACAATAAGATCAAGATGGAAATTTAAAAATTCTTCAAACTAAACGATAATAGTGACACAACCTATCAATACCTCTGAGACAGCAAAAGCAGCACAAAGAAAAAAGGTTATTTGGCATTAAATGCCTACATCAAAAAGTCTAAAATAGCATAGACAATGTAAGACCACATCTCAGGGAACTAGAGAAACAAGGACAAACTAAACCCAAACCCAGCAGAAAAAAAGAAACAACAAAGATCAGAGCAGAATTAAATGAAATGGAAACAAACAAAAAAATCCAAAAGATAAGTGAAACAAAAAGCTGATTTTTTGAAAAGGTAAACAAAATTGATCATTAGTAATATTAACCAGAAAAAAAAAAAGAAAAGAGAAAATCCAAATAAGTTTCATGAGAAACAAGATGGGAAAAATTACAACTGATGCCACAGAAATACAAAAGATCATTCAAGGCCACCATGAACACCTTTACTCTTACAAACTAGAAAATCTAGAGTAGACAGATAAATTCCTGAAATACAAACTCTGGAAAGACCAATAACAAGTAGCAAGATAGAAAAAGTAATTTAAAAATTGTCAGCAAATAATTCAGGAACAGATGGATGCACAGCTGAATTTTATCAGGCATTCAAAGAATTGGTACCAATGTTACTAAAACTATTCCAAAAGACAGAGAAAGAAGGAATCCTCCCTAAATCACTCTATGAATCCAGGATTACTCTAATACTCAAACCAGGAAATGACATAACAACAACAAAACTACAGACCAATAACAATGATGAACATTGATGCCAAAATCCTCAACAAAATACTAGCTAACCAAATCCAACAGCATATCAAAAAGATTATACATCATGATCAAGTGGGTTTCATACCAGGGATGCAGGGATAGTTTTACATATGCCAGTCAACAAATGTGATACATCACATAAACAGAATGAAAAATAAAAATCATGTGATCATCTCAATAGATGCCGAAAAAGCATTTTACAAAATCCAGCATCCCTTTGTGATTAAAACTTTCAGCAAATCAGCATAGGAGAAACATACCTTAAGGTAATAAAAGCCATCTATGACAAACCCATAGACAACATCACACCGAATGGCAAAAAGTTGAAAGTATTCCCCCTGAGACCTGGAACAAGACAGGGATGCCCACTTTTACCATTTCTATTCAACATCATACTGGAAGTCCTAGCCAGCACAATCAGTCAAGAGAAAGAAAGAAAGGGCATCCAAATGAGTAAATGGGAAGTAAAACTGTTGCTCTTCACTGATGATATGACTGTACTCCTAGAAAACCCTAAAGACTAACTCAAAAAGCTCCTAGATCTAATAAATAAATTCAGTAAAGTTTCAGGATACAAAATTAATGTATACAAATCAGTAGCACTGCTATACACAGACATCAATCAAGCTGAGAATCAAATCAAGAACTCAACACCCCTTTTACAATAGTTGCAAAAAATAAAATACTTAAAAATATACCTAACCAAGGAGGTGAGAGATCTGTACAGGAAAACTATGGAACACTGCTTCAAGAAATCGTAGGTGACACAAACAAGTGGAAACATATCCCATGCTCATGGATGGGTGGAATCAATACTGTGAAAATGACCATATTGCCGAAAGCAATCTACAAATTTAATGCAATTCCCATCAAAATACCATCATCATTCTTCACGGAACTAGAAAAAATCCTAAAATTTATAGGAAACCATAAAAGAGCCTGCATAGACAAAGCAAGACTATGCAAAAAGAACAAATCTGGAGGAACTGAATTACTTGATGTTAAAGTATACTACAAGGTTATAATTACCAAAACAGCATGGTTCTGGTATAAAAATAGGCAGGTAGACCAATGAAACAGAAATAGAGAACCCAAAAGTAAAGTCAAATACTTACACCCAACTGATTCTTGACAAGACAAATAAAAACATAAAGTGGGAAAAGAACACCCTATTCAACAAATGATGCAGGAATAACTGGCAAGCCACATGTAGAAGAATGAAGCTGGATCCTAATCCCTCATCTTATATAAAAATCAACTAAATATGGATCAAAGACATAAATGTAAGACCTGAAACCATAAAAATTCTAGAAGATAACATCAGAAAAATTCTTCTAGACATTGGGCTTAGGCAAAGAATTCATGACCAAGAACCCAAAAGCAAATGCAACAAAAACAAAGATTAATAGATTGGACCTAATTAAATTAAAAAGCTTCTGCACAGCAAAAGAAATCATTGGAAGAGGAAATAGACAACCCACAGAGTGGGAGAGAATATTCACAAATCACATCTGACAAAGGACTAATATCCAGAACCTACAAGGAACTCAAACAAATCAGCAAGAAAACAATAATCCCATCAAAAAGTTGGCAAAGTGCATGAATAGGCAGTTCTCAAAAGAAGACATACAAATGGCCAAGAAATATATGAAAAAAATGCTCAAAATCCCTAATTACCAGGGAAATGCAAATCAAAACCAGAATGGCATAGTACCTTATTCCTGCAAGAATGGCCATAACTAAAAAAATTTAAAAATCAGATGTTGACATGGATGTGGTTAAAAAATAACACTTTTACACTGAGGTTGTGAATGTAAACTAGTACAACACTATGGAAAATAGTATGGAGGTTCTTTAAAGAATTAAAGTAGAACTACTGTTTGATCCAGCAATCCCACTATTGGAAAATAAGTCATTATATGAAAAAGACACTTGCACATGTGTGTTTACAGCAGCACAATTCGCAACTGCAAAAATATGGAACCAGCTTAAATGCCCATCAACTAACAAGGGGATGAAAAAAATGTGATGCATACATAGATCATGGAATACTACTTAGCCATAAAAAGGAATGAAATAATAGCATTTGCAGCAACCTGGATGGAGTTAGAGACCATACTTCTAAGTGAAGTAACTGAATAATGGAAAAGCCAACATTGTGTATTCTCATTTATAAGCAGGAGCTAGGCTATGAGGATGCAAAAGCGTAAAAATAACATATTGAAGTTTGGGGACTCAGGAAGAAGAGTGGAGGGTGGTGAAGAATAGAAGACTACACATATGGTACAGTGTATGCTGCTTGGGTAATGGGTGCACCAAAATCTCAGAAATCATCACTAAAGAACTTATCCATGTAACCAAATGCCACCTGTTCCTTCAAAACTGCTGGAATACAAATAAAATACAATTCAAAAGGTACAAATATTTGATAGAAATCGCTGGTGAAGCCATCTTGATCAATGGTTTTTTGATAAATTTTTTTCCATTATGTTTTCCATTGTTATTGCTGATTGTGCTGGATTGTTTCTTGTGAACCTGACACTACTGTTTCTAAGTAAGGCTGGAAAATCCATTTCCCAGACCTCTTCCCTGTGCTGTTCTACATTACATTTGCCAAAGACCGGATTGTAAATGTGATTTGGAAATGCAGGTAAAGCACTAGCCATTATTCGCAGAACGATCATATTTGACAGATCCAGTGATGACTGCTCCCTGAGAGGCACAGCTTGACTTATCCTCTTCCCTATACATTTTGCCAGCTGCTTGCCCTACCAAACACCCACGGCTTCAGGACTACTAGCAGATACAAACCTACTGCCCTATCTGGGCAGATTTGCCCTATCTGGGCAACAATTGCCATGCAGTCAGAAAATTTCAGATCTCTCTAAAAGCTCCCCCATGGCTTGACCCTCTTCAATGGCCAGTCACATACAACTTTGAAGATTTTTCCTAAACTTGCGTTCTTTCACCCATGCTAGTGCCCCAGTGGATTATGATTCGTTGTTGTTCCTCTTATCTCTGAACTTCCTAGACCCTTCCAGAAATTCTCTTTTTCTGCTTATCCAGGATTGTGTAAATTATAATTCCTAAATATTATATTCCCATAATTGTAGTGGATTTATATTCTGACAGATTTCTAACTGATAAAATAGCACATAAAATATATATTTTTTTAAAATTTGCTTTTTATATGCTACTTTATTAAACTTTCTTGCTGTTCTACTGAATTCTAACTTGATTTTCTATGGAAACAGATACTTAACTCCTCCATTTCCAGTGGATGTAGTGGTTGTTCCTCATAGTAGTTTAACAAAATTAATATTGATTCTTACTGCATTAGTGATTATAGTGGAGATGCCTCTAATGTGTCAACATAGCAGTTTCCCCACCTTGAGATATTTTTCACCGTATTGAAGTTAATCCTTCTCTTCTTGTTTGTGTTGATATTAAAGTATCTTTGAATTTTGAAGATATTTGATCTTGCCACACTTGGTTCCAGGAATATTTAGCAACTTGTAATTATCTGTTAATAATATGGTGAATCATATTTGCTAAAATATGCTTTAGAGTTTTCCCCTTATATTCATAAGGAGGATTGCTTTATGTGTCAATCAGTGCCCTTAGTTGCAAACAACAAAGTTTCTTCCACACATTCAGGTCTCATACTGACCTAACTGGATTGGTAGAACTGGTTGTTCCATAGGTAAAAATGAGACTAGATTCTATCCTTGTGGGAAACAAACAGAAAAATAAAAAGGAACATAAAGATATTGGCCAGCCATGAATGGAAAATGTCCACTATTGTCTGTAAATTTTAAGTATTACTTTGATCTGATTTTGTTATAAGAGATACCACAACTTCTTAATATAAAATTCTCCCAGTACATTATATTTTCTTTCTTAATGGTCTGAAATTAAATATTTTAGGACTACAGGTCATAGATTTTTGTACTGTGTTACCACCACTCAACTATGCCACTGGAGAGCTAGAGCAGCCATAGACAATACATAAATCAGTAGATATGATTGTGTTCCAAAACACGTTTTATGTACAAAAACAAGTAGCCAGTCCATGAGCCATAGTTGGTCAGTTCCCACGTAGAACCATCATATATAGCATGAAATTGTTTCTTAAAGGTTTTTTTTTAAAATTTTTAAAATTGTTTTGAAATGGAGTCTCGCTCTGTCACTCTGGCTGGAGTGCAGTGGCATGATCTCGGCTCACTGCAACCTCCACCTCCCAGGTTCGAGCGATTCTCCTGCCTCAGCCTCCAAAGTAGCTGGGATTACAGGCGCCCACTACCATGCCTGGCTAATCTTTGTATTTTTGGTAGAGATGGCGTTTCACCATGTTGGCCAGCCTGATCTTCAACTCCTAACCTCAAGTGATACTCCTGCCTCAGCCTCTCTAAGTGCTGGGATTACAGGATGAGCTACCACTCCCAGCCTGTTTTTTAAAAGTTTAGAAGGACTAATCCAATATTGATTATAAAATGGCAAACTTTGCCCTTTTTTCAGTTTTGTCTCTTATTTGATTTCTATTTATATCAGTTTGCTGGATGATTATTCGTCCTATCATTTTAGCTTTATTAAGTTACTTTGGGATTTTTTTTGTTGCTGTTGTTTTTGGTGTGGTCCCTTGTAGATAGCATATATTGGATTTAGTTTTTAATCACTTTTCAAGTTTTTTATCCTTCAGCTATGCAAAAAGCACTAGAAGCTTGTTTTTATACTTTTTTGAAGAATATGTATTATAAATGTGAAATGTGAATGACTAATAGGTAGACATCTGGAATGAATATCAATAGACCACACTATTTACTAACATAATAATGACAGTTACAACCATTGTTTGTAAGCATTCAGCTAGAAACAGATTTAAAAGAAAAAAGTGATATAAATAGCATGTGAACACATACCAATAATTACCTTCTCCATGAAAAATAAAAATGATAATTTTATTCCTGTTAATGGATATGTCAAATGTAAAGCTATCTAAAATATTTAAAATAATTAGCAAACATATAATAGTAAAGATCAGTTTTATTTTTAGCAACAAATGCAAATGCTTCCTCTTACCTTTCTTCCATTTAATATTTTGTATTTAAATTGTTTTCTTCATATTTAAAACTTCACAAATAATGTGCTTTGGTTTCTGGCTTTATGGGGAATAGCATGCCCTAGGGCATGAATTCGGGTGCCCTAGAAAAAAGAGCAAATCTCCAAAACTAAAAACTAAATTATAGTTATAAATTTATGATGTACTATTTGTGTCATCGAATTCGAAAACTTAATTTTCTGGTCCTTACTTACCTTTTCCTATAAAAATAGGAGAACTTTTTTTTCACATCAGGGAGTTTTAAGAAAATAAGAATATATAAGTTTAAAATTCCATTTCAAAACTATTAACTACCATACACATGTGAGATTTTATTGAACTATGTTCTCGATAATCTGTTATTGTTGTTGCTCAGGATATTAACCGCAGTATTCAAGGTTAAAACTTTTCTCCTTAATATCTTTGAAGTTTAGCATGATATTAAGATACCTATTTGTAACTAAGGGAATAGAGGCATTTAGATGATTATAGTAATCAGAAAAGTTTATGTTAATTATCAGTTTGAAAGTTGGACTACCTTAACCACTTTAATAACGTATGTATAATGTTTGTGAAACAGTAACTATGTTACTGTACATTTTAAAATATCCTGTATCGATATTCCTATGAAAATTTATTATTAAATTAATAAATTATTATAGAAAATCAAATTATTGAATTATAAGAAATGTGAAATTTGTTTTGAAAAAATTATCTTAATGCATTAAATATTATTTATCTATTCCATTTCAACATGTATATCCTTTTATAATGAATTGAATATAGTGAAGCATGTCCTTTTTTTTTTTATTTTTTTGAGACAGAGTCTCACATGTCCTTATTTCTAAAAGTAAATTAGAAGGAGAAAAGAAAAACTCCCTGAGGTTTTGCTTGTCTTTTTTTCTTGCTCTCTCCTTCCTGTGGTTCTACTTCTCTTGTTTCTTAAATGCCCCCTGTCTTCATTGGACCTTCTTATGAAGTCTCAAATCTCTCACTGTGACATCTCCATCTGAAATACCACCCTCCTGCCAAAAATATTTGAATTTTCAAAATTATCTTTCTTTTTCCCTGACCTTTGTCATCCATCAAAAAATCTGAGTCCCTTGATAAGACATTAGGATGAAAATAGTTCAAATAATATACTTTATAAAAATAAATAACAGGCTTTTAACCCTTCCTATGATGTTTGTATTTGGAAAGTAGAACTAAGAGAACTTTGATAAATTTTGTGACCAATATTATTCATAGAGTGTGTTACTTTGAAGAACTAAATTTAGAACCGAGATGAAGATTTTTGAAAGAACAGAGATTTTCTTTGGAATGTGTTTTCTATTATGAGCACTAAGTTCTTCCCTTGGTGATGCTGCCTGCTGCGTATACCATTAAGTTTGGCATTAAATACCCAGTTCTCTTATTACTCCTGGAAATAATCATTTATGCCCCCCAATAGATTTGGAATGATAATGGCAAATCTTCATGCAGTGGGTAACAATTAGGGAGGACAGTTTTTACTTCAAAGAACAGAGGCAAGCGTAACCGTATTATGTTTGGATTTAGCCCCATACATACCTCCCTGCAGTCCACAAGAACACATTTTCAGTTTAGTCTACATTGTACTGAGGAGTGACCGCAGTCTGGAACATTTAGGTCATCTGGGAGCAGTTAGTTAGTTAGGGCAAACAGCACTGCATACCTTAATAGCTCTTAAGGGCATCTTTCTAATACAGTTGAGTATCCTAACCAATGTTCATTATGATGAGCCTGAGTCATCAAGAAAAGGATAAATTATGCTCAGCACACTCTGTTTATTGAGGAATAGGCTACTAACATGAAGACAGAAAAATCCTGCTTAGAAAAAAGAGAATCTAGCCATAGGAATAGCAAAGCAGAGAGTCACTTGCTTTATTTCATTCCTCTCAGCAATCTTTTCCAGTTCTTTCAGGACAGAATTTGATTCAGGGACAAATTCTAGATCAATGAGAGATTCTTCTATATATCCATTAACATTTTTCAAGACAGGACACAGACCAACAGCTTTTTCATCATCCAGGGGCTGCAAAATGCTCCCTGAGTCAGTTGCTACAGATTATAATATCTCAGAGAACAAGTTTTCTTTTAACCTGTTATTAACCCAATTACGGGAAGGAACGAATGTAGAGAACTGTGGTGTCAAGACAAAGAATGAGAAAGCCCCATAATTTCTGCCCCCTACTCCACATCATGTTCACTAACTACAGATGTTCCAGAAGAGAGAAAATGATCTAATTGAATAAGAACAACATACCTCAAAATCAATATAACTGTGTCCACATTCTACTTGCCTTTTTTTGTTTGTTTTGGACAGGGTGTCACTCTGTCAGCTAGGCCGTAGTGCCATGACACAAAGACAGCTCACTGCAGCCTCAACCTCCTGGGCTCGAGCGATCCTCCTGTCTCAGCCCCACAAGTAGTTGGGACTACAGATATGCATCACCACTCCCGGCTAGCTTTGTAATTTTTGTAGAGATAGAGTTCTGCCATGTTTCCCAGGCTAGTCTCAAACTCCTGAGCTCAGGGAATCCACCTCCCAAAATGCTGGGATTACAGGTGTAAGCCACCATGCTCAGCCTTTACTTGCATTTTAACTATAATAATACACAATATCACAATCAAATCCCCTTGGTATTCTATCTTCATCTACAGCAATTAGACTCCTTTAAAAATGAATTTAAAATAAAGGTACGCAAACATAAAGAAGATTTACTAAAAAGTGTGGTGAATACTCATACTTCTGAGGTTTCTTCTGAGAATCACTTCTGTTATATTTAAGAATTCTAACTACATTTTGAATTCGTCTTTGTTTTTTAATTCAAACAACGAGATTTATAATAGCAAGATTTTAATAACAATTTATTTCTGAAAGAAATAAGTAAAAACATTAGAAAATATATAAAATGTTGTAAAAGGTTAAGAAAACAAATAAAAGAATGTTTTCAAAACCTTTAAAGCATTCCTGCGTTTCTTATTAAAAAAATTAAACATGAGACACATTTGACATTATAAACTTCAAAAGTCTCATTAAAATTCATGCAAGATTAGAAGCATGCAACAAAGGACAGATCCAATATATGTGTAATGAGCACAATGTAAAAATAATTTAAAATTTTTAATACTTTTAATTTAAAATCAAGCATGGTTAAATTCAAAGTTAGTATATGCAGTTGAAAGGAGAGTATTATTCAGGCTGGGCTCAGTGACTTAGCCTGTAATCCCAGCACTTTGGGAGGCTGAGGTGGGCAGATAACCTGAAGTTAGGACTTTGAGACCAGCCTGGCCAATATGGTGAAACCCTGTCTCTACTAAAAATACAAAAATTAGCCAGGCATGGTGGACCATGCCTGTAATCCCAGCTACTTGGGTGGCTGAGACAGGAGAATCACTTGAACCCAGGCGGCAGAGGTTGCATGAGCCGAGATCATGCCACTACACTTCAGCCTGGGCGACAGAGCGAGATTCCATCAAAAAAAAAAGAGAGAAAGAGAGAAAGAGAGGAAGCAGGGAAGGAGGGAAGAGGGAAGGAAGGAAGGAAAGAAGGAAGGAAGGAGTGAGTAAATATAACACAAGCTTATTGCATCAAAATAAAAATTCATTTGTCTGAAAATATATACATGACAGAATTTGGAGACTTCCTAAATCCTACATTCCAAGTGAAGACGACATTCCACATGGGTTCCTTTTTGTTCCACAGACTTTTCCATAAACCAGAGTTTACTGGAAATTTTTCATATTATCAATTTATTTTTTAATATGCAGTGAGAATATAGAGTCATCAATAAATAACATGTAATCAGTATTTGCTATGCTATATACAAAGTGCACAACTTAAATTTTGCATAATAATACAGGTGCAAATACAGCTTTCAGTCTATGTGTAGTTTTCTTTCTTATTGGGTATATTTCTCAATTTCACTCTTCTGGGCTGCCCTGTTGCAAGTATGGAAGTCGAGAAGTACCAGGTTTGCATGACGTGTCTCTGCTAGGTTGGTTAAAGTTAGATGCCCTGCTACCGTTGTTCCTTCAGTCCTGGGATTCCCAAACCAACTCTTTTCCTCCTACAATCTTGCTCTCCTTTGATTGCCTCCTGTATTATTACCAGGGTTTATTTATAGTTATACTTAGTCAGGAGGAACAACAACAAAAAAATGGGTCTATGCCACCTTATCTTCAAGAACTGCATGTGTTATCTCACATTCATAATTTACCAGTGATTAAGTGGTTATTGTGGACCTCTTATGAAAAATGAAATGTTTGTTGTTAAAATTTGAAATATAAAAGGCTGAATACATATGAGGGAAATACTTCAGGAAGCAAGGAGATTTTCTTAGAAGCCAAATAGCATAAGTTTTCCTCCATTTCTTTCTAAATTGTATTTCTCTCCCAGAAGCATGGCAATCAATGAATCAAAATTATCAAGCAGGAATTGTCTAATATGTTATCTTTCAAAAAGATCTCTTGCCATAGGCATTCTAAGAATTACAGCATTCAACAAAAAGCCCCACATTTGCTGTGGAACTTAAAAGATTGTCTAAAATCTGTATCTTAATTGAACTAGTTTCCACTCGAGAAATGGGTGGGCATGGAAGAGACAGAGGAAGTGATATATTCTCCCACATTCAAGCATTAGCTCTAGTTTACTACTATATGCTCAGATAGTATCCTCAGCAATTAGAACTGTGACTAGTAAAAGGTAGATGCTTAGTAAATATTTGTTGAATGTTTGAATAAATGAACTAATAGAAGTCCTTTACTCCATTATTAGAACAACTGTAGAAAAAAGAAAGAGTAGGAAATCTATTATATAAATGTATGGCTAGTCACGCATACCTAAAGCAAAAGAGTCAGCTCTTGCAGAGAATTTTGAGGAAGGGAAAGAATGCAGAACTATGCCTATTATAACTATCAAACATCTGTAGGATTTTATCAGGCCTCTGTAACCCATTTTCAGCAAAATGTGCTTACTAATCCTTCTCAATTATCTGAAACAAAGTAAATAAACTGAATATATTTCAACATTTTAGAACCAAGAACCACATGTGTTATCTCACATTTACAATTTACCAGTGATTAAATGATTATTGTGGACATCTTGTGAAAAATCAAATATTTGTTTTTAAAATGTAAAATCTAGAAGACTGAGAACATATGAGGCTAATACTTCAGGAAGTAAGGAGATGAAAATGCTCAAATTATAAGTGTTAATCAATCAGGATGTTTCTGTTTTGCCATGTGCAAGAGAAAAATCAACAAGGATAGGCCAACTTACAGCAACTAAGATGTAACTGCTTACCCTTTCTTCCTTAATATAGTGGTTAAACACAGCCAGGAGCAATGGCTCATGCCTGTAATCCCAGCACTTTGGGAGACTAAGGCAGGTGGATCATGGGGTCAGGAGTTCAAGACCAGCCTAGCCAAAATGGTGAAACCCCCATTTCTACTAAAAATACAAAAAATTAGCTGAGCATGGTGGCAAGTGCCTGTAATCCCAGCTACTTGGGAGGCTGAGGCAGAGAATTGCTTGAACCCAGGAGGCGGAAGTTGTAATGAGCGGAGCTTGCACCACTGCACTCCAGCCTGGGCAACAGAGCAAGACTCTGTTACAAAAAAAAAAAGAGTGGTTAAACACATGGACTTCAAAACAAACAGTTAAGTCTAACTCCCATTTCTACCATTTTCTAGCTCTTCATATTTGGTAAAATTAATCAGGTTCAGCAGGCCTCTATTCCCTGATCTAAATAAGATAATGATAGTACCTAAATTACAGAGTTTTGGAGAGGGTCTAATAAGTAAACATTTAGTGCATGTAAAGCACGGTGGCTGGTATATAGTAAATGTGACACAGTCGCTATTCTTTTCACCATATTAAGAAATTAATATTTATTCATGAAATATTTAATTTTTTACTCTGTGCTGTTTTAATTGAAAATATGTTAATAGAAAATTTGTTCATAATTGAGGTTATAGCCTGTTTTGTTAATACTGTCTCTACGTTTCTCTTTTGTAAGACATGTGCCTTTCTTTCTTAACGTTTCCTTAATCATTTTGTTTTCCAAACATCTTAATATATGTAAGTGTTATTTTTTGTTTTATGGCATATTAATGCAATTCTGTATGTCATAGGAGGAAACAAAATATATCTATTCTAAAAGCAATATGTAAAAATACATGCATTCTAAAACGTATATATTCTAAAAACAATGAAAACCTGCTAAATTAGATCCAATGTTTGGATATGTATGGCCTGTGTTAGTGTCAGAAATTGTATAGTCATAAACAAGTTGTTTTTTAAAGTGAAAAGCCAAAAAAAATTGAAAGAAGTTTATTTGTGACATATTTTTAAAATTACATTCCAAGAAAATATGAAGAGAAAAAAAGTGTATTAGTGGGAAAAGAGACTGTTGACTATTCAAATTAAAGGAAAATGGAATCAAATTGAAAGATAAATTACATAATAAAAAGAGTCTATTATATGTTACAGCCATCAAAATATATGGTACTTTATTTGCACCTAACCCTGACTTTCATATGCTGTCATTGAAGATTTCATTTTATTAGCTTGCTTACTATCCAAAACTCAGTAAAGAAAACAGGTATTATAGAAAAATTTTTCCAAAAGCTAAAAGTCACATCAATAATGGAGATTTAAAAAATTTTTCTACTACTGTAGGTTGGATTTTTAGAAAATACGGTTAGGTAGTTTACTAGTTTCAAGTTTAGTGTTCCACATACAATAATTGAAATGAGTGACAGATATAAAATAATCTCACATTCACTCGAAAATTTTGTAATAGCTTGCACCAAAATTATTTTCTTTTAGAATAATATATAAAGCTTTAATAATACTATTTAACTTTTCCTCCCATGAGTCATATTATGAAATATTTTAACCATATAGAAAAGAATATAATTAATATTCTTGTGAATATCATCCAGATTTAAAATATTTAGCAACTTCCTGTATTTTCCAGGGTAACTTTTTAAAAAAATAAAATTTTATTAGAAAATGAAGTCTATCTTCTTACTATCTCCCCAATAATTTTCTCACATTCTTTCTTATAGAAGATAACTATTCCTAAAATCAGATCATGTTCTTCCTAAGATATGTTGATTTCATTATTCTGTGCATGTATATGTACCCACAAACAATATGCAGTTTTGCTTTGTAGTTTTCAAACTTTATAAAATGATATTGCACACATTCTGTAATTTCCCTTTTTATTCAAAATGTAGATCCTTATTCATATTTGCAACTATAATTAATATGTTCTTAATTTTTGTTTCATATATGCCATCATGTATTTACCTAGTCATGATTGATGACCATTTAGGTTGTCTCCAACTTTAAATGATGCAAAGCAAACTACAGTGAATCTTATAACAGATGTCTGTTTGCGTGATATGCCAGAGTTTCTCTAGGAGATTTACTTATGTATGAAATCTTTGGGTTAAAGAGTATAATGCCAAATTTCAACTTCATTAGAAATTGCTGAATTCCTCTACAAAGTCACTGTAACATTTATAGCACTGAAGTGGTGTCATTGTCTGTGGTAAATAGGATCTCTGTCTCACACCAAGGGAATCAAGGATGCAGACACACAAAAAGTGAGTTTAAGAGCAGAGGTTTAAAAGACAAAAAAAGCAAATAGCTCTCTCTCCTGCAGAGACAGAGAGGCGCCCAAGTGGGTCTTCTAGTCCACAGCCAAGTGCACAAGAGTTTTGTAGACTGGCTTGAGGAGATGGTATCTGATTTACATAGGGCCCAAAGATTGGTTGGACCAGGTGTGTCATTTACATATTACCAGAAGAAACTGGCCACCCTACCTTAATCTTTTATTATCCAGATGGGTTCTCTACCTGACAGGCACCATGTTGTCTATTCCTTACTGTACACATGGTTGACAAAGTATAGGGAAGATGAAACCGTCATATTGAACATGCCTAGCCCCCTGGTAGCCCTTTCTTATTGACACAACTGCCAGCATTCACCAGCGCAAGCTTCCAGATTGCCTATCTATGTCTGCAGCTCAGTTTCACAGACTGATCTTTGTTAGAAAAGAAATGATTTTGGGGCTACTGTTTAGTAAAAGGAAAACCTTACCAAGGACTCTTACCCTCACTATCTGCCTAAATAATTTCTTTTTAACTCCTATATCAACACCATGAGAATTCTCATTTCTCCATATCCTTACTTGACAATCAGACACTTTAATTTTTGTCAGCTTTATGAATATAAATTGATAACTAAGTTTTAATTTTATTTTGATTTACTGTTCTTCTACTATGACTGAACATTATGACTACGATTATATACGTCGCTCATTTTATAAAGATTCTTCACTTTTTTTGTGGATTAGTTGAAGGTCATCATATTCTCAGATATCAAATCAAAGAAATTTGCATTTCCTGATGGCTAAAATATACACTACATTTTTTCCCAGTTTGTGTCTTGAAGTTAAAGTTTATGTTATTGCTTTTCAGTAAAAGTTTGTTTGTTTTCCATATTTAAACCTGCCAAATTTTGTCTGTTTTTATAAATATTGTGAGAGAGAAATCATTTTCTCTTATCAATTATCTTTTATCAATTGGATGTACAACCAATTGTCTTAGTGATATAGGAATAACACTGAGTGGTTGCAGGAGGGTGGAGAAACCCACCAACAGCTAAAACAAGAACAAGGCAAAGAAACTACAAGATAACGGAAAACCCAAAATAGGTAGAGAAAATAGTCAAAACCCTTGTCAGGGTGACATGTCCATGAGTTTTCTGGACAAACCCAAAAGAGAGAGAAAGTAGTTGATAACTGAGGGTTCCTGAAATCCCCTCCTTCTTCAGAATACCTAATGATTATTCGATCGCCTACTTAAAGATAACACCTATAAAATGAGAATACTAGGTGGACACAGAAGCAGGAGAGTATCAAGCAGTAATTTCACATACCGGTACGAAAGGAGCTGTTAAATTTAGACTTTTATATGCTTCTATGTTGTTAATGTTCTTTTATTTTAGCTTGAGAAACTACCTTTAACATTTCTGATAATGCAGATATAGTGGTGATAAACTCCCTCAGCTTCTGTTTGTGTGAGAAATTATTTATTCCTCCATTTGCAAGAATAGTCTTGCTAGGTATAGGATTGTTGGTTGACAGGCCTTTTTTTTTTTCTTGTTTTTCAGTACTTTGAATATACCATTCTTTCTGTATTGGCCTGCAAGGTTTCTGCTGAGAAATCTGCTGATCCTATAGAGGTTACTCTGTTTTGGATGAGTTGCTTTTCTTGCTGATGTAAAGATTCTTTGTCTTTGACTTTTGAGAATTTGATTATAATGTGTTTCAGTAATGATATCTTTATATTTAATTTATTTTAGGTTCTCTGAGTTTTGTGACTTTGGTTGTTAATTTTCCTGTCCAAATTTGGGTTTCTAATTTTATGGGCTCTTCTAATTAGGGGGTAGAATAGCCATGAGGCTTTCTGGGAAAAAGGTAGATATTTCTTAGAATGGGTGTGCCACCCCTTTTTATACTCAGCATCCGAGCCTGCTCGGATGTGTCATGGTGCTGACGGGTGTGTGATTTAGTATAATAATGAGTGTATAATTAGATCTGGGTGGGGTACAGGTCAAATCCAATTTCATGTTGGATTTACCTGGTTTCAACCAACCTAGCCTCTATCCCATTTGTTAGGGTCTTATGAGTCGAGGCTTGTCCTTGTCCTCGTAGCTAAATTATATATTTATAAAAAATATAAAATATATATAGCATCATGCAAGACTGAAAACTCAAAACAACTTAGAGTGAGGAAAAAGCTAGGCAAAGAATGTATGACTAAGACTCCAAAAGCAAATGCAACAAAAACAAAATTAAATTAATGGGACTTCATTAAACTAAAAAGCTTCTTCACAGCAAAAGAAATAATCATCAGAGTAAACAGAAAACTGACAGAGCAGGAGAAAATATATGCAAACTATACATCCAGCAAATGACTAATATCCAGTACAAGGAAGTTAAATAAATCAGCAAGAATAAAACAGGCAATCCCATCAAAGAGTGGGAAAATGACATGAATAGATACTCAAAATATATATACATATACAAATGGCCAAGAAATAGGAAAAAATGTTCCGTATCACTAATCAAGGAAATGCAAATTAAAACCACAATGAGATACCACCTTACCCCAGCCAGAACTATTCACAATAGCAGACATGGAATCAACCTAGATACCTATCATCAGTGGACTGGATAAAGAAAAATTGGTTCATACATATCATTACATACTACAGAGCCATAAAAAAATGAAATCACATCCTTTGCAGCAACACAGATGCAGCTGGAGGCCATAATTCTGATTGAATTAATGCAGAAACAGAAAAGCAAATGTTGTATCTTCTTACTTATAGTGGAGCTAAATTTGGGGTATGTACAAACATAAAGATGGGAATAAACACTAGGGACTCCAAAAGGAGGGAGTGGGGTAAGAGCTGAAAAACTTCCTATTAGGTACTATGTTCACTGTCTGAGGAATGAGATCAATAGAAGCCCAAACCTCAGCATCATGCAATATACCCTTGTAAAAATCCTGCACACGTACACCCTGAATCTAAAACTAAAATGGAAATTTGTAAAAAGAATTTGTCAAATTTTCTCAACATTTGCAAAGAATACAATTTTGTTTAGTTTTTTCTTTTTTAATATTATAATTTCTTTGCTATTTATTTACCTATACTTACCTTATTTTTTCTTTTTCTATCCTCTTAAATTGAATGCATAACTTGTTTAGTTTTCATTAATTCTGCCCTTAATAAATACATTTAAGGCTATACATTTTTTCTTTAATTAATGCTTTAGCTTAGTACTAATAAACTAAGTAGAATAAACTTAGAATAAGAAGAAATTTTATGTAGGATTTTTTTGGTTTATTGCTCAATCTTTTCAAGTCCATATTGATTTTCTCATTGCCTTAGTCCATTTGCAATGTTTTAGTACATTTGAGATATACCAACATATCAGACTGGATAGCTTATAAATAAGAAAAATGTATAACTTTGTTCTGAGGACAGGGAAATTCAAGTATAGGGTGCTGACAGATTTAGTGTCTGGTGAGGAGCAACTTTCTGGTTAATAGACAGCACCTTCTCATTCCATCCTCACATGGTGGAAGAGGCAAGGGATCTCTTTAAGTCTCTTTTGTAAGAACACTAATCCCATTGAGAATACCCCCACCTTCATGATGTATTCACCTCCCAAAAGGCCTACCTCATGATATCATCATCTCAGGGGTTAGAATTTTAACATATGAATTTTGGGAGACACAAACGTTCATACCATAGCACATAATATTCCATGAGTTATTTAGGAGTACATTTACAAATTTCTAATCAAATGAATTTTAGCCTTTTTGTTTATTTTTAATCATATTAATCATGATCTGAAAATATATAGGATGGAAATTTCTTGAAATTAGCTGAGACTTTCTTTGAAAAATAGAACACAAAAGTTATTATAAATGATTAATTACTTATTTTTTTATTTTATACATTTTAACAGCAACTTGCCTTGTGAGAACATTTTCTATATTTCATTCTTCCCTATGTTGGCATGGAGCTTTGAATATAGTAATAATTACAGCCAGTGTTAACAATGAAATCCAAAATACATTCCAACCTCAATAATTCAAAGAAATATGCACAAGAAAGAATATTATTTTGTGGGGCAGATTGTAGAATGTGTAGAAGAAATTATAAAGGATATTTTCAGAGGGAAGGTAAAGACAGTAGGATTAAGACTTTCAAATTAAAAAGAACTAATGAAGGCTGTTTGAACTATGGATAGGGTGTAATAGTACTTTAAGAAGATTTTTAAAAACTTGCCTGGGATTGAGGAAGTTCAATGGACATGGATTCTTAAATTTCAAAATTGATGAGAAATTCTTTGAGATTTAAACTGGATTTTGTGGCTTACATAACACTTTGGTCATGACCCCCAGTATCTGATTTGAATTTATTGACAGATGAAAAGATTCAAATTTAAAAATCTGCCTACTCCTTGGAAGCTAAAAACAAACAAAACAGAAAAAAAACACTTTAACTACATAGATGTCAAGATTCTGAGACAGATCTCGAAAAAGAAAATCTACTCACTTAAGACACGAGAAAAGTGAGTTTGTGGAGCAGCCATAGTGACACTACAACTGTGGTCAGGAAAATAGCCATAATGGCAGAGGACTGGCTGCCCAGGAAGGCAAGGTTACCAAGGAAGTCAAGCTCAAAAAATCCAGGAACAAGGTAATGGCAGTGGTGCAGCATGAGAGAGACCAAAGTACTGAATAGGATCTCTTGTATAATTATTTCCTTTCTTAAAAATATTTGCTGTAACAGTTGATTGGAAAAACCACAGGTACTATAAGACTGAAATTTTCTACTTGACCAAATTTCTGAGGCTTTAGACAATGTGACCCTATGAAGAAATATTTGGCATGTTATTTTTATTATAATAATACATTAATTTACACTAGATAAAAATGTTAAAGGGAAAACCCTATTTCAATAAAATATGTATTATCTAATATTTTATCAAGATGTATATGACATAGAATATATGGCACATAATAACCTTTATTGCTTTAAAAAGGAAAAGCACTCTTTGAAACATTCTTTATCTTTTGAGAAATGGGAAGATAGAGAAAAAGCAGTATGTAGTTTCAATCTATTTCATTTCCAGATATTTCTACTCACAAAAATAAAAAAATTATAAAACCTATTACTCTTTGCTTATTCTTACCACTGTCCATTTTTACCCAGAAAAAAAATCTTTGATTTATTTTTAAGGACTGTTTATAAATAAATACTCTGAGAGACTTTTGTATGTATGTTTCACTTACTTAAGACAATTAATATTAAGGCACAATGCCACTGTCTTTTTTACATGCAGTAAATCGCTATAAATTTTAGTGATAGGGCTAGAAATTTGATGTTTGCATAGGAAAAAATTAAATGTAAACATATAAAAAGAGGCTTCTCTGAAATTTTTTACCCCTAGGTGCAGAATTCATTAGCCCATTATTTATAACAAATGGGAACTAATATATAATTTAAAAAAAAGAATGAGCACTATTCTAGTAGATCCCTGAGAACAGAAAGAATTCTCTTGACAATAGAATAGCAGCTACTTCGAAAGGTACATGCACAGTGTATTAAGAGCCTAATTATAAGGAAGAAGAAAATCAAAGATGTCCGCATTAGTAAAAGTGAATTATGTATGTGCTATCCTCTCACTGAGCTCACCATGAGTTACAACTCAAACCTACTGAAATTGTAAAAAAGAATGATGACAATTAATTAAAGTTACCATTTTTAACAGTGGTTGATGTGTTATGATGTCAGATGTATTTTATCTTTTGAAAAGTGCAAAACTTTGTAGCTTCTAGTCCCAAAGCAGCCACTGCAGTGCACAGCAGTGTAACAAAGACTGGCAACTGAAAATGGAAAATCTTTCATTTTGCCTACATAACCCTATGAGAATTCTCCCTTCATGGTAAATGAATTCTGGGCTGAGGTTGAAATATTTTCTGTCTTAATATTGGGGTTCATTTTAGGTTGCTTTTACTTTTATCTCAAAATGAGGAACATACAAACACACAAACTTCCTGGTTAAACACCACGAAAGTATTTTATTTCCAACATTTACCATCCTTCAGGCAACTAGAAGAAATGAAAATCTCTATACAGAAGGGAATTCTCATAATCTTGCTCCTCTAAGAGTCCACACATACCATTGGAAGGAAAGAGCAATAGGTACTCAAAACTCAGCATTCTACACTTCTGTTAGGATAGGGTCTTTCCTCTTTACTTTAGGTGAAAAGATCATCTTTGTGAGCAGGTTTTTGAAGATGCATCACACCAATAGTTAGAAGACATTCTTCTACTGCATTGAAATGTTCCACAAAGATAGAACCAAGATTTATGAAGCCTTTGGTGTCATCCTAATTCTTAGCAATTACTGCCTGTTGTGTTCACCTGTCTGTGAAAGGGCCGAGAAAGTTAAGCCCAAAAAGTATATTCCTAGGACTTCCTCCACATATAAGAAATAGGCTATTGTCATCAAATAAGTTGACATTTTCCAGGAGAGA
Organism: Piliocolobus tephrosceles; assembly: GCF_002776525.5. Lineage (NCBI taxonomy): Eukaryota > Metazoa > Chordata > Mammalia > Primates > Cercopithecidae > Piliocolobus > Piliocolobus tephrosceles. The sequence goes on along the minus strand of NC_045444.1, from coordinate 69,789,792 downwards.
ACAGACTCTGAAGAGAGACTTGGTTTCTGATCTGCTACAGTTTAGCTGTGTGAACCTGAGCCATTGTATAACCTTTCTGAATCTCAGTTTGTACATATGAAAAATTAGAACAATATCATCCATCTCACAAGACGATTGAGAAGGGTTAAATGAAAGACCTAATAAATAGCAAGAATTCAACACTAGTTACTTTCAATATTAATCATTTAAAAGAAATTATGTAATAAATGTAGTTGCTCATTTGGTCATTGGACAAGTATTTATTGAACATCTATAACCAGAAACTCTCTCCAATAGGTACATTCCTGACTTTCTCAAAGAGTTATTTATCATCATTTTTTCTCTTTTTCCATATGTTATTTACTCTTTCAACTCATTTCCATGCATCCCCTGCCACTAGGCCATCAAAACAAATCACTCTAGCAATGAATTCCATGTTGCTAAATCCAATGAAAAATTGTCCTCTTTCAATCTACTCTTCAATTTCTTTCAACAATCCATCTTCTTCAACTCAACTTTTAAATGTCCAAATTTTTCAAGATTTTATTTTAGTCTCCTCTTCCCATTCTACTCTTTCTTTTTGCTTATTCTAATCTAAATGTATTTATTCCCAGTCTGGAACTGTTCCTTAAGTAACAACCTATCTATCAAACTTCCACCAACACTTTCCTTGAAAAAAATCTCAAATTCCACATGTCTAAAATTGCACTCATCCTCATTTCTTCTAAATTAGTCCACCATCTCTTCAGGCCAAATACTAGGGAATCATCTTTTGATACATCACTCTCCTTCATCTTCTTCCATTCCAATCCTCCACAAATCATATAAACTTTATTTCATAAATATTCCTGTAACCCATCAACTTTTCTCTGACTCCACTATCACGAGTCCCATATATTATCATGTCCAGCATGGACTAGGAATCCTCATTTTAGCTTAGCTCTTCATATACTCTTGCCCCCCTCTAATCCATTCTCTACAGGATAAGCTTTCCTTAAAATGAAAAACTGATCACATTACTCTCTAGATTAAAATGCTTTGCTTTTAGAATAAAGAAAAAAACATGTGACATGAGCTAAGAGGACATTATAGATGAATGATTTTTCTCTATCTGCTTCTTCAGTGTCATCTCAGATTATTATTTCCTCATTCACTTTCCTCCAGCCAAGGGTCCCTCTTTCAATTTCACTAATTAGCTATATTTCCGTCTACCTCAGAGTCTTAAAGAATATAGTGCTTCTTCTGGAATAATCTTTCCTAGCTCAACTCTTTGCCTACTTCAGTTATAATAATTTTCTGGATGTCAGTTCCAATACAAGTTTTTCAGTTAAGCCCAGGTTAGTTTGCCCTGTTACAAGCTCTAAGGTTCCTATATGTCTCCTCCAATTAACTATATTTTGTCAATAGGTATTTCTTGTATAATTGCTTCATTAATGTATTTTCCTATATACACCTCAGGAGGAAGGGTCTCTCTGCCAAACTTATCATAATAAACCCAGAGACACAAAAACAGCATAATAAACCCAGAGCACACACAAAAAAAGAATGATTCATATTAGGCAATATGTACACATTTTTTAAGTTAGAAATGAATAGACAGATGAGTGAATACTCTCCAGTGAGATAGAAAAATATATATATAAATGTATATATACCTACACACATATACATACTATATGTGTATATATATGTGTATATATACTACATGTATATATGTATATGTATGCATGTATGTACATACTATATGTGTATATATGTATATATACTATGGGTGTGTATATATTTACACACACTATATATATAATATATGTGTGTATATATGTATGTATACACACATATTATATATATAGTATAACTGAATATTTAGCATGCTTTAAATTGCCAAATGAGCTATTGAAGGTCAACAGAAGATTTGGTAAGGAGAGATAAAGTGGTCTTCATCTTTTGGGTCTCATATGTATGAAAAGTTTTATATTTGCCATTAAGTATAGGGTGATCAATTTTATTAGTCCATTCTCATACTGCTATAAAGATCATACCTGAGATGGGTTAATTTATAAAGAAAGGAGGTTTAATTGACTCACAGTTCTGTATGGCTGGGGAGGCCTTGGGAAACTTAGAGTCATAGGGGAAGGCAAAGGAGAAGTAAGCACCTTCTTCACAAGGTGGCAGGAAAGAAATAGAGATGGAGAAGCACCAGAAAATTTTCAGACAACCAGATCTCATGAGAACTCACTCACTATCATTAAAACAGCAAGGAAGAAATCCACTTGCATGATCCAATTACCTCCCATTAGGTATGTCCCTCAATACATAGAGATTACAATTTGAGATGAGATTTGGGTGGAGACACAGAGCCAAATCATGGCATTCCACCTCTGGCCCACTCCCAAATTTCATGTCATTTCACATTTCTAAACCAATCATGTTCTCCCAACAGTTATCAGAATTTTCACTCATTGTAGCATAACTAAAAAGTCCAAGCCCAGTTTCATCTGAGGCAAGGCAAGTCCCTTCTGCTTGTGAACCTGTAAAATCAAAAATAAGTAGTTTTCCGAGATACAATGGGGTACAGACATTAGATAAATGTTCCCATTCCAAATGGAAGAAATTAGCCAAAACAAAGGGGCCACTGTCCCCATGCAAATCTAAAACCCAGCAGGACACTCATTAATAATCTTAAAGCTCCAAAATCATGTACTTTGACTCCATGTCTAACATCCAGGGCACATTGACTCAAGGGGTGGGCTCCCACAGTCTTGAGCAGCTCTACCTTTGTGGTTCTGCAGGGTACAGTCCCCATGGCGGCTTTCATGGACTGTCATTGAGTGCCTGTGGCTTTTCCAGGCTCACAGTGCAAGCTGTCAGTGGATCTACCATTCTGGAGTCTGAAGGATGGTGGCCCTTTTCTCACAGCTCGCCTAGGCAGTGCTCCAGTGAGCATTCTATATGATGTCTCCAATCTCACATTTATCTGCTGCACTGCACTAGCAGAGGTTCTCCATGAGGGCTCCACACCTGCAGCAGACTTCTACCTAGACATTCAGGAGTTTCCATACATCTTCTGAAACTTAGGCAGAGTCTCTCAAAGATCAACTCTTGTATTCTTCATACCTGCAGGCCCAACACCACATGGAAGGTCACCAAGGCTTGGGGCTTATGCCCTCTGAAGCAATGGTCCAAGCTGTACCTTGGTCCCTTTTAGCCACAGCTGGAGCTGGAGCAGCTGGGACTTAGGGCACCACATTCTGAAGCTGCATAGAGCAGCAGGGCCCTGGGTCTGGCCCACAAAGCCATTTTTTCCACTAGGCCTCCAGGCCTGTGATCCGTGGGAATGCCATGAAGATCTCTGACATCCCCTGGAGACATTTCCCCATTGTCTTGGTTATTAACATTTAGTTCCTCATTATTTATGTAAATATCTGCACTGCCAGCTTGAATTTCTCTTCAGAAAATGGGGTGTTCTTTTAGACTAAATGGTCAGGCTGCAAATTTTTTAAACCTTTATTCTCTGCTTCCCTTTTAAACATAAATTCCAATTTCAAACCATCTCTTCGTGAATGCATATAACAGAATCCTTTCAGAATAGGCCAGGTCATTTCTTAAATGCTTTTCTGCTTAGAAACAGAATAAAAAGACAACCTATAGAATGAGAGAACATATTTGCAAACTATGCATCTGACAAAGGTCTAATATCCAGAATCTATAAGTGATGTAAACAAATCAACTAGAACAAATGACCCCATTAAAAAGAGGGCAAAGAACATGAACACACACCTCTCAAAGAGGATCATACAGTTGGCCAACAAATAAATGAAAAATTGCTAATCACTAATCATTAGAAAGATGCAAATCAAAACCACAATGAGACACCATCTCACACCAGTCAGAATGGTTATTTTTTAAAAACACAAAAAGTAACAGATGTTGGCAAGCTTGCAGGGAATAGGGAATGCTTACACGCTGTTGGTGGGAATGTAAATTAGTTCAGCCACTGTAGAAAGCAGTTTGGAGATTCCTCAAAGAACTTAAAAGAGAACTATCATTTGACCCAACAATTACACTTGTGTGTATATATCCAATGAAAAATAAATTGTTCTATCAAAAAGACACATACACCCATATATTCATAATAGTACTATTCACAGTAGTGGAGAAGATAAAGAAAATGTAGTACATATACACCATGGAATACTATACTGCCATAAAAAGAATGAAATCCTGTTCTTTACAACAACATGGATGCAACTGGAGGCCATTACCCTAAGCAAACTAACACAGAAACAGAGAACCAAATATTGCAAATATTGCATGATCTCACTTGTAAGTGGAAGCTGAATATTGAGTATACATGGATGTAAGGTAGGAACCATAGACACTCAGGATTACTACATGAGGGGAGGATAAGATGGGGGTGAGGGTAGAAAAACTATTCTCACTATCTGGGTGATGGGATCATTCCTACACCAAATCTCAGTGTCACACAGTTTACCCATGAAACAACCCTGCACATATACCCAGTAAACCTAAGTAAAAATTGGAAAAAATAAAAGGAAAAAAAGTATTTATGGAATGAATCTCAAAATAATAAGAGCTATTTATGAAAAACCCACAGCCAATATACTGAATGGGCAAAAACTGGAAGCATTCCCTTTTAAAACTGGCAAAAGAAGGATGCTCTCTCACCACACTATTCAACATAGTATTGGAAGTTCTGGCCATCAGGCAAGAGAAAAAAATAAAGGGTACTCAAATAGGAAGACAGGAAGTCAAATTGTCTCTGTTTGCAGATGACATGACTGTATATTTGGAAAACCCAATTGTCTCAGCCCAAAATCTCCTTAAGCTGATAAGCAACTTCAGCAAAGTCTCAGGATACAAAATCAATGTGCAAAAATCACAAGCATTCCTATATAGCAATAATAGACAGAGAGCCAAATCATGAATTAACTCCCATTCACAACTGCTATAAAAAGAATAAAATACCTAAGAATACAACTTACAAGGGATGTGAAGGACCTCTTCAAGGAGAACTACAAACCATTGCTCAAGGAAATAAGGGAGGACACAAACAAATGGAAAAACATTCCATGCTCATGGATAGGAAGAATCAATATTGTGAAAATGGCCATACACCCCAAAGTAATTTGTAGATTCAATGCTACTCCCATCAAGTTACCACTGACTTCCTTCACAGAATTAGAAAAAAACTACTTTAAATTTCACACAAAACCAAAAAAGAACCCACATAGCCAAGACAATCCTAAGCACAAAGTAAAAAGCTGGAGGTATCACGCTACCTGACTTCAAACTATACTACAAGCCTACAGTAAACAAAACAGCATGGTGCTGGTACCAAAACGGATATGTAGACCAATGGAACAGAGCAGAGACCTCAGAAATAACACCACACATCTACAACTATCTGACCTTTGACAAAGCTGACACAAGCAAGCAATGGGGAAAGGATTCCCTATTTAATAAATGGTGTTGGGAAAATTGGCTAGCCATATGCAGAAAACTGAAACTGCACCCCTTCCTTACAATTTATACAAAAATTAACCCAAGATGGATTAAAGACTTAAACATAAGACCTAAAATCATAAAAACCCTGGAAGAAAACCTAGGCAATACCATTCAGGACATAGGCATGGGCAAAGACTTCATGACTAAAACACCAAAAGCAATGGCAACAAAAGCCAAAATTGACCAATGGTATCTAATTAAACTAAAGAGTTTCTGCACAGCAAAAGAAACTATCAGCAGAGTGAACAGGCAACCTACAGAATGGGAGAATTTTTTTGCAGTCTATCCATCTGATAAAGAGCTAACATCCAGAAACTACAAAGAAATTAAACAAGTTTACAAGAAAAAAGGCAACAGCTCCATCAAAAGTGGGTGAAGGATATGAAAAGACACTTCTCAAAAGACAACATTTATGCAGCCAACAAACAAATGAAAAAAAGTTCATCTTCACTGGTCGTTAGATAAATGCAAATCAAAACCATAATGAGATACCATCTCACTCCAATTAGAATGGTGATCATTAGAAAGTCAGGAAACAACAGATGCTGGAGAGGATGTGGAGATACAGGAACACTTTTACACTGTTGATGGGAGCATAAATTAGTTCAATCATTGTGGAAGACAGTGTGGCGATTCCTCAAGGATCTAAAACTAGAAATACTATTTGATCCAGTAATCCCATTACTGGGTATATAACCAAAGGATTATAAATCATTCTACTATAAAGACACATGTACACGTATGTTTATTGCAGCATTATTTAGAATAGCAAAGACTTGGAACCAATCCAAGTGTTCATCAATGACAGATGGGTTAAAAAAAAATGTGGCACATATACACCATGGAATACTATGCAGCCATGAAAAAGAATGAGTTCATGTCCTTTGCAGGAACATGGATGAAACTGGAAACCATCATTCTCAGCAAACTAACACAAGAACACAAAACTAAACACCACATGTTCTCACTTGTAAGTGGGAGTTGAACAAAGGGAACACGTGGACACAGGGAGGGGAATATCACATAACGAGGCCTGCCGGGGTGTGGGGGTAGCATTAGGAGAAATATCTAATGTAAATCATGTGTTGATGGATGCAGCAAACCACCATGACACGTCTATACCTATGTAACAAACCTGCTTGTTCTGCACATGTACCCCAGAACTTAAAGTATAATAAAAAAAGGAGGAAAAAATAAATAAATCAATTTTCTAATGTTGGACATTTAGGTCTTTCAAATCTACCATTATTAAAAACAATGTTAATAATTGTAAGTAAGCAATGAAAAGGCTCATAAATAGGTCTTTGGCATGCATATGAGTTACCTACTGGTTAAATTCTTGGAAGCTGAATTACAAATCAAAACATGTTTGATTTGATAACTATTGCTAAATTGCATTCCATTGAGGTTATACCAATTTGCACCATCACGAGTCATGTATGAGAGTATCTTTTTACTCATATCTTTGCCAACATGGCATGTATTCAGACTTTCTGAGCTTTGCTTTGCTAGCCAAATAGGCTGTGTGTATGTGTGTGCGCGCGTGTGCGTGTATACTTTTTCAGTCTGGCAATAGTCTTCTGATCTTGCTTTTAGAGGTGTTTGGTAATTGTCTCCTTATTTTAAGTAAAAAAAAAAAAAAAAAAAAAAAAAAAAAAAAAAAATTTACTTAAAAAGAAAACTTTTTTCTTTACTTTTGTGTAGCCAAATTTGTCAGTCTGACAAATTTCATCTTCTAACTTTTATGTTATACAAATAGATTTTTTTTTTCCTAGGTATGTACAAGGGAACTCAAGAACTATTAGATAAGCCAAATAAATCCAAATATGGTATGCATGGGAGGCCATCTCTTACTAATGCCTCTCTTCCTTCTCTTTAGAACTCTTCAATAGCTCTCCATTTTTTCTTGGGCTGTAATAGAAATTCAGATTTATGCCACAGTCCACATGGTTGTTCATGATGATTTCTCCAGCCTCATCTGGCACACCTCACAGACATGCGTCAGTTATCAGTTATCATATAATATTTTACTAGTCTACAAAATTTATTTTAGTATCTCAAATGTCACATTCTCTCTTGTTCTAGACCTGTACCATGTAAATTTCCTTGTTTGAAATATTCAACTTGCTTTAGTTATTCTCTTTATTCAATAATTCCTGCTTATTCTTCTTGACGTTTTCTCTGGGAAGTTCAAAAGTTCCTCTCCCAAGTCGAGGTTATGTGCCCTTCCTATGTCTTCCCATGGCATCTAATTCAACTCTGGAGGAAAATGATGAGGGTAGCATATTCCCTGAGAGTAGAGATTATTGGTGATTCTTTTCAATTTTTTTGGTAACTTTTTAATTTTATATTTTATTTCATTTTTGAAAGATAGTTTATATACTATAACATTCACCTTTTTAAAGTATTTTGATTCAATGACTTTTAGTACACGCAGAGTTACGCAACTGTCACCACAATAAATTTTACAACATTTTTACAACCCCGCAAAGGAAATTCTGTATGCTTAGCAGGCACCCACTTATTTTCCTCCACTACCTCAGCCCAATATGACAACTAATCAACTGTCTATCTCTGTACATTTGCGTATTCTGGACATTTCATACAATTGGAATTATATAATATGTGTGATCTTTTGTGACTCACTTCTTTCACTTAGCATAATGTTTCAAGATTCATCCATGTAGTCATTGCTTTTGTGGTTGCATAATATTCTACTGCATGGATATATCACATTTTGTTTATACATCCTTCGGCTATGGAACCTTGAGTTGTTTCTACTCTGGCTATTATGAATAATGCATATGAACATTCAGGTACTAGTTTTTGTAGTGTGGACCTACAATTTTTACTGCTTATAAGTATATAGCTAGAAGTGGAATTGCAGAGTATATTAGTCCATTCTCATGCTGCTGATAAAGACATACCCAAGACTGGGCAATTTACAAAAGAAAGAGGTTTATTGGACTTACAATTCCACATGGCTAGGGAGGCCTCACAACCATGACGGAAGGCAAAGAGGAGCAAGTAACATCTTACATGGATGGCAGGAGGCAAAGAGAGAGCTTGTGTAGAGAAACTCCCATTTTTAAAACCACTGGCTCTCATGAGATCCATTCACTATCATGAGAACAGCACGGGGTAAGACCTGCCCCCATGATTCAGTCATGTCCCACCCGGTCCCTCCCACAACACGTGGGAATTATGGGAGCTACAAAATGAGATCTGGTTGGAGACACAAAGCCAAACCATATCACAGAGTCAGATGTTAACGCTGTGTAATGTTTTTTGTTTTGTTTTGTTTTGTTTTGAGCTCTGTCGCCCAGGCTGCAGTGCAGTGGCATGATCTCAGCTCACTGCAAGCTCCACCTCCCAGGTTCACGCCATTCTCCTGCCTCAGCCTCCTGAGTGGCTGAGACTACAGGTGCCTGCCACCATGCCCGGCTAATTTTTTTTTTTTTTTTTGTATTTTTAGTAGAGACGGGGTTTCACCATGTTAGACAGGATGGTCTCGATCTCCTGACCTGGTGATCCACCTGCCTGAGCCTCCCAAAGTGCTGAGATTACAGGCGTGAGCCACTACACCTGGCAAACTCTGTGTAATGTTTTACGAGCTCCTGAAGCATTTTGCCACCCTACACTGCCATGCGTGTCACCGTAAGTGTACGAGTCAGTCTACATCCTTACTAAAACTTGTTATTATGTGTCTTTTTTAAATTATAGCCATCCCACTGCGTGTAAAGTTATGTTTTTCTGATTATATGAATTTATCTGATGGCTAATGATGAGCATTTTACATATGCTCACAAGCTATCTTTATATCTTTTTTGGAGAAATGTTTTTGCTCATTTAAAAAATTGAGCTGTCTTTTTATTTTTGAGTTGAGTATTTTGATGAAGTCCAAGTATATAGTATTTTTTGGTAGCTTGTGATTTAAATGTCATAACTAAAAATCCAAGGTCATGAAGATTTACACCTATATTTTTTCTAAAAGTTTTACAGTTGTAACTCATAATTAGATCCCTCACCAATTTAAAAGTGGTAAATATAATGGACCAAACATTAATGTCCTTCGAAAATTCCTATGTTGAAATCCTAACCCCTAACATGATGGAAGTGTGGCCTTTGGGAGATAATCAGGTCATGAGGGTAGAGCCCTTATGAATGGAATTATTGCCCTTATAAAAAGAGATTCCAGAGGAATTCCTTCCCTTTTACCTTGTAAAGGCACAGCAAGATGTTTGAAATCTACAGCCTGGGAGAAGGCTCTCACCAGAACCTGACCTTGCTGGCACTCTGATCTTAGACTTCCCACCATACTAAACTGTGAGAAATAAAATTCTGTTATTTATAAGCCACCCAGTGTGTGGTATTTTATTATAGCAAGCCAGAAGGGACTAAGACAATAAAGGTCCAACTTTATTCTTTTCCGTGTGGCTATCCAGTTTTCCCCACACAGTGTATTGAAAAGACTATTCTTTCTGCATTGATTTGTTTGGGCAGCCACATAGAAAATCAATTGACTGTAAATGTAGAAGTTTATTTCTGGACTCTCAATTCTATTCCGTCTATCTACCTGTCTGTCTGGGTCAGTACCACAGTCTTGATTCCTGTAGCTGTGTAGTAAGTTTTGAAACCTGAAAGTGTACATCCTTCAACTTTGTTCTTCTTTCTCCAGATTGTTTTGGTTCTTCTGGGTCCCTTGTACTTCATATGAATTTTAGAATCAGCTTGCCAATTTCTGCAAAAAGACCTTTTGGGATTTGGATAGGGATTGCATAGAATAGTTGCCCTTTATCAACTTGAAGAACATCTCTTTTATCTCTTTTTAGTCAAAGTTTGTATCATAACATGATGTTAGATTTTTTTCAAGTGCTTTTTCTGAGTCTATTTAAATAATCATGTGGATTTTGTCCTTTATTCTATTAATATGATATATTACATTAATTTATTTTTGAATATTAAATCTACCTGAGTTCCTGGGATAAATCTCACTTAGTCATGATGTATAGTCCTTTTTGTATGTTGCTACATTTGATTTGCTAAGTTTTTTTTTTTGAGGATTTTTACATCTATATTCATAAGGGATATTGTCCTATAATTTTGTGATGTCTTTGGTTTTGGAATTAGGTAACATTGACCCCATAGAAGGCATTTGAAAGCATTCTCTCCTCTTCAATGTTTTGGAAGTTTGTAAATAATTGGTATTCATTTTTCTTTAAATGTTTGGTAGCATTTACTAATAAAGTCATCTGGAACTGGGCTTTTCTTTTTGAGTAGCTTTTTGATCTCTTAATTCAATATCTTATTATTAGTCTATTCATATTTTCTATGTGTTCTTGAGTCAATTTTGGTAGTTTCTATCTTTCTAGGAATTCGTTCATTACATCTATCTAATTTATTGGTATATATTTTTCATAAGGAGTAAGTAGTGGTACAAAAGTCATAGACTCTTGCTGTTTTCACTGAGTTTTAGTAGGTTTTCTTGAATATATGCTTCTTCATTTGTCTCTGCCTTTAGGAAAACTTGCAGAGACTTAACATATTTTAAATATTTGCTAAGGAGAGGAGCTTCCTAACACCACCATTCTGGAAATTGAATTCTCCTTTGTTCATTATTTTATCTGCCCCTGAGGGTCTCGCACTGAGCTTGCCTAAAGGAGATATCTGACAAATATGTATTGGTTGACTGGATTCTCAGTAGATGTTAATTTCTAGGAATGTCTTCAAGGAGATAACAAAGATCCCAACTCTGTGATCACCTTGCTATTTGCTTTTTATTGTTAGGTATGCAGGGCTGATTACCACTGAGTAAACTCCATTAATCCATACGATATTGCCCACCGGAGAGTTGGCCTAATTCCCTTATCTGGTCTCTTACTCTGATGAACCAGCAGATTGTATGAGTGCTGCGGTCCCTCCTCTAAAAAGCAGGCTGAGAAATCTCTTTCCTCTCTTTCTCCTAGGCTCATGTCTTAATCTTGGTCTTTTAAGTCTTATGTCTTAACATTCTTGTGAAAGAATAGCAGCAATCAAATGAGTCCAAGGAATCTCTCCATGGAGATTTCTCCTCACAAACTGCAGTAGAGTCAGATTATGGTACTGACTTTTTAATGAATTTTCCAGTTGGGATTTAAGGTAGCAATCCCATTATTCTCTTTGTGGACTTAGAGCTAGTGAAAAATAGACCTACAGACTGAAATATCAACTGTATCTTTAAACACAATTGGCCCAGACCCACAGGCTATACATCAGATTAATTAAATCAAAATGTCTGGGGTTGGGACTCAAGTATTAGTGGTGTTTAGGTTTTCCAGGTGATTCCAGTGTTCAACCCATATTGAAAAAGCATGTAGTCTACGTACTAACGGTATCAGTATCACCTGAGACAGCGTTAGGCCTGCAGGATCTTGGGCCCCATCTCAGAACCACAATGTGCAGGTAAACAATTTTCCCACGTTAAAATTTTAGAAGCAGTGTTTTTAAAGCACTGCTCTTTAAACTTTTGTGAGCATAAACATCCCTTAGAGGGACTCGTTAAACACAAGTTTCTAGGCTCTAACTCCATGGTTAAGTTTATTGAGTCTAGCTCACTGTGGGACAGGACGAAGCAGGACAATTTGCATTTCTAACAAGTTCACAGGTGATGCTGATGCTGCTGATATGCGGACTACACTTTGAAAATTGGTGCCGTAGACTCAGGTGTGCTTCCCACCGAAGATCAAGAATAAGAGAAGAACTCACGCTTTCCACGATTCAAAAGGCGAGAAGAGAGCCCAGGCTATGTGTGGGCAGCAACTCTTCTCCAACCGTGCAATTTGATAAGATATATTCTTCTTTTGAGGGCGACTGAGTGGAGTGGAAAGGTTTGAAGCTCTCACCCTGATACTTCTGAAAAGGAAGAAGCATCTCTTCATGTGACAAGGTAAAAACTTTCAAATAGAAACAAAATAGTCCCTTCTTTACTCACCCTGGTCTCCCAGGGGTGGGGAGGCTTATCTTAGGCCTATCTTATTATACCACATATATGAGAAAGAATCTAGAGGAAAAGGCTCAAGAGTGCCAATGGAGACACAAATCAGAAGAAATGGATTCCAAAGGGATCTCTCAGTTGTTGAATTTCAAGTGCCTACGCGTTCTCTTGCCTCTGGTCTTCTCTTCTACTAAAAACTATAGTTGGGGTAGTATGGCCACTTTTGTCCTGTGTATTTCCTAATGTCAGAACTTCCTCTCCTCAGAAGTAGTATAAAGTGTGTGTGTGTGTGTGTGTGTGTGTGTGTGTGTGTGTGTGTGTATTTTGTGTGAGAGAAAATAGGAGAAACTTTGGCATCGCATAAATTTTATGGTGTATAGTCAGCATTGATTAATAGAGACTCTAATAAGAAAAAGTGTTACTGGTGATATTGAATATAATGTAGAGGAATTTTAACTGGTGTAGTCATCCAGTAGATTTTGCCAGTTTAAAGACAGTAGAACAATTAAGACATCTTCTTTCAGTTTGAGTTTTTTACACTCCCATCCCCAAATATGATGAGGCTCATTATGTTTTACCATTAACATTAATGGGATTTAATTTACAGTGGGACAAATAGTCCTCTGACTTTGTAAGCTGAATGTGATTATGAAATCAATGTTTAGAAATCATAAAATACCTATTAATACTTGTCATAGAGACATTTGATGAAGTTTAAAAATCCCCAAAGATATGTATGTGCTTTATTATTTCAAATCAATGATCCTTAGATCTCATAGGCATAGGAAAATAGTGTTGAATATACATTTTTTAAATAAATGTAGAAAGTGATCTTTCCATTTAAAAGTTCCACATCTTAAAACAGATGTTTTCGGCCGGGCGCGGTGGCTCAAGCCTGTAATCCCAGCACTTTGGGAGGCCGAGACGGGAGGATCACGAGGTCAGGAGTTTGAGACCATCCTGGCTAACACGGTGAAACCCCGTCTCTACTGAAAAAATACAAAAAACTAGCCAGGCCTGGTGGCGGGCGCCTATAGTCCCAGCTACTCTGGAGGCTGAGGCAGGAGAATGGCATAAACCCCGGAGGCGGAGCTTGCAGTGAGCCGAGATCTGGCCACTGCACTCCAGCCCAGGCAACAGAGTAAGACTCCGTCTCAAAAAAAAAAAAAAAAAAAAAAAAACAGATGTTTTCTTCAGTACAAACTCACCTGGTGTTTTCCAACTCAAACTTTATTCCATATTTTACTTGTAAATTATAATTATAACTTGACTATTAGTTAACTGAAATAAACATATTAGCTCTGGCACAGAAAATTCAACATACTCTCTAGCAGTTTAACTTAAGGGGGCAGAACCTTGAGATAGTTAATGAATAAGATAAACAGCAATTAGGGAAGCTTTGCAAAGCAAGTGGGAGAATTAAAAATGTCAGGTAATAGAGACAAGAGAGAAGGCCAAAGGGCAGAGAACATTGTCCCAAATGTTCATTGATAACCAATGTCAGAAAGCACTAGGATGATAATAAGGGAAATAAAAGAGATTTTTTAAAATGTAGGTTGAAGATTATTGAAAAGGAATCTGGTATATACAAGAGACGGGGGGCAGAATGCTGATATATAGATGAGGTTCTTAACAAAAGGCCATGTCTCAATATAATATGATGTTACAACCTTAAGAAAAAACAAGGCAGAAGGTAGTGATTAAGGTCACTTTCTTGTGATTGGAATATGCAAACATATATATCCTTACAATGTGGTGCAAGATTAAAAGCTGTGTTGGCAAATAAAACTGTGCCTTTAAATATTTTAAGGGTTGTCAAGGCAGAAGGATTGGATTTATTCAGTGTGGAGCTAGTGCCAAAGAATGTGAGTATGGTAGATTCTTTCAGAATAAAGAAGAAACTCCTAACCTAATGTACTGAGAGTAAAGTCTTTGAGGCAGGCAGACTCGGGCGAATTCCAGCTTTAGGATTTACCTGCCTTGCCACCATGGTTAATTTAATGTGTTAGATTTGCAGTTTCTGGATTTAGAAAATGGAATAATAATTCCCTTAGAGCTTGAATTGCATATGTGAAGAGTCTGGCATAGAATTTCTAGAAAATAACAGAATTTCTCATGATTACCTCAATGAAGTACACTGAAAACAGATTGCATTTGAATACATTGCTTTTCCCAATTCTTTTTCATCTTTTCCCTTCAGGTCTTGTCTTAGATATTAGACTAGATTGGGCCCCCTGTCCTCGTATAGCCTGAAATTCCCTAATGCAGTACTTTAAACAAAAATTGATTATTGACAATCATACGTTGATAGTCTGTAAGCTACACAAAGAGAAAAGGTTTATCTTAGCAACTATGGTCCTCCTAGGAACCAGTGCAGTGCTTGGCCGTTAGTAAGTTCTGAAGATTTAGAATGAATGGATGAATGTTTCATCCCTACTTATCTCCAGTCTGGCTCCCTCACCATTTCTCCATTGCTTTATAAGACCTGACCATTCTCCCAGTCCTCTAATGTTATAACCCTATATCCCTATCATAAGAAGACCTCATTTTATTGCATTTCATTCACTTTATTGCATTTTGCAGGTACTGCATTTTTTTAAACAAGTTGAAGGTTTGAGTTAACCCTGTACTGAGCAAGTCTATTGGTGCTCTTTTTCCAACAGCATGTATGTACTTTGTATCTCTGTATCACATTTTGGAAATTCTTGCAATATTTATATCTTTTTTATTATATCTGTTATGGTGATCTGAGATCTTTAATGTTACTATTGTAATTTTTCTATGGTGCCACAAACCACACTCATATAGACAATTTAATGGATAAATGTTTTGTGTTTTCTGACTGTTTCACTGACTGGTCGTTGTTACCCCTTTTCTCTCCACATTCCTCAGGCCTCCCTATTCCCTGAGACACAACAATATAGAAATTAGGACAATTAATTAATAAGTCTACAATCACCTCTTAGTGTTCAAGTGAGAAGTGTCTCACATCTCTTCAAATCAAAAGCTAGTAATGATTAAACTTAGTGAGAAAGGCAGGTCAAAAGTTGAGATAGAGAACAAGGCCTCACGCACCAAACAGTTAGCAAAGTCGTGAATGCAATGGAAAAGTTCGGGAAGGAAGTTAAGTGTTATTCCAGTGCAGACAAATATAAGAAAGTAAAACATCTTATTGTTGACAGGGAGAAAGGTTTAGTGATCTGAATAGAAGATCAGACTTATTATCTCAAGCCAAAGTTTGATCCAGAGTAAAGCCCTAATTATCCTTAATTCTGTGAAGACAGAAAGGTGAAGAAGCTTCAGAAGAAAAGTTTGAAGCTATCAGAGGTTGGTTCATGAGATTTAAGGAAGAAACTGTCTCTGCAACATAAAAGGACAAGGTGAAGTAGCAAGTTATCCAGAAGATCTAACCAATTGATGAAGGTGATTACACTAAATGAAAGATGTTCAATGGAAAAGAAACAGCCTTATATTGGAAAAGACTTTCATAGCTAGAGAGGAAGTCAGTGCTTGGTTCCAAAGCTTCAAAAGACAGGCTGACTCTCGTTAGGGGCTAATGCAGCTGGTGATTTTTAAGTTGATGTCAGTGTTCACTTATTCTGAAAATCCAAGGGCTCTTGATGATGCTAAATCTACTTTGCCTGTCCTTTAGAAATGGACCAACAAAGCACATCTTTCTGTAGCATGATTTACTGAATATTTTAAGCCCACTGTTGAGACCTACTGCTCAGAAAAATATTCCTTTCAAACTATTACTGCCCACTGGCAATGCAGCTAGTTCCCAGGAGCTCCGATGTAGAAGTACACAAGGGAGATTCATGTTGTTTTCATGGCTGCTAATACAATATGTAGTCTGTATCCCATGAATCAAGGAGTAATCTTTATTTTCAACTCTTGTTATTTAAGAAATATATTCTGTAAAGCTATAGCTGATATTGACAGCAATTTCTCTGATGAATTTGGGCAAAGAATATTGAAGACCTTCTGGAATGGATTCATCATCCTAAATGACATTAAAAACATTTGTGATTGATGGGAGGAGGTTAAAATATCAACATTAACAGGAGCTTAAACGAAGTCCATTTGAACCTTCGTGGGTAACTTTCAAGGATTCAAGACTTCAGCGGAGAAAGGAACTGCAAATGTGGCAGGAAGTAACTGCAAATGTGGAAAGAGGACTAGAATTAGAAATGGAGTCTGAAGACGTGACTGAATTGCTGCAGTCTCGTGCTAAAACTTGAACAGATGAGAATTGCTTATGAACGAGCAAAGAAAGTGGTTTCTTGACACCAAAACTATTCCTGGTGAAGACGCTGTGAACATAGTTGAAATAACAAAGGATTTAAAATATTGTATAAACTTACTTAAAGCAGCAGGGTTTGAGAGGATTGATTATAAGAATTTTTTTTTTTTTTTTTGAGACGGAGTCTTGCTCTGTCGCCCAAGCTGGAGTGCAGTGGCGGGATCTTGGCTCACTGCAAGCTCCGCCTCCCGAGTTCACACCTTTCTCCTGCCTCAGCCTCCAGAGTATCTGGGACTACAGGCGCTGGCCACCTCGGCTGGCTAATTCTTTTGTATTTTTAGTAGAGATGGGGTTTCACCCTGTTAGCCAGGATGGTCTCGATCTCCTGACCTCGTGATCTGCCTGCCTCAGCCTCCCAAAGTGCTGAGATTACAGGCGTGAGCCACCGCGCCCAGCCTGAAAGAAGTTTTACTGTGGGTAAAGTGCTATCAAACAGTAATACATGCTACAGGGAAATCTTTCATGGCAGGAAGAGTCAACTGATACAGTATACTTCATTGTCATCTTGTTTTAGGAAACTACCACAGCGACCCAGCCTTCAGCCACCACCACCCTGATCAGTCAGCAGCCCTCAACACTGAGGTGAGACCCTCCTACATGCAAAATGATTACAAATCACTGATGGCTCAAATGATTGTTAGCATTTTTTAGCATAAAGTATTTTAAAATTAATGTATTTACATTATCTTTTTAGTCATAATGCTATTATATATTTAATAGACTGCAAGATAGTGTAAACATAACCTTTTATGCATTAGGAAAGCGAAAAATATGAGTGACTCGCTTTATTGCAGTGGTCTGGAACTGAACCTGCAATATTTCTGATTTATGTCTGTACTCCTAACTCCAATTTAGTGTTATTAAGTGGTTTTAACACTTATGTATTAATACGTATCTTGGATTTATGCTTTTCTGTTATTTCCATGCCATTATTCTAGCCTAGGTTGATCTTTTTTTATATTGGGAAGCTTTTAACTTGCCTCTAATGTCAGTGCATTTATCGTGCCTATCTATGACATCTAATTGCTAATAAAATTTTCCTCAAGTGCAAATTTCATCATGGATTTGTCATGGATTTTATAATGCCACAATACAAATTTCTGATTCTCTGTAGTCTTCTATAATGAACTAATCTCCTTATTGGATAGTACTGTCAAAAGTGATATATTTTATTAAAGAGGAAAATGTTTTAGGTTTGTTAAGTAGAAACAATGAAGTTTGGGAAAATAGGAAAAAGATGTCTGAAAATCTTCAGAGTGGTGGTGGTTTTCTTACAACTACAAAGTTAGGCAAGTCAAGTGAGAACAGTGATAGGAATGGACAGGGTTCGGTGGGGGTGATTTTTGTTGTTGTCCCTCCCAATCATTTGGTTAGGGGTCTCCTTTTCACGGTAATAGTATGAGAAAATTCACATGAGAATTAAGTAAACAGTAATTGGGGGCAGAGCAATATGTTGTCTAAGTATCACCTCCAAGTGAGTTTTGGGGTAGTGTTAGGGAATTTTTGTATCACAAAGACTCACAGGGGTGTGAACATTGACTGGACTCAGCCTGTGAACCTGAGAGCTGTGCGGGCACTGCAGACAAACTCTCCTGATGTGATCTTAGCGTAAATAAACTTGAAAGAAGAACATTCCCTTTGCCTCACATATGCTAAAGGATGCATTTCTGCAGTTTAGGAAACTCTTGTATATAACAAATTACCTCTGACTGTTGTCCTTGTACTTTAAATATTTGCCCATGCCTCTGTAACTTCACCCATTCTTCCTCAGCCCCAGACACTTGACTTCCCTTTCCTAGTGTGTAAATCTTATTTCTAATGACTCATTCGGAACTCAGACACCTCTGGGAAATCTTTTTTGATTATCTCCTCCTGGCATTTTATGCTTTTCCTTGGCTCTGTTTCATTCCATTTTGCCTCTTGTGATCAGTGCTTGTGAACTTGTCTTTTGGATACTTGCTTTATGAACTTAATGCCTTGTAATCTTAATTTGACTTACCCTCCCCAAGGGTAGGTACTTTAAATTATATCATGATATCAAATACAGTATATTTCTTCTGTAAATGTTGGCTTGTTTGGACCATATTTGTTCAAAAAGCTACTTTCACCTTCACAGAGCATGTGACTTTGGTTAATAGATTATATCTGACATTTGGAAAATACGTCCTGGAATAATTGACTGTTTTGCTGGAAGGAGTCCTGTATACTTTAAGCCAGGATCTTTCTGTTCCAAGTGAAGAAAGTCAGAACCAGAGAATTGACATGGTTGCTCAAGGTCATTTGGAATAAAAACTTGACCAGGGTAACTACGCAACTAGTCTGGGGCTCTTTTTGCTACAAAGTGCTCTTTCACTGATGAGGTTCAGGTGCAGTTACACTGGCTGCAATTAAGTTTCTTGGGTTGAGTCTGAGCATGTTCCATAGCAAACACTGCATGATAGAAGAGAGACAGAATGCTATCAATATAGGCTGGAATTAAACTGAAAGAAATATGACATGGGTATTTTAAAATGCTTAATTTCACAAAGCCCAGTACATCAAAGTAATTATGGAGCAATAAAAGGTGAACTGAAGCCTTAGATGGACTCTAGGAAGAGATAAGGCTAGACTTGTTAAAGCAGCCACTGTTCTTTCTGCAATGCATTTTCTGATCTTGTTTCCTATTGTCTAGTTTTTATTGGCTGGGTTGCAAACAAAGCCATGGTAATGTGGATGAAATTTATTCATGAGTACATCTTTCCTTACAGGAGGAAAAACATCTATTTACAATAACACAAATATTGTCCTAAAAATTTTTAATTTTATATTGATGTGTGTCAATTACTTCTATGGCTTTTTTGAGAAACTGGGATCTTATATTGATTTACAAATTGACACTTTAATAATCTAGCTTGTTTCTCTTTAAATTACTATAAAAATACAAAGTGAAGGAAAAAAATAAGAAATTCTGCCAACACTGAGTATATTTTTTTATACTCTGGATATGAGAATTTAAAAAAATCCTTCAAAGTTAGAAGTGATTCCAAATAGCAGTCAGGTTATAATATGAATATCACATTTTATTTGCAGGCAGTAGATTTGAGAAATGCAAGATTTTTCTTTATCAAGGGTTAACTGTTGTACAGAAAATAAATCAATGATTTTAGAGAAAAGTATAAAACTTATTTTTAGAGACTAAAACATCAATATGTACTATAAGAAAGATAAATTTCAATTTTATACAACAGCTATTTAATGAATTGAAATGAAGTGAAAGGGAGAAAGAAAAATAATTTCTTGCCAGGGGGAAGAGTAGCAAAAAAGCAACAGAAGTAGACATACAAAGAACAGACAAACTGAAATAGAGAAACACAGAAATTCAAACAGACAAATTGAGAGGGATCTTCAGTAATAAAATCCCAACTACATAGTTGTAATTTTAAAAATTTCTAATTTTTGTGGGTTGAGGGATGTGGAAAATGTGGTCATTCATGTTGATGTGACCACTGGGTACAGATTCCAAGATCAGATATGACAACGGCAGAGGCCAGGGCTGACCTGTGAACTAAGTCCTATCTTTCCTGGGTCAGTGGCAGAACTTAGGGGTGAGAGTAGAAGGCTGGGCTCCAGTCTGACTTTGTGCTTTTGGTCAAGTCACTGGCCTCAGTTTTGATGAATTTGAATGTTTTACCTTTGCTTTTAATTATAGCTGTGGAAACGTATGTGTATTAACATAGACATAAATGTTTATAACTCTTAAGAAAAGTTAAAACAGGCTGTAAGTAGTAGATACAGTTTGGATACGTATCCTTGCCCAAATCTCCTATTGAATTGTAATCCCCAAGGTTGGAGGTGGCGCCTGGTGGGAGGAGATTGGATCATGGGAGTGGGTTTCTCAGGAAAGGCTTAGCACCATTCCCTAGGTGGTGGTCTCATGATAGTGAGTTCTCATGAAATCTGGTTGTTTAAACGTTTGGTACTTCCTCTCTTACTGTCACTTGCTCTGTTGCTCGCTCCCTTTCATTCTCGCTTTCTCTCACTCACTTGATCCTGTTCTGGCCATATGAGGTACCTGCCCCTTTGCCCTCTGCCATGATTGTAAGTTTCCTGATGCCTCCCCAGAAGCTGAGCAGATGCCAGCATCATGCTTCCTGAACAGCAGGAAACCTTAAGGGCTTTTAAATGTTTAAAATTTAAAAATTAAAACCCTTTTCTTGATGAATTACCAGTCTCGGGTATTTCCTTATAGCAATGTGAGAACTGCCTTATACACTAGAAATACAATTAAATACTTACTATGGGTTCTTTTTTACCGTATACATTCTTATTTCCTTTCTTCTTTCTTGAGACAATCAAGAAAAGATTTCCTTGCATAATTACCTCTTCTAACATACATATTAGTGAAAGGGGCATACATAAACATTTATAATATATATATTTATAAATATGTAGACTTATGTGTATATATAGATATGTAGTAATTAGTAGATGTATATTAATGTAAAGCCTCTTTATGAAAGAGCAAGCTTGCTATCAGCTGAGTCCTCTCTGAAATGACTTTGCTTTTTGCTTGAGAGGACAGGCAGGATGCATCAATGAGTCCAGTGAGAAAATGAACCATAATTTTAAGCAGGAAAGGATTTAATATAGGGAATTTTATGTTAGCAAAAAGTAGACACTAGATTTCCAGAATGACTCCCACCCAGAACAAGATAAAACTAATTCCTTAGGAGAGCTACCATCTCCAAGACCTCCACTAGTACTCTGATTTCAAGACACACCCTGCAGCTGTGATCCAGGGATAGGAAGCCAGAAATGACAGTAGTCATTGCTGTTGCAATAGCCTCCAATCTCCAAGGTTGGAAAAGGGACACTAGAGACCTGGACAGGGGAAAGTCAGAAATGTCCAGGACTCTGTTTCTGAGCAGAAGACAGGTGAAGGGGAAGCAGAGGACCCCTCTGTCACTTTCACCTTCCAAATCGCATACATCCTACTTTACACTAAGAACATAGCTCCAAGATAAGGTACAAAGTATAGTTTCTACAAGTCCAGCTTAGAAGGGGAGATGAAATGCAAACAGATAATACCAATTCACATTATCTGCCACATAGAGCTTCTTTTAAATAGTCAGGTGCAGGAGGGCTGATCAGATCTCACTTTGATCCTACAGCCTCCCCTGAGATACTCTGATGTATGTGCAGAAGCTAGACTGGAGTTGGTATGCTTCATTTTAGATGCTTTGAATCAAATGTGTTTAATTTTTAAAAATGATTTAAATAAATTACTATATATAAACCTTGATTGTTAAACACTTTTGTATCTCTTACTAAAAAGTTTCTAATCAAAATACTTTTTAAAGAAAAATGATGGGCGAGTTAGCTATCAAATCTATCAATTAAATTTATTCTGGTAAGTCTGGGTCATTCTCTTTAGTGAATAAAGTAAATTTAGATTTGACAACTTTTCTGATAGTGAAAGTAGAACAGAATTCACATGTTAATATAATTTCTCTCCTTTCACTGTCACCCTAGAGTAAAAGTATCATGTGGAAAGACTCGCATATGGAATATTTTTCAAACTATATAATGCAAATAAAATGTAATATTTAGTCTCTCCAGCCACTTTATAGTTTATCTGAAAATGAACTGTTTGATCTACCAGTGATGCTCCTTAATTATTCCTGCCATAGGAAACCCTGCCTAGAATAACTGGTGTTAACCTTGCAACAAGGGAGCCCTAATGTGCTCTAGATAAGGACCAATAATGAGAGCAGACAACATTGTGGGTGGCGTGGAAGAAAAACAGCTTTGTTCTGGGAGTACCATTAATTAGAGCCACTTGTAAGACAATGCCTTTTAACTAGTTTTTGGTGAGTGACATTGTATTTCTGGTGACGCTCTCAAAATGTTTTTTCTTAAAGCATAAAAGCGTTATAAGTTTGGGTATATTAAAATGAAACTTTCTTGGCATTTAGGTGTATTTAATCTTCACTTTTTTTTTTTGCTCCCAGATATAAATCTCTGATAATTAATGATTACCTAATTCATTAAACTGCTTTATGAACTAGAGCATTAAAATAAGAAAATTCTGTTATAAATCTTTAGGCTACATTTCCAACCTTCCACCAAATACATTCTTTAGTTAATACTTAAAAGTTTATTTCATGACATCATGTCCAATTATGTTTTCTAGAAAAACATGCTTTGGCCGCTGCTTGGTTATCTCTCCGGATCCATCTACAATAATGGAGATAAATGGGCAATCACTCGAACAGTCAGTGATGCTCTCATTGAAGCATTTGCCCTGTTAGACGAGTTCCAATGTCCCATTGTTGGGTGGAATGAATGTTCTGGCATAGCAGTTATCCAAGTTGTAATTTTGTTTTCTTATAATAATTTGCAGTTGTGTTTGAAATAAGCCATAATGCAGTTTTCTCAATTTGATATGAGCTATTTTTAGCAGTGTCAAAGCTGATTGCAAAATTTTTTTCATTTTACTACTTAGCATAAGATGGGCATCCAGGTTTAATTATATCCATAGATTGCTTCAATGAATACAAATGTGTTACATTATCTTTAAATAAATGAATGCCAGTATGTTCCAAGATAACAGAAGTAATTGCATATAGATAATAGTCATTATTGTAAGTCATGGTTTCTAGAAGAAAATGTACTTGGATTTTTTAATAAAGTGCAATATTAGTTATTTTAAAAGACAGTTTTCTTTTTCACATACAGACTAGAATGTCACTTAATATCACTGGGAGACCTTACAAATAAATAAAATGCAAAATATAAACCTGAAAGTAACAGGGTTTTGTAGTCTTTTGAAACTGAGGTGGATATTAAGAGTATCTTAGAAAGTTGATACGAAGTTGTTATCTGTGACAGACACTTAGAACTTACATACACTCTCCAGCTAAAGAAGATAATAAGAACTAAACCATTCTGCATTTGTTTAGCTACATGTTCTCAGATTTTGTATGGAGGCTTATTGTAGTCAGCAAATCAATCTAAAAAATGCACCAGAAAAAGTCACTTTTTCTAAACATAATTAAAACACCATTGAATGGATGGGGAGAATGTCAGAACACTCATTTTATGTAATCTGAGTTTTAAATAGGTGGGATGTTATTCGGGCTACCATGTCACACAGCAGGGGGTGCTATTCAAATTATATTTTATACAACTAATGCCCCCTGGTGTTGTGTTGTGCACACCTGTATGGCCATCCATGGCAGCCCTGGATGTCAACATGATCTCAGAACTTTTGAGAGATATGCAAGGGCTGGAAGATGCTCTTAGGTAAGATGATTTAGAAAATGTCCCAGTGCTTATTGATTGATAAATAAATGTGTACTGGTTTTTTGCCATAATCTTTTGAAATTCAAGCTTCCCAATATAATGGAGTACTAATATTTAATTATGAGATCTGGATTTGAACCCCAGGTTTAATACTAGTTGAATATTGCTAAATAGGTTGTTTCATATTCCTGGGCCTCCCTCATCTCCTCTGTAAAATGTGGAATTTGGACTCCTTTAGGGGTTTGCAAACCTTCTATTTTTAACACTGGAAACCCTGGCACTCACAGAACTCAGTTGGAAAACAATTAGATGGCCCGATTAAGTTCCCCTTGGGTAAGTTCTGATACCTAAAAGGACACTTCAACCCTGGTTTTCCATGAAAAATATGGATAACATTCCATCGTTAAATTGCCAAAGTGAATTTTTTCTTCATAGTGAGATTGCATGAAGCACTACAACCTCATACTTATTTTGTGCATATTTTCAGAATGTATAGAAGTCATATTCCATTTTGAAGAACTTCTAATATTACTGCTTCAAGGGGACTCTGGAGTCACAGGCCTATTTTTCTTTTGTATGTGTGATCATGTGCCTTTAAAACACTTTCAATAGTTTTTGGAGAACAGGTGGTTTTTGGTTACATGGATAAGTTCTTTAGTTGTGATTTCTCAGATTTTTGTGAACTCATCACCCGACCAGTGTACACTGTACATGATATGTAATCTTTTATCCCTCACCACCTCCAACCCTTCTCCCTGAGTCCCCAAAGTCCGTTATATAATTCTTATGCCTTTGCATTTTCATAGCTTAGCTCTCACTTATAACTGAAGACATACGATATTTGATTTTCCATTCGAGTTACTTCTCTTAGAATAATGGTCTCCAGCTCCATTTGAGTTGCTGCAAATGTCATTATTTGTTCTGTTTTATGACTGAGGAGTATTCCACTCAGCATACTGAGTAGTATAACACATTTTCTTCATGGGCATTTAAGTTTGTTCCATTTTTTTTGCGATTGTGAGTTGTGCTGCTTTAAATATGTATGTGCATGTGTCTTTTTTATATAATGACTTATTTTCCTTTGTGTAGATACCCAGTAGTGGGATTGCTGAATCAAATAGTAGACCTACTTTTAATTCTTTAAGCAATCTCTATAGTGTTTTCCATAGTGGTTGTGCTAGTTTACATTCCCATCAGCAGTGTAAAAGTGTTCCCTTTGTACCACATCTGCACCAACATCTACTGTTTTTTTACTTTTAATTATGGCCATTCTTGCAGGAGTAAGGCGGTATCTCATTGTGGTTTTAATTTGCATTTCCCTGATGATTAGTGACACTGAGCATTTTTTTTTCATATGTTTGTTGGCTGCTTATATATTTTCTTTTGAGAATTTTCTATTCATATCATTTGCCTACTTTTTGATGGGATTCTTTGTTTTTTACTGATTTCAGTTCCTTGCAGATTCTATCCTTTGTTGAACGCATAGTTTTTGAATATTTTCTCCCGCTGTGGATTGCCTGTGTACTCTGCTGATTATTTCTTTTGCTGTGCAGAAGCTATTTAGTTTAATTAGGTCCCATTCATTTATTTTTGTTTTTGTCACATTTGCTTTTGGATTCCAGGTCATGAATTATTTGCCTATCAATGCCTACAAGAGTTTTCTGATGTTATCTTCTATAATTTTTATGGCCTCAGACCTCAGATTTAAGTATTTCATCCATCTCGAGTTGATTTTTGAAGGTGAGAGATAAAGATCCAGTTTCATTCTTCTACATGTGGCTTGCCAATTATAACAGCACCATTTTTTGAATACGGTGTCTTTTCCCCACTTCACGTTTTTGTTTACTTTATTGAAGATGAGTTGACAAAATAGAAAAAAACATTGTCTATTTATTTGTTTGAGGTCTCTATTCCATTGGTCTATGTGCCTATTTTGATATCAGTACCATGCTGTTTTGGTAACTATAGACTTGTAGTAAAGTGGGAAGTTGGGTACTGAGATGCCTCAATTTGTTCTTTTTGCTTAGTCTTGCTTTGGCTATGCGGGCTCTTTTTGGGTTACACATGAATTTGGGAATTTTTTTGTGGTTCTGTGATGAATGATGATGGTATTTTGATGGGAATTGGATTGCTTTTGACAATATAGTCATTTTCATAAAATTAATTCTACCCATCCAAGACATTGGGATGTGTTTCCACTTGTATGTGTCATCTCTGATTCCTTTCAGCAATATTTTGTAGCTTTCTTTGTAGAGATCTTTCACCTCCTTAGTTAAGTATATTCCTAAGTACTTTATTTTTTCAGTTATTGTAAAAGGGATTGAGTTCTTGATTTGATTCTCAACTTGGTCATTGTTGGTATATAGCAGTACTACTGATTTGTGTACATTAATTTTTTATCCTGAAACTTTACTGAATTCAATTGTCAGATCTAGGAGCTTTTTGGATGAGTCCTTAGGGTTTTCTAGATATATGATCATATCATTGGTGAAAATGAAAGTTTGACTTCCTCTTTACCAACTTGGATGACCTTTCTTTCTCTTGTCTGATTTCTCTGGCTGAGCCTTCCAGTTCTATGTCGAATAGAAGTGGTGAAAGTGGGCGTCCTTGTCTTGTTCTAGTTCTCAGGGGAATGCTTTCAACTTTTCCTGGTTTAGTATGGTGTTGGCTGTGGGTTTGTCATAGATGGCATTTAATACCTTGAGGTATGCCCCTTTTGTGCCGATTTTGCTGAGGGTTTAATCATAAAGTGATGCTGGATTTTATTAAATGCTTTTTCTGCATTTATTGATGATATTTTCATTTTTATTCTGTTCATGTGGTGGATCACATTTATTAACGAGCTATGTTAAACTATCCCTGCATCCTTGGTATGAAACCCACTTAATCATGATGTATTACCTTTTTGATATACTATTGGATTTGGTTAGCTAGTATTTTATTAAAGCTTTTTTGTATGTATGTTCATCTGGGATATTGGTCTGTAGTTTTTTTGTGTATGTCCTTTCTACAGGCCCATTTTCAATGCAAACTTTTTCTCTTGCTACCTCTGAATTCGTTGGCAAATTAAGTTTCAGTTGTCTCCATTTGTAAATAAGGATAATAATGTTATTCATTTCCTAGGAACTTTGGGAGAATATGGTTTTTGCCATTACTTTTATTTCAATTACTTTTGCATCAACCTAATATTAATATGCAAAAATGCTTAGCAAGTTACTTGACTCAATGTAAGCACTCAAATTATGCTCTTATACTATGTAGAAATTACTTAGCAAATATTTTTCATACTTCTCAGAGAAAGGATCATAAAACAAAGGAATTTCTTTTATACTTTTTTTTTTTTTTTTTTTTTTTTTAAAGAAAAAGAGCTATTTAAGAAGCCTACACCAAGTTTTCTTTCCTGGGGTGGGGCTTTCTTTGACCAGCACAGGGTAA
Organism: Piliocolobus tephrosceles; assembly: GCF_002776525.5. NCBI lineage: Eukaryota > Metazoa > Chordata > Mammalia > Primates > Cercopithecidae > Piliocolobus > Piliocolobus tephrosceles. Next base: position 69,762,271 of record NC_045444.1, on the reverse strand, counting down.
TTCTTATCAGAATAGCCATGTAGGAAGAAAAAGGATGACATCACTTGGAAAAAAACCAAAAGGCTCCAGGGATAAAATGAAGGGAGATGAAAACATTTAACCTTGGTCCAAGTCTACTTGATGACTCCTTTCTCCCTCCATTAGCTAGCTAACTTTTATTGAGTACTTCCCATTCACTAGTAGTCTTCATAAGTGCTTAAGCTGGGTTATTTCAGCTAATTCTCATTAACAACACTATGAGGTAGCTTGTAGTATTATCCTCACTTTTAAAGTTAAGAAAGCTAAGGCAAAGAAAGATTAAGTTGTCTGAAGTTATACATCTAAGAGATAGTTAAGGATAAAAACTCAGGGGGTATGACCCCAGAGTCAAAACTATTTAATACCATAGTCTATTGTGCCTAGTATTTGAGATCTTCCTTTACCTTCAAAGAAGAATAAAGGAGGAGGTAGAGAGAAAGACTCAAGGTTATTACTGAGTTTAGAAATATGGACAGAAATATTAACACCCTATAATGTATGTTCCAGAAATATTTCTAGGATAGTACAGTAAATTAAATTTTTCTTGGCTGTCATGGTGGTTCACACCTATAATTCCAGCACTTTGGGAAGCTGAGTTGGGAGAATTGCTTGAGGTTAGGAGTTCAACACCAACCTGGACAACGTGACAGACTCTCATCTGTACATAAAATTAAATTAGCTGGGCATGGTGATGCATGCCTATAGTCCTAGCTATTCAGAAGACTGAGGCAGGAGGATCGCTTGAGCCCGGGAGTTCAAGGTTACAGTGAGCTATGATTGCACCACTGTACCCTAGCCTGTGTTACAGAGCCTGTCTTAAAAAACAAACAAACAAAAAAAAAAAAAAAAAAAAAAAAAAGCAAAGCTTCCCTGTAGTAATATTAGATATCTATTATGATCTCATGCTGAGCAGTTTATATTTTCAGTTTCTTGACTTTGGACTTGACCATATGACTTGCTTTTTAGCTAATAGGATGTTAGCAGATGTGATGTGACCCAAGATTTGAAATGTATTTGTGTGTTGGGCTTGTTCTCTTGAACCCCTGTCATAAGAAGAACATGCCTTGGGTAGCCACTGTGGGAGCATACTGGTCACACCTTGATCTAGAGCCAATGCCAGTTCATCTCAGCCTAATCCTAGCCTAATTCCAGTTGATGCATGTTTGCGAAGTTAATTTTCATTATTGTTGTATGCCTTTGAAATTTGGTGTGATTTAAAACAGCATTATTGCGTAATAGTTGGGTATAGTTCATAGCTATTACTGTGATCTCATTAATCAACAGTGTTCTTCCTCAAAATGTAACATAAAAATTCATAATCATCTCTGATTTCTTTCAGCAGTATTTTGTAGCTTTCCTTGTAGAGATCTTTCACCTCCTTGGTTAAGTATATTCCTAAGTACTTTATTTTTTCAGTTGTTGTAAAAGGGATTGAGTTCTTGATTTGATTCTCAACTTGGTCAATTTTGGTATATAGCAGTACTACTGATTTGTGTACATTAATTTTTTATCCTGAAACTTTACTGAACTCAATTGTCAGATCTAGGAGCTTTTTGGATGAGCCTTTAGGGTTTCCTAAACCTATCAGGTCATAATAAACGTTATTTTCATAATGTTATGTTCCCAAAGCTTCATTAATAGAGCATTTATTAAGTTTAAAAACAATTATGTGTGTATGTAATTAATTGGGAAGTAATTTGGGAATTAGTGGGAAACAGAAATAATAAATGGGCAATCTATGATGCTGGAGAAGGCATAGCAAATATATAAACAATATTAAAATCACAAATGAATATTGATGAGAACAAACAGTATGGCAGAGATAATTAATAGGCTCAAACTGAATGATCTAAAAATTGAAAATTGGAAATGAAGAACTTCTTAGTTTGTATTTTATTTCCTTCACAGACCATTTTTCTAACTTTTGCTTCAGGAAAGTCTACTTATTGGGGAATCTGAATTTGTGTGTCCTTTGACTTTTTATAAGCAAGTATTTATAAAAGTTTGTTTAAGGTTTCTACTGATTTACTTTGAGAGTTCAACTGAGAATTGTCTCATTACCACATTGTATAATTACTTTCATTCATGTAGCAGCTATTTATGTACCTGTTCAGAAAAAAAATGTCACTTAAAGTTCAAGTTGACTTTAACATCTCTGCCTCCTTCAGGCTTGGTGTGTGTGTAGGGCAGGTGGCAGGGAATTTTGTGGTATTCCTTATGACTTTTAATGGTGTTCTTTTATACTTAGAGACTGGTAGGGAGAAAGAAAGAAAATAACGTAGCTAAAAGATTTTGGGGTATGTAATGTTTACCAGTGTGGAGGAGGTCTGTTTCCCTATATAAAAACATGAGTGGATCTGATCGGTAAAGGTATCTTTAGTTAGCATTTAACACAGGCAGATGAGAGGGTGGCCAAAACCTTTGAGGCAGAGGATGTTAATAATAAATAGCAGGATTGTTTTTCTCAAATGCAAGTTTCTTTCCTTGTTCCAAACCTTCAGTAGTCTGCAGCTCATGGAAATACCACTTGTGTCCGTGTGTGTCTGTGTGTGTCTGTGTGTCTGTGAGTGTCTGTGTGTGTCTGTGTCTGTGTATGCATATATTTGGTGAGGACAGAAGTGGGAATAAAGGAAATAAGATAAGATCTGTATCTGTCAGTGGAGAGTAGAAAGAAAACATTTGTGGGTGGTGATATGAGAGTGAATGTTAAAAGTTCAGAGGAATCACTGCCTGCCTCGGTGGTTTTCAGCTCTGCTTGGATTTACCTGGGAAGGTTTTTTTTTTAAAAAAAAAAATTGATGCCTTAGTCAAGCTGCCAGATATGCTGATATAATTAGTCTGGGCTGTGCGAATGCTATAAAAAAAATTCCCTGGGTGATTCCAATTTGCAGCTAACTTTGAGTATCACTGCCTCAACATCTATAGCAAAGTTTTCCATCTTGGTGGCACATTAGAATCACCTGGGAGTAACAAATGCTAACAGCTGTGCTCTACCCCTAGCGATTCCAACTTAATTGCTCTGGGAGGGAGGCAAGACGGTACATATATTCTAAGCTTCCCAGGTGATTCTCATGTAGAACAGGGTCCAGTGAAGTCCCCAGAACATTGATATGGCTCTATCTGCTAATAGAAAGAGTGCCTCAAAGAGTACAGGGTGATAGGAGGGAGATAGATATCCTAGAGTGATAGGAGGGAGATAGACAGATATGGAGCCCTTACTGGAAAGGTAAAAACCTTTACCCCATTCTCACTAGAGGATTAGAACTCACTTCACACATCCACAAATTCATGAATGCTTACAGAGCAATGAGGAAGCAGAAACTGTCCTGATAACTTGTCTGAATTCATGGGTGCTGTGATGTTGGGATTACATGAAAAGAGTTCAGGATTACATTTATTTTCCATTGTCAGAGCAGCTGAATATATTAATTCAATAATAAGGGAGAGAGTATTTGTACATAAGCAGTAAATCTTAAGTGCCTTGACCTGCAATTTAACTTAAAATTCCATTTGTAAGTTACATTGTTCCATGACACGGTGTCAACACAAGAGAGGACCAAAAACATGTTGAAAATAATTGTGAGTTCATTTTTAGTTTTTTTTTTTTTCCAATCAATGATTCTTTTTCTCTGAATACATATTTCTTTAAGTTGTAGAAAAAGTCTTTCGTATTTTTAAAAAGATAAAATAGGTTACAACCTTCACTCTCAGCTTAATTCAGTAATAGTTGAGTTAAGCTTTTATTGCTTTTTAATATTTTAATAAGACTTTTCATCTCAACTGTGTGGAAATCCATAGCTTAAATAAAGGCATACAATTAGTGAACATAAGAGATAGTTTTTAAATAGAGAAGATTAACATGTTGACAATTTAGTCCCAAATGTTAAACTGTGGCAAAATTAGTTCTTCGGAATTCTTACAAGAATATAATTACAAAATTTTTAAGAGAAATTTTTAAATTGAAACATTTGTCCTCATACATTTCTAGTGTTAACACTGAAATGATTCACTGTAGAAAGTGAAATTAGTATAGACAAAATAAGGATTAATATACGACAATATTCATTAATGATACTGAAGACTACATGATGAGAAAATACTAATCCATAGGAAGTCATTTAGCATTTTTGATATCTTCAGACAGGTATGCTTTTTAATTAGACATTTTAACAGTTCAGTTAAAAATATGACTGCAAAAAAAAGGCTTGTAAAAAATTATGCATGGAGTATTTAGAAACCTGGGTAAGAAGTTGAAGGTCTAGGGACGCAGGTGGTGGTTTAATTTCTTCTAATCGAAGGTCATAACTTTGGAAGATAAAGAAGGAACTGAGAAGTGAACAGCTGGCTCTGTATATGATGTCAAAGCACAGAATTTAGTTTTCTGGACCACGATGCATGATTCTAAACTAATGCTCCTGGCAAAAGAAAGAGTACATCTAATGAAGAGTGGGGAGAACATACTTGGCAGAAGATTTGCTGACCAGAACAAGAAGGCATTGATATATTAGTGGGGTGGAGAAAAAGAACCAAACAAGCTGTTAAATTATACCCTATGGAGGGAAATAAGCTGACTTAGGAAGAGTAAAAATAGTGGAGAGGTGACCAGTAAATCAAGAGAGGCTAGCAGTAAAGAAGATAAACAATATTTGTGGCTTCATGGATTTATATACGTATTCCCATAGTATGGAGAATGGTGACATTTTAAATAAAAAGGTAAGTGATATTTGAATAATTTTATTATGACCTGATGGGGACGAGAACCTTGACTAGGTCATGTAATGGGAAAGTTATTTGACCCTGAAATCCAGTTTGTTTCTGCCATTAGCAAATAGACTGTATAATATAGGGATCATGGGGGGGGGGGACCTAAGAGGTTGACCAGTGAATTCACTGGTAAGACAGGCTCAAGGAAGGACTAGAAGTGATTCTTTATCAAACAATTAAAAGTACTACAGGAAGAGGCCAAAAGTGGTGGCTCATGCCTGTAATCTCAACTCTTTGGAAGGCCAGGGTAGAAGGATTGCTTGAGTCCAAGAATTCGACACTTGCTTGGGCAACATATTGAGACTCCATCTCCATTTTCTGTATTTAAAAAATGTACTACGGGAGAGAGAACTGGGATATTTCAAAGCAAATACACTTTGATTTGTCCCTTTTTTTTCTTCCACTTAGACTGGGATTTGTCAACAAATTTCAAAAAACTCATGGAGTACAGAATACAGTTCAAGAATTTTGGATCCTGTGATGAAGAGTATGTAACAGAGAAAGGGATGATGATCATGACACGATCTAATTGCCACAGGGTGGTGTGGTGGAAATCAACAGACTTGAAATTAAGTAGAATCTGATGTTTCAGTATCTACATGATACTAAATGTTGTGGGCTGGATATTTATGTGAAAATCTTGCTTGGCAAAATTGTAAGTTTATTTTCCCATGGTTGAAATTAATTTCTATTCTGAATCTTCATTTTTGCCTGCCCAAAAGCAGAAAAATTAGTCTGGTCTCTTCTGGGTAAGAGCAGTCATATTATATTGATGAGTTTTCAGTCTTTGTGGGTATAAATGAAGTCAGTCAGTTGCTGCTCATCATTTCAAGTTTATAAGTCAAGCACACTCAAGATTTCTGCAACATTTCCCAACCTTGGGGTTGTTTGGCAGGGAACTAGTTCTGTAATGTTACTGGGGAGGAGGCATCCATTTCCTTCCTTTCCTGCTTCTTTCTGACATGCACAATTGGCCAGTCATTACCTTTACTTAATAGTCTATGTTTCTGCCTTTGCTTTTGTATATCTATGGCCTTGCTATTGTCCTGTCATGGTTGTCTACTGTAGTTGCAATCCATAATGCCCCCTCTGCCTGCCACCTTTCTCTCTGGGAACATTCTTACCCTGCTTAAAAGTATAAATCAGGTTAAGCTAGTCCCCTGTACCTTTTCTGGGTCTGTGCTGTGGGCCTGCGCCTCTCAGGATTTTTCTGCGACTAATACCGATTTCAATCATCTCTGTTCTTCTTTTTATTATTGTAGTCTAGGGAATGTGAATGGGCTTTCTCTTGAAGAACCATGACATCATTACCTGCCAAAGATTGCACCTTATAATACCATCACCTTGGGGGTTAGGATTTCATCATATGAATATTGAGAGGGGAGACACAAATAATCAGTCTACAGGATTTGCTTTTCAAAAAATTTTCCCTAAAGGTCAGTCTTAAAATTAGATTTCTTGTTTAAAACATTAAAACCAAGAAATGGAGTATCTTTTTCTCCTTCTAACCTTGATATCCTCCCTTTCTTGAGGCAATGCTGAATGAGTACCTTAGGTTTAAGAAACATGCGTGGAAAAAAAACAGGCAGTGTTTTACACATCATACAATAACAGATGTATTTGAATTCCAGTTATATTTATATTCTGAAAAATTTGTATTGAGGTCATGGACAAGTCTTAAGCATGCCTATCCATAACTTAAATATTTCCAGAAGGGCATATTTATTAGAAAAACCAGCATTCTCTAGAAGGTTTTTTCACCAACAGTGGAGTTGCATTGAGAAAATTAATCTCTCTTGTCCCCCTTTCTTCACCTGTAAAACAAATAGTAAATGTTACCTCTTGTCTTTCATGAAGTTTTTCCAATGATTGGATATTAGCAAAATATCTACCCTAGTATCTGAAAAGTGGCAAGTCCTCAATATTTGTCAGCAGCTATTTTTGTACCACGATAGAAATCTTGGGATATTGAATAGATGCGGAGTAAAAGTAAGAGAAAAATAAAGGTAAATGTTTGGGTAGTATTTTATATAGACTATTAAGACAAATAGCCTTTCCTCACTGATGTCCACTAACCATCTAGAAGAATGACACATGGTAAGTGTTTAATAAATATCTGGTGAATGTGTAAACATTTCCTACTTGGTTTTAATATTTTTTAACTGGTTGCCTTTCCTTCCATGTCTAAGAAGAATGATATAAGAACCTAAAGGAACATAAAAGAGAAGTTGTGGAGGAAGACATTTTTAGGAAACAAGTATCAAGAAAATGTTTTGTTGAATGGTAGTTGGCATTTGGAGTTTCATTTTAATACAATGATCTGTGTTACACTTAAGGAATAGTAATAGGTTAAGGAAGAATAAATTCGGTGAAGCTTATTTAATGTGGATGTGGAACAGTTTTGCTTACATGTAAAATTAATGAGATACTAAGACAATCTCTAAGCAGCAACATTCTGATTCCAACCTGTGACTTCCCTGAGGCCTCGGTGACCTAGAGGTGTTGCTTAAGTAGCAGTACTTCTGTGGGAAGTAGAGGTGGGGATAGCAACAAAGTCCTTTAGAGTAGAATACCATAGCTAATTATTTCTCTCCTTTGGGGACTTGAGCCATGGTAAGATGGGCAGGAAGAATAGCAATATAATTAAATATCTCCAAGCAAAACCTTTGAAAACAATTGTAATTATAATTTTTGTTGATTGGGGGATCTCTTTTCAGAATCTGAAGAGAGATGAGAAGAATTACAGATTTCTTTTCTTTTCTTTTCTTTTCTTTTTTTTTTTTACCATCACAGTGCTTCTGAAGACAAAGCGTAGTAGGTTTTTAGGTGGAAGCAACAGAAACTCAGCAGGACTAAAAAATAATTTGGTAAAGGATGTTGGGGAGCTCATGTAAACTCTGAGCATATGGGAGAAGGAGGTTTGAAACAGGAAGGAACTAATGCAGCAATAGCCAGGATCATAACCAGAGACCACCATAGGAACCATGCAACTCCCAAACAAAGATGCTGCAGCTGGCAGAAGGATTACATATGGGAGGCCTTGGGAATTGAGACACAAAATGAAATCATAAGATGACTTGTTAAAATGGTAAAGTTTATGTCATATATAGAAAATTTTTAATAGAAGATTTAAAGTTAAACTCAAATTTAAACATTTTTAAGGAAACAATGCATTTAAACACTTATTTTAAGAAATTGAATATTTAACTCTTTCAAAATCAATGTTATCACTATATTAGTACAATAAAAGGAAAAGCATACAATTATGTAGTATATGCAATTTTTAAGTGCACAGTTTAGTTTCATCAAGTGCATTTACAATGTCATGAAACAGTTATTACTATCCATTTCTAGAATGCTTCTATTATCCCAAACAGAAACTCTGTACCCATTAGATATTAACTTGCCATAAGTTCTATCCCAGCCCATGGAAATCTCTATTCTATTTTCTTTCTCTGTAACTTTACCTATTCCAGGTACTTCATTTAAGTGGAATCATACAACATTTTTTGTGTGTGTGTCTGAGTTATTTCACTTAGTATAACATTTTGAAGGTTCATTTATATTGTATCAGGTATCATTGCATTATTTCTTTTTATTCCCAGGTAATATTCTACCTCATAAATATCATACTTTAATGTATCAGATAATAGACATGTTGATTGTTTCTAGATTTTGACTATTATGAATAATGCTGCTACAAGTGTGCACATAGGCATATGTTTCTCTTGAGAAAATACTAGGGAGTGGAATTTCTGGGTTACCTGGTAACTGCACGTAATCTTGAGGGACTGGGGACCATCAAGCTGTTTCCCAAATCAGCTGCACAATTTTACATTATCGCCAGCAATGGGGGAGGGCTTCAGTTTTTTCAGATACTTTCCAATATTTATTTTTAATCTTTTTGATTATATGTATCCCAGTGATGTGAAGTGCTATTTCATTGTAGCTTTGACTTGCATTTCTCTAATGATGAATGATGTTGAGCATCTTTTCATGTGGTTACTAGCCATTTGTCGATCTTATTTTATAAAATATGTAGTCAGATCCTTTGAGCATATTTTAATTGATTGGGTTTTTGTTGTTGAATTGTAAGAATGCTTTATATTCTAAACAAAATGTGTTTTTATTACTGTGTTCTCATAAACTTTGTTTTAACTCTTAAAAAAAAAGAAATCATAAGACGACTTATGAGATTTTTTTTCCATAAAGTATTTTAGGGCCATAATAACAGTAATAGATTATATAACATTAGATTACCTCCTCTTAAAGTAATTGAATTAAATAGGGGTGGTTTAAAAAATAAAAGCAATATGTACTGTTGCAACTAGTGCAATATAGAAGTATGTAAATGGGAAAAAATTCACAGTGAAATTGCAGGTGTGAAACAGATAGCCTCTACTAAAAATTTGAAGTGTATTTTCTAGACTACATAATAAAATATATGTAGGACTGTAATATACATGCTGCTCTGTAACTTCTTTCTGTAACTTCTTTCATTCAGCAATAGGTTGTATACTGTGGTTCATGTCAATACACATAGTTCTAGCTTCGCCTTTTAAAGGCTTCACAGCATTTAATTGTTTAAACACAATTTATTCAATCTACAACTGCTGTCCAATTAGATTTTTACAATTATAATTTTCTTTCACATATATTTTAAGTACTTGTGTGCATCTCTATGGGCTAAATTCCTAGGAATGTAATTACTGGGCCAAAGGGGGAAGACGTGTAAAAATTTGAGAGCTGTCATTACTTGCCCTTATAGAGGGTTGGCTCATTTTACAATCATACCTATAGAATAAGAGGACCAAATTGCCCGTGATTTGAGTAGATTTGCTCTTATGTAAAGATAACATTCAGAGGAGTTTTTACTTTTCAGAGATGAATAAGTAGACTTAACAAGCTGTTCTGATCCCGTGTCCCAAATATCTAAAAGCAGAAGAACAAAATCTAATAACATGTTCTATATTTTAGGTATTTTATAAAACTTTTGTTAATATAATTTATTTAGAGAATTAAAGTACAGCATTACAATATAGGTAAAAAGCCAACATTTCAAAAATACTGGAGACTGAATAATTTGCTAATCATTGTTATTAAATCAGACAAGTGTTTTCTTAAGGATGACTTAGTGTTTAAATTTCAGGATAGATTTTCTTTTTCAGTGAATTTAAAAGAATGTTACAAGAAAATGTTATTTTCTCCAAAAGGACAAAAAACCTTTTAAGAAACATAACAGTTTTTCTACACAAGCCTAATTATTTTCTTTGCAAATAACATGTTAGGTTGAAACTTCCCTATCTAATGAAAAAGTAAAACATAGAAAACTAAATGACATAAATTAGTTTTTGTAACAATTTAAAAAATTGTGAAGGAGTAGTTGTATATAAATAGTCCAGTCATTTATTTACATGAGGCATTTTTTAATTCTACTGGGTAAACTTGTTTACATTGACATCATTTTATATAAATTCAGTAATTCTGTAAAAATAACTTTGACATAGTGTTGCTGAAATTTTCATTAATGTACTAAATTATACATTCCACACAGGGCTGTGCATCTGGAATTTTAAATTTATTTTTTAGCAACAAAAATGAGAATGTATTTAACCATCCCATGCCAAAACAACCCATAAGTGGTTTTCTTGATTTTAGAGTTTCTTTTTTATTACTTTAAAAATAAACATTAGAAAGGTAACAGGTTATTGGTCTGGACATCTCAGAAAAACTTGTTATTGCACAGTTTGGTATATATTTAAGGTACAATTCATAAAAGGATAAAAATGACACATTTGAAAAGAGAAGCTATTTTTAGAGTCACTTACCTGCTATAACTCTGTTATAGGCCAGAGAGGAAAGCATGTTAAGATTTGTTTTAAATCTAGTGTATTGAAAATGACAATGGTCATACTGATCTCTTTTCCATCATTTTCCATAAGGCCATATCCTCATGGGATTGAATATCATTGTGGAAAGAATATGGAGTTTGGCTCCACATAAACACATGTGGGTTATAACTCTGACTCTTTTGCTACCCACCAGCTGAGTGACTAGTCAGTTTAATTTACCTCGTTGAACATTAGTTTCCTCATTTCTGGAGTAGGGTTAATACCTACTGCAAAGGGTCAATGTGTGAAAGAAAAAATGTGAATATGAAGCACTTTAGAACTTTCGAAGACAGTAGATTTTCAATAAATGCTACTCTCCTCCTCTCCTTACAATCCCTGTTCTAGTCTTTATTTTATAAGGTGGTATATACCAATAGTACCTTTAGCCATGTGAGTTTTACTATCTAACACCAAAGCAGAGACCCTCACAGGATAGTTACATCCTCTGTAAGCCTTAGGAGAAAAATTCAATCAAGCTTCAGGAGTTTTCGTGGTTGTTCCTTTGTTTCTCTACCTGTCATGCTTTATTTAAATAAAGAATCATAATATTCTTAGTATAGACATCATACTTTTTGTTATTTAAGTACAAAACCCCTTCACTTAAAACTATATATCATTTTTGTGTTCTTCCTACACCAAAGTTATTTTAAGAGAAAAGGTATTCAATGTTTTAATTCATGAACATTAATACTTACAGTATAACATTAAGGTAGTTTCAACGCTTCCCTTGCAACTCTTACAGGCTCTGCACACTCCTGATTTTATGTTGTTTATATCTTGTGATTGTTCAGTGCTTGATTTTGCCCTACTTACCTGCTGTATATCAGTTGACTGTTGCTTGGAGAAGTCCTAATTGTGCAGAGTGAGTTCCTACAAACTGGTTCTTTGTTACAGATTGTCATTTCTCTATTGCTATATTGTTGGATCTTTATAGCACCATTCCACAGAGGCTGTTCAAAATCTTTCTTGTTCTTAAGAAATTAGCTTCATTTTTGACCTCTTTGCTCTTGAAAGATTATCTCACTGTGATGACATTCAACCTGCCTCTGTCCTTCCAACCTATCCTATGCCTTGGTCCATATATTTTGTGCCAAATGAAGACTTTTACTGTTTTGAGTAAAGCAAATTTTCCTTTCAATATATATACTTTCAATATCAAGTATACTTGCAGTAATATTTCGATTAAAAGTCTTTGCTGGTTCTTGTATTCTATCGACTGAAACTACAGCTCCTTGGCCTTGTGTTCAAGACCCTGTCCAATTACCTTTCCTCACTTATTTAGTGAAACGTAAAGCAGAACTTCATGCAGAAATATTCTGAATTGGTGTTAAAACTATTCAAACTTATAAAATTTTATTTCGTGTCCTCCAAAGAATTATAATATCATTCACATTCATCCCTACTCAACTCTACTTCTGAAGTTGACAGAGGAAACAAATTACCAATAATCTGTCTGAGACTTCTTGTCCATAGCATTCTGATCGTGATAGATTTCAATATTGTTTTATTTTTTTGCTTAGGTACCTTAATATTCTAGTCTTCTTTATATTAACTTTTAAATATTCAGTCTTTATTTATTTCAACATTGAGACCAAAGTTCATTTTTTAAGACAAAAGATACTAAGACTTTTTTAAAATCATGAAAGAATTTAAAGAACATGGTACAAGACATGCAACATGTAGTGAGTTTTTATCATGCGGCAGCTATTCTTTTTCCGAAGAATTATTTGAGTCAGTGTTATTATTCCCCTATTATAAATAGGGAATGGATCCTTTAGAACCTTAAGTCATTTGGCAATTGCCACATAGCCAGTAAATGGCAGAAGTATAATTCAAACTCATATCCACTTGCCACCAATTAGGAAATTATCTACTCATGCTGCAACATTAAAGGGAATTCTTAAACTACTGATTTTCATAGATAGTTTAGTAGATCACTGGCCTAGGAATGTAGTGAGAATGGAAGATGGTAGCATCACGTGTCAAGCTCTTTTGAATGGTATTTTGTTTGTTTGTTTGTTTTCTTCTTCCCCTAATTCTCAAAACCTGGAAAGTGGTTCCTGGAATGTTTCACAGCCACTCTCTTCCTTCTATTCCTTTTTGGCTAGCTGGATGGCTGTGCCTGGCTCTTTGCCTAAATACTCTCCTGAGGAACTTACGCACACTCTGCTCAGTGATCATTCCTGAGTCACTGCTACCATTGCTGCCGTTGAACCTCTATTTGGGTAAGAGATAATTTCCAAGCTACAATTTTGAGAAACAGCTCTAAGCAGGTGATTCATAATGCCTCTACCGCACTCCAACTCTCACTTTCCCACATAATAATATTGATGCAATGCTAGAGCAAGCCACTTTTATACAGTGTCAGATTCAGCAGACGGATTGGCCCAACCCACTCTTGTGTATCTTTAACCTTTTCTTCCTCTCCTTCTATAGTGAAGATTTCTTCTCAGAGAATTATGATACTTGAGCCACATTTTCTCTTTAACTATTCTTCCTGGAAATTGTTGCCCATCCTATTTCTTTATTACTTCTCCAGACTCTCTGCTTCTCTTTGCCTTCCTCCTGACCGTGTTCCCATCTCCACCAAGTTCAACTTAAGATTTTGTTTCCTTAATAGATTACCCTTCAAAGTTTTCAAAACTTAATGATGTATCAAATATAAATGTACCTTAGTGATCTTATACTACTATTCCACAGTGATCCTCTCCTCAAATCCTTTGCCTTGAATTTTAGTCCTTCCATGCTGTGTCTCAAATGTGCAGTTATCCCGAGGGAAAAAGTGACTGCAGAAGGCCAGTTTGCTTGTTAAACATTCCTTGGGTTACTCTAAGAGTGCAGCTTAATTTGTGACTGTGATTGATAGACTTTGTAAATGCTATTGGAGGCTAAATGATTAAAGTTTAGAAAAACAGCATTTTCCATTTGTACACAAAGTTGTGGTTTATTTCAGGGCAAATAGCTTCTCAAGTGATGACTTGGCTCTTGCTGAAATCCCGGCAGCGGAGGTCTCTGTACTTGGACAGGTCAATGGTTGGAGAAGGAGAGGCACCTGGAATAGTTTATTCATGGTCTTCCAGGAAAGCCTCTGAGAAGAACTGCTGAACAAAAATGAAATTAGGCAGCATTAGAGCTGCAAATACTTTGACTATCGAGATCACCCAAGTAAAGCATGGTTTATTACTTCTGGGAGCCAAAGACCCATGAGACAGTACAATTCTAACTGGGGGAAAAGCTTCAGATTGTGGAGGCAGAAGTCATGTGTCTCTGATGCATGAGACCTGATCATTCATGCATTTGGGCATTCCATAAACATTTGAACTCCCACAGGTCAGATGTTTTGCTCTGTCCTAAGAATACAAAGGCCAATACAATACAATTTTTTTTCCTAGAGAAAGGGAGCTTGGGGGAATTAACATCATCTGGGGACCAACCAAAATGGATAGAACATGCTGTCTTGAAATTATGCATATTCTTATTTTATTCTCTAAACAACTCTAAGAAGGTGGTTATCTACTAACTGGATTCTATGGATAAAAAAACCAGAGACTTAAAAAGTAGTGGGCTGGGATTTCAGTCAAGATCTCCGTAATTCCAACACCAAAATTTGCCCAGAGAAGTGTATAAAAATACATATTTGAAAATTATGTGGTGAATATTCAAAATTCTGAACTAAGTATAGTGGGAGCTATTAGGAGACCTGATTTTACATAATTGGTGTGATTTTATTTTTGCTTCAAAGGCTGAGAGTAGTTAGAAAAAGAAAAGGGGTAGAGGATATACTGTGAAAAAGCAATGCTTGGTCTAATCCTCTTTTGAACAGCATCTTAGTAGAGGGGCAACCGTGTGGTCCTATCTAGGAGTGGCCTTGTCTTGGCTGCCTCTGCCTCTTATTTAAACTGACCCTATTATGCCGAAAATTTTCTTTTGTCTGTTTATACTTCATATCCTTAGGATTGACCACATACTTTGTGAGGCTTCTTGTTTAAAAATTAAGAATTTCAAAACAGCAGAACATTAAGCCAAACATGGGGGTCATCTTAGTGCCCATGAAATGACCCTGATAGTAGAACTAAGAACCATGTGAAAGATATGAGAAAATGTTCTGTTTACCTTTAGTACCCTTCTTATAGGTTATATAAATTATAGGTTTAATCTAAGTTAGCTAATACATGAATACAAATAGCAGAATTTATGCACATGAAGTTCATTTCAAACTCATGTATGACCAGTTGCAAAGCATGTGTTTATTTTTAAATATTTTGGGAAAAAATTTATGGAGCAGATGGGGCTTTAATTATTTTTCTCTTTTTTTCTCTATCATGAAATAATTTATCCATTTAAGTATCTAAAAAGAATAACATAATGAAAACCAAATGAATATACAACCTAAGAATTATAAGTCTAAAATACAATTAAAACAACTTATGATATATTCATGGATCATATTTTCCACTCCAACTGCATCTTGAGGGTACTATTAATTTGGCATTTTGACATTCCTTTTATTTTCACTGAACTTGTATACATCCCTCAAATACACAGAATAGATCATTTTATTCATTCATTTAACAAATACTTATTGAGCACCCACTATACCTGTCCATATGTTATATGTTCTGGAGAACATGTCAGTGAGCAAAATATATGTAAATAGAGGGGAAGAATCTTTCTTATAAAATGGAGGCCCGAACCCATTTATAAAAGCTACAGAAATAGTAAAACATAGATTTTTTTAGTTTATTCTTGTCTTCGTGACACAAAAATAAACCATAAAGTGGAAAAATATACAATGTTTTTAGAGATGAAGATTGATTGTCAATTCTCCCTAAATTTGTTTACAAATTTAATGAGATTTCAGAGAAAAAAAAAATGCCAACTCTTCATTCCTGCCCCTCCTTGCTGAACTAAAGATTTTCTTTTTACCTTTTCTTTTCTTTTCTTTTTTTAATGAGACAGGGTCTCCTTCTGTCATCCAGTCTGGAGTACAGTGATATGATCATAGCTTACTGTGGCCTCAAACCCCTGGGCTCAAGCCATCCTCCCACCTCAGCCTCTTGAGTAGTTTGGACTACAGGTGCATGCTACTATGCCTGGCTATTTTGTTGTTGTTGTTGTTGTTGTTAAGAAATAAGGTCTTTCTTTATTACCCAGGCTGGTCTGAAGCTGCTGGGCTTAAGTGATCCTCCCATCTTATTCTCCCCAACATGCTTGGATTATATGCCTCTGAGCCACTGTCCCTGGCTACATAAGGGAACTTTAAAATGCATCTAAACTAGGAGGAACAATCATGAAAACACTGGAATAAAAAAAAAGTGTGTGTGGTTAAGTTCTATTGGATATTAAGATGTGCAGTGAAACCTTAGAGTATAATTAAGTTAACAGATTAATAGATAAATGGAAAAATACACATGAACATTAAGTATCTGATAAAAGTAGTATCTCAAATCTGAAAAGCAAAGATGGAACTTTTCTTAAATGATGCAGAGATACCTGGATAACCACTTGGAAAATGATGAGAGTAGACTGATACCTAACTTCATACATCAAGACTAGTTAAAACTGACCAAAAATCTAAATAACAAAACGAAGCCTTGTGTGGTGGCTCACACTCTAATCCTAACACTTCAGGAGGCTAAAGCAGGAGGATTGTCTGAGCCCAGGAGTTTGAAACCAGCTTTGTTCACAAAGGAAGATTTCATCTCTACAAAAAAATACAAAAATATCAGCTGGGCATGGTAGCACATGCCTGTCATCCTAGCTACACAGAAGGCTGAGGTGGGAGGATTGCCTAAACCCAGGAGGTTGAGGCTACAGCGAGCCGTGATCATACCACTGCACTCCAGTCTGAGCAATAGAGTGAAACAGTGTCTCAAAAATAAATAAATAAAACCAAATCTTACAATGAAGACCTATATCCAAAACCCAGAATACATAAAATATTGATAATTTTATATAGTCAAATTTTACATGGCAAAAATCAAAATAAAGATAAAAATCAAATAATAGACTGTGAATCTTTTTGCAAGTCATGTTACAAAGGAGTAATCATATACATGAATATATATAAGCTTCAATTTCTAGGAGTTTCAAGTATATTATAAATATATAATATGTAACATATGTGTTGCATAATATAGTCATACATATATATTAAACAGTATATATGTAACAAATACATAATCATATTTTGTATAGTATGTTTGAAATATGTAATATGTAAATTATATATATATACATATTTGTGACTCTTAGAAATTGAGAAGAGAAAGAAAAAGCTAACTGAAAAAAGAACAAAAGTCATAAAAGACAAACCACAAAGTTTATGAATAGCATTTAAGTATTTGAAAAGATATTCATTCTCTCAATAAAATGAATAAACATTAACTGGTAACAACCATTTTCTAACCATCAAATTGAGGAAAATACAGAATTTTGAAAATTCTATTGGAGAGACACTTGTAATTTCTGGAAAGAATACAAAATAGTACAATTCCTTTGAAGGAAAATTTGGCACTATCTAAGAACATTACAAATTCTTTAATCCTCAAACCTAACAATCAAATTTCTATAAATACATTCTACAGATATATTTGAATAAGAACTTTCATATGTACTAGGTTATTCATTGTGGTATTGATAGCTGAGTGTCCAGCAAAAGAGACCTAATTAAGTAACCTGTGGTACATCCATGCAGGGGAATGTAATAGTTTTTAAGAATGATGCACGACCACATAAAGAATGAATTGTATTCTTTGCAGCAACATGAATGCAACTGGAGGTGGTCATCCTAAGTGAATTAATGCAGGAACAGAAAACCAAATGCCAAGTGTTCTCAGAAGTGGGAGCAAAATATTGAGTACACATGGACATAAAAATGAGAACAATAGACACTGGAAAGTACAGAAGGGGGAAGGAGGTGGGGAGCAAAGCTTGAAAAACTATTGGATATTATCAGTACCTGGGTGATGGGATTAATTGTACCCAAACCGCTGCATCACTTAATATACTCAGGTAACAGACCTGCACATGTATACCCTAAATCTAAAATAAAAGTTGAAATTATTTAAAAATAAATGGCATGAAGCTATATTCTGTGTATTATGATAGAGAATATATTGTTATTCCAAGAGATACTGGGGAAAACGTGTAACATGCATCATAGTATATGTTGATTTCTTTAGTAAGATAAGGCTATTATTTGCATGCTAAACAAACACTTTCAGGATTTGTTTGTAAAATTGAAGTATTTACCTACAAGGAGTTGAAGAGGTAAATAAAGGAGGAGGCGGAAAGGGAAACAAGACTTTTCTAGGTGTCTCTTCATATTGTAACTCTTGAATCATGTGAACACACTACCTATTGAGAAAACACAGCCCAATTTAGTAAGAAATCCCTAATATTGAAAGCAAATGGAAGCAAATGAGCAAATAAATCCAACTAGATATTGCATTGGTAATATAAACCCACAAAAGATGTATTTCAACTGACTTTAGAATGTATATCTTTGACTGTATATGTTTAGTGCAGTGGATTCTAAGAATAAAAGCCGTAAAGATAAATCGAACTTTATTTGGTTGTTTAGTCTTTTAAAATTTTTTATTTTGTGATAATTGTAGATTCACTTGCAGTTTGTAAGAAATACAGAAAGATTCTTCCTTTACATGGTTTCCTTCCACAGTAGTGTTTTGCCTAACTACAGAACAATGTCACAAGCAGGAAATTGATTTTGTCACCATCTATTGACTTTGCTCAGATTTCATCAGTTTTATGTGTGTGTGTGTGTGTATGTATTCTCTGTGATTTTATCACGCGTACATTCATATGCCCACCACAGTGAAGATACAGAAGGGTTTCATCACAAGATTCAATTATTCTACTCCTTTATAGTCAAAGTTATTTGTCTTCCTTGACATCGTATCTGTCCTCCATCTCTAATTTTGTTCTTTCAAAAATAATATATAAAATTTCGGGCCAGGCAGGTGGCTCACACCTGTAATCCCTGCACTTTGGGAGGTCAAGGAGAGTGGATTATCTGAGGTCAGGAGCTCGAGGCCAGCCTGGCCAACACAGTGAAACCCTTCTCTACTAAAAAAAAACACAAAAATTAGCCAGGTGTGGTGGCACACTCACCTGTAATCCCAGCTACTCAGGAGCCTGAGGCAGGAGAATAGCTTGAACTGCTGAGGCAGAGGTTGCAGTGAGCCGAGATTGTACCACTGCACTCCAGTCTGGGCAACAAGAGTGAAACTCCATCTTAAAAAATAATAATTTTATAAAATGAAACTTTTGAAATACTTCAAGACTTAGCATAATTCCCTAGAACTTTATCTAAACTGTTTCGTGTTATTAATAGTTCCTTTTTATTGCTGAGTAGTATTTCAAAGTATAGATGTCCCACAGTTTATTCACCTGTTTAAGGACATCTAAACAGTTTCTATTAAGATTCACAAACAAAGCTGATATAAACATTCATGTGCAGGTTTTGGGGTAGACGTACATTTTCATTTCTCTGGAATAAATTTCAAGAATACAATTAAGAATACAACTGGGCATTATGTCAAATATGTTTAGTTTTATAAGAAACCGCCATACTCATTTCCAGAGTGGCTATATCATTTTACATTCCTACTAATAATGTATGATTGATCTAGTTTCTCACATTCTTTCTAGCATTGGATATTAATCACTATTTTTATTTAATTTTTAACCATTCTGTTAGGTGTGTAGTGGTAGCTTGTGGTTTTATGTGCATTTCCCTAATCGTTAATGACATTGAACTTTTCATGTGATCATTCGCCGACTGTATGTCCTCTTCAGTAAATGTCTCTTTAGGTCTTTTGCCCATTTTATAACTCAATTATTTTCTTGCTTTTTACTGTTGAGTTTTTGTTGTTGTTTTGTTTTTTTGTGCTTTTCGTGTTTTTTTATTTTGTTTTGTTTTGTTTTTTGAGACGGAGTGTCGCTCTGTTGCCCAGGCTGGAGTGCAGTGGCGCGATATGGGCTCACTGCAAGCTCCGCCCACCGGGTTCACGCCGTTCTCCGGCCTCAGTCTCCCGAGTAGCTGGGACTACAGGTGCCCGCCACTACGCCCGGCTAATTTTTTGTATTTTTAGTAGAGACGGGATTTCACCGTGTTAGCCAGGATGGTCTCGATCTGACCTCTTGATCCACCCACCTCGGCCTTTCAAAGTGCTGGGATTACAGGCATGAGCCACCGTGCCTGGCCTTACAGTTGAGTTTTGAGAGTTCTTTATATATTCTAGCTACAAGTCATTTGTTGAATATATGGTTTATAAATGTTTTCTCTGTACCTAATATTTTTATCCTTTTTACAGGATCTTTTGGAAAGCAAAAGTTTTAAATTTTGATGTGATACTTTTTTTATAAATTGTAATTTATTGTCAAATGTAAGAACTCTTAGCCCTAGGGACTAAAGATTTTATTTCACTTTCTAAAGTTTAATAGTTTTATACTTTAAATTTAAACCTGGGATTCATTTTGAGTTTAGTTTTGTATAAGGTGAAAGATTTATGTCTACTTTCTTTGTGCTTTTTTAACCTATGAATGTCCAGCTGCTCCTGTACCATTATTAAGAGACTAGCCTTTCTCTATTGAATTACTTTTGTACCTTTGTCAAAAAATCAGTTGGATATATTTATGTGGCTTTATTTTTAGGTTTTCTATTCTGTTTCATTGATCTATGTGTCTGTTTCTCTGCCAATACCATGCTGTTTCGATTACTATAGCTATATAGTTAGCCCTAGTTTTGAGTAGAGTGATTCTTCCCACTTTATGCTTATTTTTCAAAATTATTCAAGCTAGTATAGGTCCTGTGCCTTTCTACAGTAAATCTTAGAATGAATATGGCTACGTCTACACAAAACCTTATTGGATAGTAGTTTAACTTGTAAAAGGTAATATTGCTATTGTTATATTGATACTCTTTATACTATTGAATGAAACAAAAGTTAATATATTAACAAAAGTTAATATAACACCATAAAGAAATATTTTACTGTAAATTAGAATATATACAAGAATAAAGTAAAAGTGAAGCATAATATTGAAGTTTTATTGTATATCAAATACAAAGTCATTAATTTATGTATCTCTGTCCACTGAAATTGCTTAGAAGCAATTTCACCCTAGTAACAATGATTATTTATGGCACTAGGGTTGTGTCCTCTAATGCTATTTCCCTCCTTGGAGAAATGGCTGGTTTGAAATGTGGGTCAAGGAAAGTACAAGGTGGTCCTAGGGCATGTAATTATACTAGAAATCGAAGAGTATTCAAAGATTGCTAGTGTCATGCCAAAGAACACAGGAGCCAGCTCAAAGGAACTCCCAATGGCCAAAATTGTGATAATATGCATAAGAGGATGAGCATTACAGTTGTTGAAATTATATTTATTCTGTAAAAATCATTGAGACTGAATGATAAGGAAAACCAAAGAAATTCATTTGTCAGCATTCAAAGCTGTTAACTTTTTACTTTAAAAAATGGAAATGAAAAGAAAAGAGCTAAGCATATTTTTTCTGCCTTTGCTGTGGTACTTGAATTTTAAGTTTAAGAAATAGGCTCGCTTTAAAAAAATCACTATTTTTCAGTCTTTATTAGAATTATTGACTTGGGCGATGATTAACAATGGTGTTAAAACCATTGGTTGAAAGACTGACGGAGAAATGAACATTTGTGTGATGCCTGTGGCAGGCAGTGTAATGCCTTCCCTCCCCTCCAAAAGATGTTCACATCCTAATCTCTGACTCCTGTTGAAATAATGCATTTAAAGCATGAAAGTTGCCTTTCATGGTGAAAGAGACTTTGCAGACTTAAGGGGACTTAAGAAAGTTAGGTGAATTGAAGTAAAAGGTATGACGTCAAGAGCAGAAGTCAGAGTGATTCAGGTTCATGAGCCAAGGAAGGCGGGCAGCTTCTAGAAGCTGCAAAAACAAGGGATATATATTCTCTCCTAGGCCCTTAGCCTTGCTGGTTCATTTTGGAATTCTGATCTCCAAACTGTATGATAATGGATTATTGTCATTTTAAACCACTAAGTTTGTGATAATTTGTTACAGCAGCGATAGAAATCTAATACAGTATCCTTTGAATGTTCCTCAACTAACGTATCCATTTTCCATTGATGACTATTTCCTATTTTAAGAATGCTCTACAAACATGCTTGTAACATGTCTCATTTTGTGTATGTATGTTTTGTGTATGAAAATTTCCAGACCATACATAGGAGAGGAAGGAATTACGGGGTCATGGAGCACAACATTTAACCTAAATATATATTGTCAATTGATTTTCACAGTAGTAATGTGAATTTACATTCCCACAGCAGTATATGAGAGTTTTTCTCCTTCACTGATTTTGTCAGACTTTAAAAATGTTGCCAAGTTGAGAGACCTGCAATGGAATCTGATATTTTCAATTTTTGTTGTTGTTGTTGTTTTGTTTTGTTTTTATTTTTTTAACTAGTGAGTTAGGGCAATCTTTTCATATTTGGATTTCCTCTGCCATGTTCTAACTACTAATCTATTTTGGTCATGTTTCTATTTGGTTGCGTTTTAAAAACTGCGTTGTAGGCTGGGCATGGTGACTCACACCTGTAATCCCAGCACTTTAGGAGGCTGAGGCAGGCAGATCAAGAGGTCAGGAGTTCGAGTCCAAGGCTGTCCAACATGGTGAAACCCCATCTCTACTAAAAATATAAAAATTTGCCAGACATGGTGGTGCACACCTGTAATCCTAGCTACTCAAGAGGCTGAGGCAGGAGAAGTGCTTGAACTGGGAGGTGCAAGTTACAGTGAACTGAGATGGCGCCACTGCACTCCAGCCTAGGCAACAGAGCAAGACTGTCGCCCAGGAGGGTGGGGGGTGGGGGAAACTGCCTTGTGGGAGATATTTATATATTCTTGATATTAATCACTTGTGAAATATATGTATTGCAAATATCTCCTCCTTAGGGTCTCAACTATTGCTACTCATTTTGCTTGTTATAGGGTCATATTATAAACAAAAATTTAAATTAAAAATTCTGTGTAGTTGAAATATTCATTATTTTCTATTTCTGTTTCTGCACTTAGAAAATGTTACTAATAATTGTGCGTACCTTATAATGTGATGATTCAATGAAATATTGTATGCAAATTACTTAACCATAAATGCTAAGTATTTGGCTCAAGATGAGATCACAATAACTATTTGGCATTACTATTGTATCCTTTATTATGCAAAGCACTATTGAGTGAAAGAAAAATAATTTTATGTCTGGGACATGAGAATGAAATGACTGAATCAATATACAATTCTAAGTTACATATCAACCTCCAGATATATGGGACTATTTCTGGACTTTCTAGTGTGCTTCAGCATCACCCTGGTTTAATGATTAACTTAAGTAATGTAGTCGTATGATAAATCTTGATATTTGATAGAGGAAATTGTCTCATCTTGATAAATGTTTTTTTCAACTTTTTTCCCCCTCAACATTGTCTTGACATTTGTGTCCTTTTGCCTTTCCATATAAACTTTAAAAATAAAAATGTTCATTTCCATGGGGGGAACCCCTTAGAGAACAAAATGGTTTATGTGCTAAAGATCAAAGTCATTTATTCATTCTAATATGCACATAAATCAATACCCACTACTGCAATTTTAGTTATGAATTAGGCAGAAATGATGAATATTAAGGACAATCGTGGTGGAGGGAAGAATTTTAAATGTATCTGAAGTTATTAAGTTGCCATTGTGCAATTAGTTTTTGTTGTTGCTGTTAATACAGGTATAGTTACATAAACCTTGAAGGATCAAGCATATAATAGTCATACCATTCAAAAGATCTTGCAAAACTATTGTTTGATTTTTAGATCAGGCAAGTGACTTATTTAGGCAAACTGATTTTTAAGCTATTTCATAATTGTTAAATCATTAACATTATATAAAAGGTGTTATTTTAGTGCAATATAGTCAATTAGTTTTATGTATAAACAGTAAATCTTTTGTGGCCCTAACATTAAGGGAAAAAACTTAAACCTCAATACTGAACTTTGATAAACCTTCAGATTTTATGAAGGAAAGTATGATTCATTCTTTTCATGCATATCATTTAGGGAGTTAGAACATTACATAGAATTTTGAAATATAATTAGTATGAAACCTTAGCCTGTCAGCTAATGGTTGATCATTTTTACTCAATTTGTTTTTGTGACACTTTACAAAGAGTATTAAATATGTTAAAAATACTTTTCAAAATTTTCCTCTTACCATATTATAGAAGACAAGCTGATCTTTAAATGGAATCTGACCTTAATTTTTTGTTCAGCTTCTGTATTCTGCATCTATTTTTTATTTTGAATGTAAATCCACTATTAGGCTTAGTTTTTTAAAACAACTTTACTGAGGTATAATTTGCATACAATGAATACATATTTAAAATATAAAATTCAATAAATTTTGACACATGTATACACATATGTCACCACCACTGTAACCAAGATACTGTACATTGCCATCACCTCCAGAAGTTTCTTTGTGCCTTTTTGCAATCTCCTCATCTCTCTGTCTCTGTACCCAGGTGACCATTGATTTGAGATGTGCTGCAGTGTCATTATGAAGCTTATCTGTGGCAGTCTACTCCAGGGTGGTGTTGATGGTTGGAAATGCTGTAATAAAATGGGCTATCTTGTGAGGATAGGAATGATAGGATCCCAAAATTACATAAACATGATGGCAGCACAACTATCTAAAGCATGTTGGGTACAATTATCATAATGAGGAAGCAAAGGCAAAAATTGCAGCCAGAAGAGGCCTGGCCTGAAGAGAACTATGGGGATGAAAAATAAGATTCGGTAAGATGTGCAGCCTATGGGGTAAAATCTATTGTAGACAGAGATGGTCAAGTAGACATCTCTGAAACTGCCCACATAGCCAAGATAGTATCTCATTCGAGAGACAGAGAAGTACAGGAGAACAGAAAAATGGCAGAGATCAGTGCAAGCACCTTAAAGACTAAAAGAATGCAGGGGTCATAGTTCCCATCATGTATCTTTCAATTCACCGGTCTTACCCAAGCAAAAACCAAACAGATCCTGTAAACGGCAATGGAGCCCCAAAACAACCAAGCAGTAGCTCCAATGGCTACTGTTTTGTCAGATGTGGTTATTTGTCTGCTGTAGGCATGCAGTATGTAGGTGTTGATCTACTAAATGCATTCTTTCTCATGCTTATCAAGGAAAAAGAAGCAGTTTTCATTTGTGGGTAATGGACAAAATCTGTTCGGTTATAGTCTGAAGAGATTTGGACTGCCTGGATGTTCTGCAGAACATCACTTTAGTATATTGTGTCAGTGACATTGGGTTAAGTGAATCAGATGCATAAGAAATGGCAAGTACGTTGGAAGGCTTTATAATCCATATATTTTTCAGAAGGTGAGAGATAAGCCCTGTGGAGATTCAAATTTCTGCCACATCAGCGAAGTTGTTAGGGATACAGTAGGTGCGTCCTGCTGAATCATGCTGGGATTTTTCTTCAAAAGAAAAGGACAAATTATTGCATTTTTAACCTCTTATTTCTAAATCATAAACACAATGCCTGCTAGGCACTTGGGACTATTTCTTTGACCTGTTTATCACATGACATTGAGAGCTGTCTACTTTGAGTTGTCCTTGAGCAGGAAAGAGCTTGCTTCAGGTCTGGTCTGTGATGCTCAAAGCCCTGTCCCTCGGGCTGTACAACCCAGTGAACACTAGGGTATTACAGCTTTCTGTGGTGGGAAAAGACACCATATAGAGTTTATGCCAAGCTTCAAAAGGAGAATCAAAATATAGATATTTAAGATTTTGAAGAAGGCCATGTCATTTGCAGCAGAGAATTGTACAGTTGGCCATAGGAACTTCCCTTCACCCCCATATAGATATAGATGTGGGAAGAGTGAGAGGTGCTGGTAGGAGCAAATATGTACATCATTTTCCAACTCTGCTAAGGGAAATGGCATTGGGAGCTTCAAATCAGCTATGGTCAGAGTATTTATATCAGAGAAATAAATTAGAGCATGATTTTATCCAGATGGCCAGTTTTTAAATATTACCCACATACCACTGGATATAGAAGTTTGAGCCACCTGCCTGTACTTTCTGACCCTTCTCATGCCCCATCAGTCCTCTGTGTCCTACCTTCTTTACATGACGGATTACTGCTGGGCCTACTGACCCCGTGACTTGTGAGTCTAATAGAACCAAGGTCATGGTAGGCCACTCAGGCTACACAGTCTTTGATGCTCTGCGATCAGGTACTTCATCCCTATCAGGCCCCATTCGCTAGTGGTACGCAGAGGACTGGGCATAAATAGAGCAAGAAGGAACTTTACAGAAAAAGAGATACAGCAATGGCACTTCAATTATGAATGTATTTGTTCTATCACATCATACTACCTAGAAGCTGCTATCCTGACACAATGATGAAACATCTGTTTGAAGTTGCAGCCAAGCAGCCAGATTGAGATGAAACCTTGCACATATAGATGCTATGAAAGAAAAATTAATCTCAGGACCTCAAACTCACTAAGCCAAAGGGAAAAGTCAGACTGAGAAATGGGTCACACAAACCTGCCTCCCATTTGGTTCCTAAATAAGATAGCTACATAGATTCTAAAAAGAAGCTTACAGGCCTTCCTCATAATTTGCCTATGAAAAAATTTCTTCTGGGCCCCAAGATCTTTACCCTAAAACAGTTCTGCTGAGTCTCACCCTGACAATGTAAATTGATAGCTTGTCTTGGCAGGTGTGGGAACAAGGACAGAACCAAAAAGCCATCCTTCTGCTCAATGGAGACTAATGCATATCTGACTACTTTCTCCTCCCAATTTTTTATTTTTTAATTTTACATAAAAAGATTCACTGAGCAGGATACGAATGCATTAATGACTCTTCCTCTACCCCTTCTTACATGTAAAATGTATATTTAGTGAACATTGATCAAAGACTTACAACTGCTTGCTGCTTTTTCTTATTATTTACTTATTTATTTATTTGATGGAGTCTCGCTCTGTCACCCAGGCTGGAGCGCAGTGGCATGATCTCGGCTCACTGCAACTTCTGCCTCAGCCTCCTGAGTAGCTGGGATTACTGGTGCCTGCCACCACGCCCGGCTAATTATTGTATTTTTAGTAGAAATGGGGTTTCACCTTGTTGGCCAGGCTGGTCTTGAACTCTTGACCTTTGACCTCAGGTGTTCTGCCCACCTTGGCCTCCCAAAGTGTTGGGATTACAGGTGTGAGCCACCATGCCTGCCCTGCTTGCTATCTACCCTGCCTTTAAATTTTTTTCTTTTTTCCTCTTTTCCCCAATACCTGTTCTTTTGCCTTTAAATATTGAGTTCCCCAGACCCTCTTCAGAGAAAAAAAATTAAAAAGCAGGGACCACAGATTTTTCCTGTGGTTCTGTATTCTTTTTCCTGAGTGTATCTTTAACCTTGGCAAATGAACCTCTTAAAATGATTGAGACTCACTTGGTCATTTTCTTTGATTTACAGTGCTACGCTCTAGGATGCAACTCCAGAATGCAGTATATGTCCACTTCTACCATTTTTTAGGGCTGTGTCCAAGAGTTACTAGACAGCGGTTCTAAAGGAGTGGGGATAGGAGTAGTCCACATCCCATCATTATCTGTGACCCACTGGAAGAATCTGTGCTTCCTATCCATGTGACTTTTGCTTCTGTGGATCCAGAGGTTCTGCTTTGTTGAGGAGGAATGCCTCTATCAGGGAACACACTGTAAAAGCCTATCGATTTTTATGCTCTGACTGTTCTGTGGTAAATTTGGGCTTGTTGGGCCAAGAGGACAGGAACAAAGAAATGAATTTTACCATCCTGGTAGGAGTAAATAACCCCAATTATCAGGAGGATATAGGGCTTGCCTCGTCCTACTACTGTGATATTGGGGATTAAGTTTCAATGTATGAATTTTGGTGGGCACACAAACATTTAGACCACAGCAGCAGCTTTGGCCAAACATTTTGTTAGATTAATTTGTGTCATTGAATGTAGCAGTAATTTTTGATTAATGTGTTATATTGCATTGCATAAATACACTACAATTTATTCATCCATTCCACTATAGATGGGCATTTGAGTTGTTTCTAGTTTTTGGCTATAATGAATAAATCTATGAGCATTCTTGAACATGTCTTTAGGTACACGTACTGTTTCTTTCTGTTGGGTACCCAGGATTAAAACCACCTTTGCAAAAATTATAACTGAGAAAATTATGGCAGTGGGGGAGATCTGATCTAGCCAACTCCTTTCTTACCTTTACCCTTCAAGCTGCCTTTATTCCTGGGATTAAGCCAAACTAACTTTGGGAGACATTTGGTTTATGCTTCAGTTAGTCCTTCTCCAAAACTCAGTCACCTTTGCTAAGCTAAGAGAGACCACCAGGCTAGGAGGATAGAGGAGCCTGAATTTTCCTAAGGCAGCAGTCCCCAACCTTTTTGATACCAGGAACTGGTTTCGCGTGGAAGACAGTTTTACCACAGATGGGGCGTTGGGGGGCTGTGGGTAGTTTTGGGATGATTGAAGTGTATTATCATTTATTGTACACTTTATACTATTATTACATTGTAATATATAATGAAATCATTACACAACTCACCATAATGTAGAATCAGTGTGAGCCTTGAGTTTGTTTTTCCTGCAACTTAGATGATCCCATCCAGGGGTGATAGGAGACAGTAACAGATCATCAGGCATTAGATTCTCGTAAGGAACAGGCAATCTAGATCCTTCACATGTGCAGTTCACAATAGGACTCATGCTTCTATGAGAATATAATGATGCTGCTGATCTGACAGGAGGCAGAGCTCAGGCAGTAATGCAATGATGGGGAGCCACTGTAAATACAAATGAAGCTTCATTTGCTTGCCTGTTGCTCAACTCCTGCTGTGAGACCCAGCTTTAAACAGGCTGTGGAGTGGTGCCAGTCTGTGTCCCAGGGGTTTAAGGATACCTGTACTTAGGTGTAGACATAAAGGATTGCCAGCCATTATTCCAGAGGTCACAGGATATGCAACTTCCTCAATTAATCCTGCAGATAATGTCACTATTATAACATTAAAGATTGGCCTTTTGAGATATCTTTTGAGGGTTTTTGCATGTCTGATGACCAATGGCTTTACCTGTACCCATCCACCACTCCTGTGGACCCAACCAGAAGTGACTCAAGTAACAAGATAGCTTTGATTCTCTGATTTCTTTCTTTCTTTTTTTTTTTTTTTTTTTTTTTTTAACTTTTTACTTCCATAGGTTATTGGGGAACAGTTGCTGTTTGGTTACATGAGTGAGTTCTTAAGTGGTGATTGGTGAGACTTTGGTGCAACCATCACCTAAGAAGTATGATTTCATCTCTGACTCAACCAATCAGCGCTCCCCATACCCTAGCCCTCTGCCCATGAAACTGTCATTGAAAAACCTGTAACCTTCAGGCCTTTGAAATTGATTTGCATAATGACTCCATCTCCCATACAATGTGGCCTGCCTCAGGTCAATTAAACTCTTTACTGCAATACTGTGGTCTCTATGAATTAATTTTCTTTGTGTAGCATGCAGGAAGAAGCTGTCAGGCAATTACAGGAGTGGAAATGCTATTTAGCTTTAGTAGATATGGGCAAATAGTTTTCAAAGTAATTTCCAACCCACCAACAATGTCAAAGAGTAACTTGCTCTCCCTAGTCACCTATATGTAGGAGTGTCAGTCTTCATATAAATACTTAGCACAGCTCAAATAATGCAAACTTGTAAAAGTTTAAATGGATTTAAACTTTACAACAGTTTAAATCCATTTTCCTTCTATAATTTGTCCTAATGTTTTCATATAATTAATATGTATGTTACAAACCCCAAGAGACATTACTTTTTTGTTTTTAAACAGTAAATATTTTAAGCAATTTAAACAGTAAATATTCATTTTTATTTTACTCACATAACCATCCTTTGCATTCTTTGCATCCTTTTCTAGTAGTTGCCTATTTCTACCTATGATGATTTACCTTTAGCCTAAAGAACTCTTTAGACTCTTGTAGAACAAGTCTGCTAGTGAAAAAATTCAAATTCACTCAGATTTTGTTTTCCTAAAATCATCCTTATTTTATCTTCATTTTAGGCATATACTTATATATTTAATATGGGTAGCATTTTAAATATATAACTCACATACTATAAAATTCACTCTTTCAAAATGTACAACTGAGCAGGTTTTAGTATGTTCACAAGATTGCGCAACCACTACCACTAATTCCAGAGCACTTTCTTCACTCCAAATGAAACCCTATACCCATCAGCAGTAACTGCCCATTCCCCCAACCTTCTGCCCTGGTAACCACTAATCTTTTGTCACTTGAATTTATCAACTCTGGTCATTTCACATAAATGGAATCATGTGGCATTTGCGTCTGATTTATTTCACTTAGTGTAATGTTTTCATACTAAAGTCTGCATTTCTAATGTGGCCATTGAAGTCTCTGCTTGGTTAGCTTGGTGGTCAACTAATGATTGAACAGATGATTCCTTAAATACAGAGGTAAATCCAATAATTCTGTTTTTACTGAGAGGTTCTGTCTATGTGTATGAGCACATTTTTAACAGTCAGGTAGTGTTCAACTCTGCCTTAGCCTTTGATTTCTGATTCCACAGAGCCTCCAGATTTGCCATGAGTGGTGGGAGCATAGGGCTTGCTGAGATGTTTTCTGAACATGCAAATAGTCCTGAATATGTACACAGCCCTACACATGTGTAATGTCCTTCTAGAGTTCCAGGTGTATGTCTGGGTCTCTAGAAGCCCCCATATAGACATCTCTTTCCTCAGCTTTTTCGTTAGCATATAGTTTGCCCCAACTATATGCAGCACCTCAGGAAATGACTAGACAGTTCAAATAATGACAATTTGTCTTTTAAAGCAAAGTTTTTTCTTTGGATGAAGTCCTATTAATCATTTTTTCTTTCATGGTTCCTAGGAATTTTTTTCTATTCCAACGTATGAAGATACTCGGCTATGCCTTTTTTTTTTTCTATGCAATTAACAATTTTGACATTTGTATTTAGTTCTATGATCTATTTTTATTTAATATTTTTATATGAAATAAGGCAGAGTTTTGAGACTAATTTCCTTTTTTTATGGAAATCTGGTTGTTTCAGAACCATTTATTTATCATAGTATTCTTCCCCCATGGAAATGCTTTGGCACTTTGTGAAATATCAACTAAACTTTTATGTTAGTGGGTCTAGTTCCACTTATTTTCTGATATCTATAAGTCTAACCCTTATGTGAATAGAAGACTTTATTGATTATTGTAACCTTAGAGAAAGTCTTGAAATTAGAAAGTATGCTCATTCGCACTTTGTTCATTAAAAAAAAAAAAAAAAATACTTTGGCAATTCTAAGCCCTGCACATTTCCATATTTGACACTAACATCAATTTTTTACAAAAATGCCTATTGAAATTTTGATTGAGATGGTATTGAATCTTTATATCAATTTGACCGAAACTTTTATCATAGCAATATTGTCTTTTAATCCTTGAGCCTCCATTTATTAAGGCCTTTAATGTTTCTCAGCAGTGCTTTATAGATTTCAGTAAAAAGCTCTTGTAGTTTATTAAATTTCTTCTTAAATAGTTATTTGGTTTTTGCAAAAAATTTTTTAAATTTCAATTTACAAATGTTTATTGCTAATATATACAACTATAGTGGATTTTAAAATGTTGAACTTTGTGTCTTACAGACTTTCTAACTTTATTAGTTCCAGTAATTTTCTACATAGCTTATCATATCTCTGATGAGTTAAGACAATTTTAATTTTCCTATTTTTTTCTTGCCATATTGCACTACCTGTGGCTTTGAATATAATGTTGAATGGACGTGGTGAGAGCAAATTTGAACTTGGGAGGAGGAATCTTGTCTCAGTTTTAAAGGGAAACATTCAATATTTCTCTCTGAAGTATGATATTAGGCATAATCCTTTTGTGGATGCTTTTTTAAAAAAATCAGATTGAGAAATTTCCTTCTATTCTTAGATACTGAGTGTTTTTATGACGATAAACATACCTACCTACATACACACAAATGTATTTCATAACATGGAGCTCTTTTATATTGAAGTATCGATGATCTTGAAGGATAGAACAAACATACCAGTGTGGAAATTTTAAAATATTTTTTCTTGCTTACAAAGTAATCCAAATTCATACAAACTCCAAATGATACAGAAATGAAGCAAAAAGTGAAAGTTTCCCATAATTTGGGTACACTTGGTTATGAAGGAACTGCGTGAGATATCTGCTGGGCACATAATGACTTTTCATTTTTATTGTGTCATTTAAACATAGCTTTAAAATGATTGTATCAAAACGACTATGTCAATGTAGTTGCATTAGAATATCCTTTTTATTCTTAGGAGGTATTCTTTTCTGGTTGGTTCACAACATATTTTTGCATGTGAAGGGTTCTAAAAAATCTTGTAGCAGATAAATCTATTTTTGTTTAACTCAATGACTCACCAAATGAATTGCTGTCCTAAGATTTTTTTTCACCTAATTTCTGTAATATCTTATGAAATTAGTATTCTATAAGATAGTCTTTAATATAGACCAAATGAATTGCTGTCCAAGGATTTTTTTATCTAAGTTTTATAATATCTTATAGAATATTATAAATTCTTACAGAATATTATATTACAAAATTTAGATGAAAAATCTTTGGACAGCAATTCATTTGATGTATATTAAATACTACCTTCTAGAATCTTATAGAATATCTTATAAATATTACAAAAATTAGATGAAAAAAGCTTTGGACAGCAATTCATTTGATGTATATTAAATACTACCTTCTAGAATCTCATAGAATATCTTATAAATATTACAAAAATTAGATGAAAAAAGCTTTGGACAGCTATTCATTTGGGGAATAGAATTATTATTCTATAAGACAGTATCTGGGCCAGGCACAGTGGGTCGTGCCTGTAATCCCAGCACTTTGGGGGACTGAGGCAGGTGCATCACTTGAGGTCAGGAGTTCGAGACCAGCCTGGCCAACATGGCAAAACCTCATCTCTACTAAAAATACAAAAGTTAGCTAGGCCTGGTGGCACACGGCTGTAATCCCAGTTACTGAGGAAGCTGAGGCAGGAGAATCACTTGAAACCCTGGGAGGCAGAGGTTGCAGTGACCCAAGATCATGCCACTGCATTCCAGGCTGGGCAACAGAGCAAGATCCCATCTCAAAACAAAAATAGTCGGCTGGGCGCGGTGGCTCAAGCCTGTAATCCCAGCACTTTGGGAGGCTGAGACGGGTGGATCACGAGGTCAGGAGATCGAGACCATCCTGGCTAACACGGTGAAACCCCGTCTCTACTAAAAAATACAAAAAGCTAGCTGGGCGAGGTGGCTGGCGCCTGTAGTCCCAGCTACTCGGGAGGCTGAGGCAGGAGAATGGCATAAGCCCGGGAGGTGGAGCTTGCAGTGAGCTGAGATCCGGCCACTGCACTGCAGCCCTCCAGCCTGGGCGACAGAGCGAGACTCCGTCTCAAAAAAAAAAAAAAAAAAAAAAGTCTTTGATATACACCAAATGAATTGCTGCCCAAAGATTTGTTTACCTAATTTTTGTAATATCTTATGGAAAGAATGTTCTCTAAGACAGTCTTTGACATACCCTAAATGAATTGGTGTCCAAATATTTTTTCACCTAATTTTTGTAATACGCAATTAGTAATCCATAAAACAGTCTTTGATATACATTGATATTTACTTTTGGTTTTCATATGTATGCTGTTAACATTAGTATTAAATGGAATGTGTCTTCATCCATTTACTATTGCTGTAACAGAATAATACAGACTGGGTAATTTCATAAATAAGAGATTTGTTCAGTTCCTTGTTCTGGAGGCTGGGAAGACTAAGTATGGCACTGGCATCTGGCAAAAGCCTTCATGCTAATATATATTGTGGCAAAAGGGCAAGAGTGTAAGACTGAGAGAAAGGCATCGGGGCGGGATTTTTTTTGATAATCTACTCGAGATAATTAATGTGCTCCTCACAACACTGTTGCATTGAGAATTAAGTTTCTAACCCATGAACTTTTGGAGGACACAGTTAAACCACAGAAACTAGTTAAACTAATCTGAGATTTTACTGTCTAGGGCAGTCAGCAAGTAAAATAATTGCAAACAGGATAGCTGACACTTTTACTTAAAATTCACTGCTGTGTTAGTTTGCTAGGTCTGCCATAACAAAATACCACAAACAATGGCTTCAACAACAGAAATTTATTGTTTCACAGTTCTGGAAGCTAGAAGTCTAAACTCTAGGTGTTAGCAGTGCTGATTTCTACTGGGACTGGGGGTAAAATCTGTTCTAGATTTGTCTCGTTGCTTCTGGTAGTTGCTGGCAATCATTGTCACTCCTTGTCTTGTGGAAGCATCACCCCAATCTCTGCTTTCATCTTCACGTGGCATTCTCCCTCTGTTCACGTGTTTGTCTCCAAATTGTTCTTTTTTTATAAGGACACCAATTATACTGGATTAGGACTCGTCTCTAATGACCACATCTTAGTTTAATTATATCTGCAGTGACCTTGTTTCCAAGTAAGTCACATTCTGAGATACCAGAGATCAGGACCTCAATACATGAACTTTTCGGGTACAAAATTCAACTTATAACAATTACTTCTCTGAATGAAGAAATGACCATTATATACATTCCTTTAAGTTAGTCTTCCACATGGAGGCTTACAGTCAGGAAAATGGCAAATTGAAAGTAAAATAGAAGGCTGGGTACTGTTGAAAACAGAGGGCCTGCTTACTCAAAGATGAAAAACGAGGCTGTATACTGGGAAAAAATGTAGAGGGAAATTATAAAAACTATGAGGAAAAAGTGTATTTTCCAAGGGAAGAAAACATGTATTGAAAACTTCAGGTAGTTAATTGATCTTCTCACTACATTGTATATATGATTCAATAAAGGATATAATAACTTTATACTTGATATGCTGTATTATTGGAAGTTAGTCTCTCTATTACAAAATATAATTTCTTTAAATTTTATCCCAAATTCAGTAGCCATCCTATCTACAAATTATTTAACTGTAGCATTTTAGGATTTGTACAATCTGGAATAACCTTGGAGCATATGGAGCATGTCTATTTAGTAATGTAGAACACCTGGCACAAAAATATGTGTAAAACACTGCTTTAATAACTAGATGATGCAGAGCTTCTAAGTAAAACCTTTGTTACCTGCTAAACAGGAAGCATCTGTTACCTTATGGATGTAACTCACAATTAGGCAACCTACAAGGCAGTCCCTATGGCAAAAAGGCTGTAGAATTATTTACTGAGCACTTAAGAACAAGGCTTTCATTCATTTTTATTTCCCCAAATTACTGGCATACAGAATTGTGAATGGGGAGTGTCTAAATGTTTATGAAATATTTTGAGTGAATAAAAATGAATGATGATGTTAGAAAAAATATGCTTATTTGCAACCACTTTTATTATCAATTCTCTTGTATTTACCAAAGTTGGACTTTGCTATCAGAATGTTCCGGTATCAAATTTCAACTTGGTAGCTGTTAGCTGTCATATTTGTAAATTAATAAAACATTTCGAGCCTCACATTTTTATCTGTCAAAAGGAATGGTAATTCCTATATTAGAAAGTAAAAGTAAGAAATAAAGCTACTACTACTTTAGTACTGGCCATTATTATATTTCACCTGGATGGAAATTACAGCTTCATACCTGGTCTACATAAATTAATCATGCTCTCCTCTAATTCATTCTCTACCCTGCAGCCAGTGTAATCTCTCTAAAATGAATATCCAATCATATTACCTCTGTTACTTAAAATCTTCCAGTGTTTCCTTATTTCACTAAGACTGAAGCCTGAATTCCTTGGAGCCAGACAGGATTCTTCATAATCTGACTCCCACTGTTTCTGTCCTCACCAATAATTCATACTCCCATTGTATTAAACAATTTGCTTTCAGATGTAAACTTATGCTTTCTTTTTTTCTACAAGTGCGAGTGTACCATGATGTAGCATCTGCCTATAGTAGTCATACTTTAGATATCCTCTTCTGTACCCCCTCCCCTACTTTTTCCTTTTCTCCCTAACTCACTTGATTAAATCGGAGTTTTCTTTCAAGTTGCCTTTGGAAAAATGTATGAGTTTCTCATAACTGGGCCATGTGTTCCTCCTGTAGGCCCTCTGGCACTCTGGGCTTCATCTGATTCTAGCATTGATCATATGGCTTTCAAGTCTCACCTTTGCTTCTCTAAGCCTCACAAAACTCTACTATATGCTTATATCCCTAGTACAGTCCCTGATACCTGGATTGTTATGAATAGTTATTTATTGGCTAAATAAATGAATGACGATAAGATAGTATTTTTGAAAATCAGGTACGATTATTGGTGTATAGCAGGCATTACAAGTAAATAGAGCTGCATTTGAAATTTAAGTTTATAAACAATTAGAAGTAACTTCATAAAAACCACTGTAGAAGGGAGATAAGCACTGCTTTATTAAAAGCTGATTGTTAGTCTGAGCTTTTTATAGCATGTGAGGTATAGGAATCTGGTTAAAGACAAGAAAAGAATAAATAAAAGTACATTTGAACTTCAGTGATCTCTAAAGTGATTAGCTGTAAGCTAAATTTATAAACTAATTTTCTGCACTAATTGAATCTTATGATTGTTTT
This sequence comes from Piliocolobus tephrosceles, assembly GCF_002776525.5. Taxonomy (NCBI): domain Eukaryota; kingdom Metazoa; phylum Chordata; class Mammalia; order Primates; family Cercopithecidae; genus Piliocolobus; species Piliocolobus tephrosceles. The sequence goes on along the minus strand of NC_045444.1, from coordinate 69,725,845 downwards.
CAATTATGTAAGACATATTTTACAAAACTTGATATACATTCCAATATTAAAATGTAGTTTCAGATGGGTAAAGACAGGATCTCATAGTAAGTCTGATAGCAAGAGAGTCGCAGTACTTTACCCTGAAGGGCAGCAAACCACAACAGGAAAACTGTCATTCCTGAGACAGGCACACAGAAGACTCCAGTTTAATCTTGCTTGACACTTGTTTTGGCTCAGTTAGGTGGTAAAAACTTGTCTTTCTTTATAAATAGCATACTGGATAAGTTTTGTTTCACTGACTAGCACAGAGGAGAAGGAAATTATAATTCAATATCTGAATAAGTACAATTCATCTAGGTCCAAGTGACATGCATTTTACCTATTCCTTTAATTGTAGAAGATTCCCTTTCAATAGAAAGATGCATATTTCTGATGTCATACTTTCCTTTCTCAAATATGGGACTTCTAATACTCAGTGTCTCAGTGCATAATAAGTTTGCTTTTTTTTTTCCTTTCATCTATGGGGATTGCATAATTCTCAGATGCTTAATTTTTTAAGATGTTAATTTTATCACCAGAAAGTTGTTCTAGCTTTTTAACCAAAGGCATCATGTCTCAAATAGACAGTAATAATTCTTAGCTCTATTTCAGAGAAGTGTTGTTCAGTTTTGGCTACACGTCACAATAAATTGGAGAGCTTTTTTTTTTTAAAGGACACAAATGTTTGGGCCATATACCAAACAAATTAAATTGCAATCCCAGGGTCTGGGACCAAAGAAAGGATATTTCTTTTAATCTCCTTCAAGTGATTATAGAGTGCAGCCAAGAATGCACACCACCAGTGCCTCAGAGTCTATATCTAGTTAAAAATCAAAATCACTTGTCTAAGCTTTTATTCCATCCCACTAATGTCCCAGACAATTCTTCTACTACTGAGCTTTCACATATTTTTTCCCTCTTTAAAAAAAAAAAAATCATTTTTCTCCTGATTTTAACAAAAGAGAAGGCAATGTAGAAAAGTGCAAGGAAGAAATGAAAGGCATCTGTGATCACACTGCCTAGGGAAAAGGGATCATGGGGACCATTGTTAAAATGTTTTACATTCACACACACACGATTTAAAATTTCCCAGTAAGCAAGATTACTGTATACTGTTGTATGAGTGCAAGTCTCTGATCATTGCTATTTTAGGATTAAACCAAGCTGGAGGAGATATCAAGAGTTTATCCAGTTTCAGCTCTTCCTTTATTAAAGTATGGTTTTTTTTTTTAAGTCCAGAATATATAAGAAACAGGTAAAATGACTCTCCGACTCACAGCAAATGAATCACAATGAAGCAAATTCCCCATCTCCTCACTGCAGTTTGTATCGCAGTGTCTTGTCTTGTGAATTACTACAGACTTTTTTGTCTTTTGAAATTATCTCAAATTCATATTTCTTACTATATACTAATATAATTATATTTAAATATCTATAAAGCCATTTTTGTCCGTCTAAACTTGTGCCATTCATGTTAGCACTGCTCTATTGCTGATTCCTGTTGAAACAAGACTCCTGACATCCTTTGACCATCAGTCCTGTTTTCAGTCTTCCTATGTCCACTGACCCATAGTAATTGGGCAGTCACTCATATCTTCTGAACCTAGCAAACTGATAGGACTAACCCTGGGTCCTATCAGAGCAGTGACTGCTCATCAGCCATCCTAGAAATATCATGGTGGAAACTGTCTCCCATCATATTAGTAAGCACATTGTTTAATTAATAAAAAATTGGGCCATTGTGTCAAGTAAGTGATGGCTTGCAGTGAATGACATAAAGAATTCAGAAGTTCATTTATATCCATCTTAATTATAATTGTATAATAATGTTATATTCTTTTCCTACAAAATAGATGATTCCCTACTTATTATGGTAAAGTTCTAAAAGCTAAAATTTAAATAAGACTGGCTCCCAATGTTGTAGTGACCCTAAATAATGTTAATTAAGGCTAAATTTTGAGTAAATTATTTCCAAACTGGCTTAAAAGTTAATGAGATAATAATCACCCAGGAGATAACAGCATGATAGCAATAGTATAAAACAGCAGCAGCCTGGCTAGATGGTCTATTTTCCTCTTATTCCAGATCTCATGAATGCTTAATTGACTTAAAACATTATGGCTCAAATGGACACAAGGTTACTAAATATGCCTATAATGTGGATAGAATGGAATTACATCCGAAGTGTTTTAGTCAAAAATATGTAAACATAGTTGAAGTAATGTGGAAAATAATGCTAATTTTTCATATTACACAGTTGGACATGAATATTGATTCAGTTACCCTAATAGAATGTCATGAAAGTTGGCAAGTTTATTCAAACTAAGAGCATAATCACTGAAAACTATAGTGCTGACGGAGCTTTTATTAACAAACAAATGATTACTATCTCCAAAACACCTGGGGAAGATGGTATCACTTTTTAAAATAATTACTTTCTGATAATAAAGTAACAGAAATTGATAATAGAAAATGTAGGAAATACACAAATTAGTAAAAATCTATGTTAGACCGTAACAAAGCAATGACAATTAACACTTTGGGTTTTTAGTCTTTTTCTCCCTATGCCTTAAAATTGATTTTATATCAGATATACTCTTTTAAAACCTTCTTGTCTATCATACTATGTTAGGAAAAGTGTTCTATGTCACATTTTTAACTGCTCTCATGGTTCTCTAACTGGTCTCATAGCTTTTATTCTGCATACAAAGGCACAAACCAAAAAAGAGTGAAAACTAACATTATAGATTTTGCATAACATCTTACATACTATAAAAGATAAAGTGTGGAAAGAGAATTTGTAGGATATATAACAGGTATAGGGGATCATGTTCCAAATATATGAAAACCTCTCTTACCAGTAGAAAAATTGCGAGGTTTGTAGAAAAATAACTCACAAAAGGAAGAATATACATACTTACATATATTAAAAAGTTTGACTGTATTGGTAATTTAAAAGATAATGTAAATAAAAATAAAATTTATTTTTCTACTTGTTAAATCTGTAAACAAAATTACATTAATATTGATTGGAAAGTAAGGAGGAATAAGCTTTGTGGAAGATAAGTTTTCTGTATGTATCAAGAGCTTTTAAAAACGTGTGTACAGTTTGATCCAGAAATTAAACTTCTAGGAATTTGCCTTGATTAAATATAGATGTGTAAAGAGATATAACCTTTTTAAATATGTTTTTATCCTGGTCTAACTAGCAGTAGAGTTCAAATGCTGGTTCAGTTGAATGACCATATGTAAAAAATCTCAACCCTCTAGTTTTTGTTAATAGACAAAATTTAACTCCAAATGGATCATAGAATCCAATTTAAGAGCTGAAATTATAAAATCTATAGAAGAAAATATAGGTGATACCAGGTTTAATAAAAATTTCTTAAACATTAAATACAAAATACAAAAGAAAAAACTCAAAATGGAGTCTAAAAAAGAAGTTTGCAATTTGCAAGACACTGTTATGAAAATGAAAAGAGAAGTCACAAATAGGGAGTAACTATTTATAAAACATACACTCAACAAATAACTTGTATCCAGAATATGTAAAGAACTACCACAACTTAATAAGGAGACAAATTATTCAACTAAAAATGGATAACAGATTTGAACAGGTACTTCAACACACAGGTGACAAATAGCATATAAAAAGATGTTCAACATTCCACTACAGATACCATTAAATAACCACAGAATGGCTAACACTAAGGAGGCTTACCATATCCCTGCTGACGAGAATGCAGAATGGTACAAACATTATAAAAAGCAGATTTGCAGTTTATTAAAAGTACACAAAATCATTTTTGTGGTAATATTACCAAATATGTAATGATCTAAGCATGCAAAAACATTGGACCACACCAAATTGAAGGACATGCTACAAAACTGTTGATCATTTTCCAAAAGTACCAAAGTAATGAAAGACTTGTTTCAGACTGGAGAAGTGTAACAAGAAATGACAACTAAATGCAATATGGGATTCTCAAACTCCTGGGACAGTAGAAGTTATTAATAAACTGGTTAAATTCAAATGAGGTCTGTTATTATATTGTACCAATGTTAATTTCCTGTTTGTGATAATTGCACTAAGCTTATACAGGATGTTAACATTAGGGAAATCAGATGAGAGATTTAAGGAAACTAACATTTTTGCAACTTTTCTATAAAAGTTCAAAATAGAAAGTTTTCTTTAAAAAGTTACAATAGAGGCCTGGCCCAATGGCTCACACCTGTAATCCCAGTGGTTTGGGGGGCCAAGGCGGGCGGATCACAAGTTCAGGAGTTCGAAACCAGCCTGACCAATATGGTGAAACCCCATTTCTACTAAGAATTCAAAAATTAGCCTGCCGTAGTGGTGCACGCCTGTAATCCCAGATACTCAGGAGGCTGAGGCAGGAGTATCAGTTGAAACCAGGAGGTAGAGGTTGCAGTGAGTGAGACTCAGACTCAAAAGACAGTTACAATAGAAGAGTTAAACATGGCCGGGCGCGGTGGCTCACACCTGTAATCCCAGCACTTTGGGAGGCCAAGGCAGGCAGATCGCTTGAGGTAAGGCGTTCTAGACCAGCCTGCCCAACACGGTGAAACACTGTCTCTACTACAAATACAAAAATCAGCCGAGTGTGTGTAGTCCCAGCTATTCAGGAAGCTGAGGCAGAGGGGGCTGAGGTTGCAGTGAGCTGAGATTGCGCCACTGCACTCCAGCCTGGGCAACAGAGCAAGACTGTGTCAGAAAACAACAACAAAAAAAACCTTCAACTATGTTCAAGTCAGTATTTACTGCAATTTATTTTTTGTTTTATCATAAATTAGTTATGAAAACTAATCGAATAGGAAAGAAGAAAATAAAATAAATCTCAGCTTTAGAAGTTTTACATTGACATTTACTCATTTTTGTCTCAAATGGTAATCTTATTCTGTTAAATTTATTGTATTTATATTATCCTCTTATTTAATTTCAATGTAAACCAAACAAAAACATGAGTTAAAGATATTTATATTCTGTTTACAGCCTGTAAATTTAGTAAAACAAATAAAAATGACATTTAAAGTTTATAAAGAATATGTGAGTAGAGGAAGCAGAGCAAGATGGTGGAATAGAAAGCTCCACTCATCATCCCCCTCCAAGGACCACCAAGTTAACAACTATCTACACAGGAAAAAAACCGTCATAAGACCCAAAAATCAGGTGATCACTTATAGTACCTGGCTTTAACTTCATATCACTGAAGGAGACACTGCAGAGATTATTAGAGAAAAAAAAAAAAAAAAAGTCCTGAATTGTGGACCCCATGCTTCTCCCATCCCAGCAGAGGCAGCACATTGCAGAGAGCATCTCTGGGTGCTGGCGGTGGCAGAACACAGCAATTCTGAGGCATTGAACTCAGTGCTGTCCTGCTAGAGCAGAAAGGAACGCCAGACCAAACTCAGCTGATGCCCACCCACAAAGGGAACATTTAAACCAGCCATAGCCAGAAAGGAATCACCAATCTCAGTGGTCTGAACTTGAGTGCCTGCCAACCTCGCCACTAAGGGCTACAGCACTCTGTATCTCCAAGTAAATTTGAAAGACACATAAGGACTGCAACTCTTAGCTGAGTCTCACTACTGAACTAGGCCCACAGAGTATGGACTTGGGGGGTCTATAACTTACTGAGATGCCAACTGGGGTAGCCAAGGCAGTATTGAGATTATCCCTCCCCTAGTCCCAGGTGGCACACAGCTTTAGGCTCCAAAAGAGACCCCTTCCTTCCTTTGAGGAGAGGAGATAGGATAGTGGGGAAGACATTGTCTTGCATCTAGTATGCCAGCTTGGACACAACAGGATAGGACACTGGTTAGAGTCATGAGGCCCTAGCTCCCAGAAAACATTTCTAGACACAACTTGGGCCAGAAGGGAACCTTCTGCCTTGAAGGATAGGACCTAGTCCTGGCAGCATTCATCACCTGATAACTGAAGAGCCCTTGAGCCCTGAATAATCGACAGCAATACTGAGGTACAATATTGAGGGCCTTGGGTGAGCTTCTAAGACTTCCAGGCTTCAGGTGAGTGAGACTCAGCATAATATCAGCTGTGGTGGCTATGGGGCAAAACTCCTTCTGCTTGAGAAAAGCTCAGGAAAAAGTAAAGCAGACTTGTCTTGAACCTTAGGTACCAGCACAACCATGGGGGTAGAGTACCAAGTGGTCTATTAGGGTCCCCAATTTCAGGACTTGACTATTGGACAGCATTTCTGGACCTGCCCCAGAAAAGAGGGGAGTCCCAGGCCAGGCACCATTCAAGACAAACTGACTTGAGAGACCCTGGGCCTTCATGGAACATTGGCAGTAGACTGGCGGTACTCCCTATGGCCAGGGGTGGCAGTGGCTATGGGATGAATCTCCTCTGACTTTGGAAGGGGAAGGGAAGAGTGGGAAAGACTGCATCTTGTGATTTGAGTGCCAGCTCAGCCACAATACAGTAGAATACCAGGCAGACTTTTAAGGTTTTTGACACTAGTCCCTGACTCCTGGATAGCAATTTTGGACTCACTTGGGGCCTGGGGAATTTTGCCATCCTAAATAGAAAGACACTAGCCTGGCTGGTTTTGCCACCTGCTGATTGTAGAGCCCAAGGGCCTTAAGCGAACACAGGCAGTAGCCAGGGAGTTGTTACAGCAGACCTTGCATGAGGCACAGTACTGTGGTGGCTACAGATCTGACCCAGTACAGTCACAGTAGTAGTGGCCACAGGGATGCTTGTGTAAGTCTACCCACAGCTTTAAGTGGCTCAGAACAGAGACAGAGAGTATATATGTTTTGGAGAAAGTAAGGGAAAAGAACATATGCCTTTGCCTAGTCATTCAGAGAATTCTCCCAGATCTTGTCCAAGGCTATCAACGCCTCTATGAGTATATAAGAACCACAATGTTACTGGGCTTGGGGTGCCTCCTAAAGCAGATACATATTGGATCACAATGCCCAAGTCCTTGCAAATATTTGAAAATCCTTTCCAAAAAAGATAGCTATAAATAAGCCCAGGGAGTTAAGACTACAATAAATAGCTGACTCTTTAATGCCCAGACATCAAAGTACGACTAGTAACATCAACACCACCCAAGAAAACATGACCTCATCAAATGAACTAAGTAAGGTAACAGGGAGCAATCCTGGAGAAGCAGAGACATGATCTTTCAGACAGAGAATTCAAAATATGTGTTGAGGAAATTCAAGATAACCTAGAGAAGGGATTCATATTTTTAAAAGAAAAATGTATTAAAGAGATGGAAATAACTAAAAAGAATCAAGCAGAAATTCTAGAATTGAAAAATGCAATTGGCACACTGAAAAATGAATGCATCAGTCTTAGCAGAATAAATCAAGCAGAAGAAAGAATGAGTGAACTTAAATACAGCCTCTTTGAAAACACAGAGGACACAAAAGAAAAAATAAACATGGAAGCATGCCTACAAGATCTAGAAAATAGCCTCAAAAGGGCAAATATAAGAGTTATTGGCCTTAGAGGAGGTAGACGAACAAGGACAGAAAGTTTATTCAAAAGGATAATGACAGAACTTTCCAAACTTAGAGAAAGATATCAATTTCAAGTACAAAAAGGTTATAGAACACTAAACAGTTTTAACTCATAAAAGACTATCTCAAAGCATTGAATAATAAAGCTCCCAAAGTAAAGGATAAAGGATGCTAAAAGCAGCAAAAGAAAAGAAACAATATGCAGTGAAACTCAAATCTGTCTGGCAGCAGACTTTTCAGTGGAAACTTATAGGCCAGGAGAGTGGCATGACATACTTAAATTGCTGAGGGAAAATAACTTACTCTAGAATAGTGTATTTGGTGAAAAGATCCATACATAAAATAAAAATAGTCTTCTAGACAAATAAAAACTGAGAGATTTCAGCACCTGAACTGCCTTACAAAAAATGCTAAAGGGAGTACTTCAATCAGAAGAAAAAGGACATTAATGAGTAATAATCACCTGAGGGTACAAAATTTACCAGTAATAGTGAATATACAGAAAAACACAGCATATTACAACACTGTAACTGTGATGTGTAAACAACTCTTATCCTAAGTAGAAAGACTAAACAATGAACCAATGAAAGAAAAACTACAACTTTTCAAAACATAGTACAATAATATACAAATACAAACAACAAAAAGTTTAAGAGTGATAAGGAGTAGAGATTTATTTTTACTTGCTTGTTTATGCAAATAGTGGTTATCAGGTTAAAATAATGGGTTATACAATAGTATTTGCAAGCCTCATTGTGTAATTAGTCCGTCTTCATGCTACTGAAAAAGATATACCCAAGACTGGGTAATTTATAAACAGAGGTTTAATGGACTCACAGTTCCACATGGTTAGAGAAACCTTACAATCATGGCAGAATGTGAAAGGCACTTCTTACATGGTGGCAGCAAGACAGAATGAGAGAACCAAGCGAAAGGGGTTTCCCCTTATAAAACCATCAGATCTTGTGAGACTTATTCCCCACTGCAAGAACAGTATAGGGGAAACCGTCCCCATGATTCAATTGTCTCCCACCGAGTCCCTCCCACGACATGTGGGAATTATGGGAGCTACAATTTAAGATGAGATAGATTTGGGTGGGGACACAGTCAAACCATACCACTTATGGTAACCTCAAACCAAAGAACATGCAATGGATACACAAACAAAAAGAAACTAAATCATATCACCAGAGGAAAATCACCTTCACCAAAGGAAGACAGGGAGCAAAAAAGGAAGAGAAGATGAGAAAACCAGAAAAATTTTTTTTTTAATTTGAGAAAATTAAATTTAAAAAGTTAAAAAATTTTTAAAAATTAAAAGGGATATGGGAGTACTAAGAAAAAGATTCTAATGATAAATGGAATTTGTCTTGATACTTATATTTACACAAATTATTACCCCATGGCACTCTGTGATCTCTACAATTCCCTCAGGGGACTCTAATGACATGTTTGAGGTCAAATTTTATTTTTAAGATCTAGCTTTCAGTATCATGGTTTTCATTCAAATTAAGCATTGGACTACAACCTTATAAAGTCTAAGATTCTCCCCCAAATTTATCTATGCGCCTATCAATGTGTGACCTCAAATCACAGCTTGACATTTTTGATAATTTATCATACTCTTAATTTAAATACATGTTACTTGCATATTAAATACATGTTACTGATAACTGTGTTACTCATATATTCACTTGGAACCCTAATAATAAATTTACCTCACTGTGACTTATCTTTATATTTCACTGAATATTTTGTAACCATCCTAGGATACTTGACTTTAAAATTTGATTTTTACAAACTAAAATACTTATTCAATGAATGTTTTTCTTTAAAAGTAATACCTTGGGAGCTTTATATTTATTCCATTGTTGCAATAATTCCAAGTATTTTCAAACTTCTATTTTAAAATTTCCCACGAAACAGTGTTTTATTTTTAAAAAAACTCAATTGTTCTTCATCCTTTGTTTTAAAATATTTAGAGGTGGAGAAATCTACATTTTTATAAAACAAAACCATATTTCATTTTTAAAAACGTAAAAGTTACAATGAGATTGTATTCTATTACTTTAACATGTTTAAAATTATAAAGAGGAGTATTATAGAATAAATACATTGCTTCCATAGATGAAATTTTGAAGAGAAAACTTTTAGAACAGTTTCTGGAATATTTTACTTAAAAGAGTCTCATTATATCATAATAGTTCAAATGAAATATGCATTTTGCTACAAGGAATCTAAAAGAGTCATGCATTTTACTGGGCTTACCACCTAGGTGATGGGTTGATAGGTGCAGCAAATCACCATGACACGTGTTTGCCTATGTAACAAACCTTCACATCTTGTACATGTACCTCAGAACTTCCAACTAAAAAGAAATAAAAATTTAAAAAAAAATTAAAAGGTAATGCATTTGTCCAGACTTGTCTGAGGAACTTGGAATACTTACAATGAAATTTTCTCTAACACAAATCTACAATATTAAAATCTATAATTGTATCTATTATAAACAGGTTATAAAATAGAGATCTATATATGCACATATATATAAAACACATATAGATACACATATCTATACATCTCTCCAATTCTCCCACACTCATTCACACATCCACATACCTATAACACATGCTTATGTATCAAATTGAACTGCAACTGGACAAATGTAAAATGTCTGTATTTTTCCCTTAAACATACCTGTTGGTATTTTTCCCTCATAATTTTGTCTGGTTCATGTTTTGTGTAAATTTTCTTAGGATCAGAGAGATTAGGATTTGAAAACTTGGTTTTATTGTTAGCTATGCTGTCTCGTCCACATTATGTAAACTTTGAATCTTTAAATTGAAAATAATATTTTTCCTTATTTTAAGATTATAGAAGAGAATATGTGTGAATCGCCTAAGAAGGCTGACTATATAGCAGACCCTCAATACATTTCTTCTCTTTGTGCCCCATCACTTCTCTTTGACCCAGATCTAAGATGAACAGTATTTGTATGTTTCTTAATTTTTAAAATGTTTGTAGATTGAGGTGGTACAAGTGCAATTTAATTATGTGGATATATTGCATAGTGGTGAAACCTGGGCTTTTATTGTTTCCATCACCTGAATAGTGTACCTTGTACTCAATAGATAATTTTTGTCCCTCACCCTTCTTTTACCCTCCCACCTCCTGGAGTCTCCAGTGTCTTTTGTTCTACTCTGCATGTCCATGTGACCCACATTTAGTTCCCGCTTACAAGTAGGAGCATGCAGTATTTAACTTTGTTTCTTTTTCTTTTCTTTTCTTTTCTTTTTTTTTTTTTTTTTTTTTTTTTTTTTTTTTTTTTTTTTTTTTTTTGAGATGGAGTCTTTCTCTGTCACCCAGGCTAGAGTGCAGTGATGCAATCTCGGCTCACTGCAATCTCCTCCTCCCGGGTTCAAGCGATTCTCCTGCCTCAGCCTTCAGAGTAGCACAGATTACAGGTGCATGCCAGCACACACGGCTAACGCTTGTATTTGTAGTAGAGACGGGGTTTCACCATGTTGACCAGGCTGGCCACGAACTCCTGACCTCAAGCGACCTGCAGCCTCAGCCTCCCAAAGTGCTGGCATTACAGGAGTGAGCCACCACACCTGACCCACTTTGTGTTTCTGACTTATTTCACTTATGATAATGGCCTCTAGTTACATCCACGTTGCTGCAAAAGACATTTCATTTTTATGGCTAAGTAGTATTTCATGATATATATACACCACTATGGTTTTAAATGTTACGTTAGATTATGGGGGTACATGTGCCTGTTAGTTACAAAAGTATATTGAATAATGCTAAGGTTTGGGGTGTGATTGAACCCATTACCCAGGAAGTGACCATAGTACCCAAAAGGTAGTTTTTTAACCCTTGCCCACTCCCTCCCTGTCCCCTCTTGCATTCTCCAATGTCTATTCTCAATTTTATGTCCATGTATACCCAATGTTTAGCTCCCACTTATAAGTGAAAGCACACATTATTTAGCTTTCTATTCCTGCATTAATCTACTTCGGATAATGTCCAGCTGCATCCATGTTCCTGCAAAGGACATTATTTCATTTTCTTTATCCAATCCACTATCAATGGGCATCTGTATACTACATTTTTAATCCAATCACCTATCAGTGGACACTTTGGTTGGTTCTATATATTTGCTATTGTAAATAGTGCCGTGATAAACTTACAATTGCAGGTATCTTTCTGATATAATACTTTTGTTTCCTTTGGATAGATACCCAGTAATGGGATTGCTGGATCAAATAATAGTTCTATTCTTAGTTCTTTGAGAAATATTCATACTGTTTTCTGTGAGGTCATAGTGAATTTCAGTCCCACCAAGTGTGTTAGTGTTCCCTTTTACCTGATTTCTCATCAACATGTTAATTTTTGACTTTTTAAATAATAGTCATTCTGATGTAAGATGGTATCTGATTGTGATTTTAATTTGCATTTCTTTGATCATTGATGTTGAACATGTTTTCATGTGTTTTCTATTTTTCTTTTTAAAAATATTCATATCCTTTGTTCACTTTTTAATGGTTGTTTTTTTTTGTTGACTTGAGTTATTTGTAGATTCCGAATATATTGGTCCTTTGTCAGATGCATATAGTTTGTAAATATTTCCTTTCATTCCGTAGGTTGTCTGATTATAGTTTTTTTTTTTTTCCTGTTGTACAAACGCTCTTTAGTTCAATTATGTCTCATTTGTCCATTTCTAGTTTTGTTGCATTTGCTTTTAAAGTCTTAGTTATAAATTATTTGCCTAGACTAGTGCCCAGAACAGTTTTTCCTATGTTTTCATCTAGAGTTTTATAGTTTGAGGTCTTTCATTTTTTAATTTATCTTGAGTTAATTTTTGTATATGGTGATATATGGGTCCCATTTTATTCTTCTGCCTATGGCCATCCAGTTTTCCCAGCACCATTTATTGAATAAGGTGTCCTGGTTGTAGGTATGTGGCTTTATTTCTGGGTCCTCTGTTCTGTGAGTCCTTGTGTCTGTTTTTATACCAGTACCATTCCGTTTGGTTACTATACCCCTGGAGAGTAATTTGACATTGGGTAATATGATACATCCCACTTCAGTTTTTTCCCTCGTAATTGCTTTGGCTTTTTAGGGTCTCTTTTGATGCCATATGAATTTTAGAATTTTAAATTAAAAAAAAATCTGTAAAAAATTACACTAATTTGATAGAAATCACACTGATTCATAGATTGCTTTGGACAGTATGGTCGTTTTAATAATGTTGGGTCTTCTGATCCATGAACATGGAATATTTTTATTTGTGTTGTCTATGATTTATTTCTTCAGTTTTGCAGTTGTTCTTATAGAGACCTTTGACTTCCTTGCTTAGATGTATTCCTAGGTATTTTTAAAAATAGCTGTTTAAATGGGATTGAGTTCTTGATTTGGTTCTCAGCTTCCATGTGATTGATGTATAGAAATGTTACTGTTCTTTTAATGTTGATTTTGTATCCAAAAACTTCATTGAAGTCATTTATCAAGTCTGGAAGTATTTTGGAGAAGCCTTTAGGGTTTTCTAGGTATAAAATTATATCATCAGTGAACAGAGATAATTTGACTTCCTCTCTTCCAATTTGGATGCCTTTATTTCTTTCTCTTGCTTAATTACTTTGGCTATGACTTCCAGAACTATGTTGAATAGGAGTGGTAAAAGTAGGTTTGTCTCTTGCAGTTCTTAGGGAGAATTCTTTCCACTTTTATTCCTTCAGTATGATGTTGGCTGTGAGTCTGTCATATATGACTTCTATTATTTTGAGGTATTTTCCTCCAGTTTCTAATTCATTGGGGGTTTTATCTTGAAGGGATGCTAGATTTTATTGAATGCCTTTTCTCCATCAATTGGGATGATCATATAGGTTTTGTTTCTCAATTCTGTTTATGTAGTGAATCACATTTATTGATTTGCATGTGTTGAACCGTTCTTGCATCCCTGGAATAAAACCTACTTGATCATAGAATATTATCTTTTTGATGAGTTGTTGGATTTGGTTTGCTAATATTTTGTTGATAATTTTTGCATTTATGTTCACAGGGATATTGGCCTGTCATTTTCTCTGCTTGTATTTGGATAGGATTTTTCCTGTTACTGACATTGGCTCTGTTTCTCAAAACATTACCTTCTTTTGGTGGTTATTTTGGGTAAGTTTTACCCCTATAATGCCAAAAATTTTACTTGGCCTACGCCTGTTTTTTTATTTTATACAAAATTGTACAAAGGGAAGGAGAAATTCAAGTGATTGTATTTTATGAAAAGATTTATAAAATCTTTTAGAAAAAGAGTAATTGAAAGAAAGCTTTCTAATGGAGAATTGCTTAATGGTGAATGGGGTTTATTAGGAGATCAAAAAAAAACTAAAATTATCATTTTCTTGTGTCAGTGTGACCCTCACAAAAGCTGTAGCACATATTTTCTACTATATAATCCAATGGTTTCATAGATCCCTTCAGAACTTTTGTGAATCTATAAGCATAGAGCAAATATAATTTATGGAGGGTCTAAAATTACTTCTGAAGCCAAAATAAACTCTGCATGGTAACGTCAGCTGTAAACTTCCTCAGATCTGTAAATCCATATACTAATAATAAATGATAATGATGGTGATGTACAAACCATGTACTGTAGATTGATGAACATGTTTTCTGATAATTGTCTGCTTGTCCCAACCCACAATCCCTCTTCATTAGTCTTTTAAACTCAGGAATAAGCTCTTCCATATCTACATAGTAAAGGCATGTCCCTGTTAATTTACATAATAAAAATATAAGTGTCTCATAAGTTTTTTCACTCTTACTTCCACTGGTGCCTTTATTCTACATAGGCTTGTTTTCCAATAAATTACATTTTTAAATTAATTTGTACATTTTCAAATTAAGTTGTATTTTTTCTAGATATATTATTCACAAGTTAATAGCTTTTTGAGTTTTCACAAAAATTTTATCTCTCATGTTTTGTAACACTGTCTGGGGCCCTCATAGAAACACTTCTAAATCTGTGTGTATATGGCGGGGGGTATGTATCTAAAGAAACATGATTATTCATGTAGTGGAATCATGCTAGTAACAGAGCTGAAGAAATTCTGCTGAATTAGACCACTCCCTCCTTAGTAAGTGTGTAATGTTTACTTTATGGATAAAATTAATCTCTATTTTAGATCTTCAATATAATCACTGATACAAGTAGGTACATTTCTTTGGAGAGCTAATTAAAAGTTGTTCTAAAGTCACAAGAATTACTATATATATAACATGAAATACAGAATAGAAGTTGGTTTGTAAAGTGGATGCTGAGCACTTGTTTGTGATTGACCACTGTATTTCCCCCTCTTGTATAAAAACTCTTCAGGTAAGATTCATATTAGACCTGAACCCCAACAAAATTTCATATTTGGCATAAGTAGATGAAACTGAATTCATAGTCATCTATATTTCACATCTCTATGTTTGCACATAAACATATTTACATTCATGCTGCAATATTTATATATATATATATATATATTGCATCTTGGATTTCTCATTTTATGTTATGCTGAAGGTTTTATATTATGTATTTTTTTAAAAATTAAATCAGTGTACTGTTGTATATTCTGTAACTGTTGGGTAAGTTATTTGGATTTTCTTATTTCTAATGATTATTCTTATTACTTTCTAGCATACTAAAATATATATGCTAAGGAAATGATGAATCAATATAAGAATATTTTTAAAAAGTCATACATAGATTGCATTCAGGAAAAGTTTAATTTGCATTTTTTGATAGCAGTATATATTGGTATATAACAAAATATTTTCAAAGATTGAATATTGAAAAATTATTTACAAATTTTCTGAGAAAAACTAATATTTTAATTTGCAACTTTAAATTATTTCTAAATGTACCTGTGTATTATATATTTTGTATGTAAATCACTTATAGTTCTTCATTTGAAAATATGTCCTATTTCATATCTCAGAATTAAAGTATTATTAATCTCCTTTTGATATGAACTTTTTGTTTTATACAGATACAAATTATTTTTTATATTATCTTCCAATTTTGTTACTATGATTCCATTGGTAGAATTTTTATTTTATGATGTAAATATACAATATATAATTACATAGTGTTGTAACAATCCTAAAGTATAATTTAAGTGTATAGATACATATTTATTTAAAAATCCTATATAAGATATTGGATTAAAAACTTGGAAAAGTTTAAAATAATAAAAATATTTTAAAAGGATAAAAAGATGAATTATTTTAATGCTGTTTACCAATCAATATATGAATACTATTTGAGTCTTAGTACTCAAAAGGTTTTTTAATGACTTTTCAATAAGATCTACTCTAACCCTTTATTGAATGTTAGTCTGCCATCCCCATCCCCACCTTTCCTTACTTTATTTTTTTTTTATTTCATGGCTCTTATATTCTAGCATACAATAATTTACTTTTTACATTTAATATATGTTATTCATATTCTATTCCTCATTAGAATGAAAGCTTCAGGACAACTACAATCTATTTATTTTGATATCTGTATTCCTAACACCTAGAGCCTGCATTGATACATGTAGCTAAAAAGTAACAAAAATTAATAAAACTTTACTCTTTGATCATCTTAACCACATTCCAGTAGGAGAAATTACTAAAAATATAAGAGTATTTGAATTACTTATATATTGACTAGGACTACAAAATTCTGATATAAGTATAGCCACTCTTGTGAAATATCTTTTTTCCATTTCTTCACTTTCAGCCTCTATGTGTTCTTAAAGCTAAAGTGAGTCTCTTATAAGTATCATATGGTTGGATATGGTTTTTAAAAATCAGTTCAGCCACTCTGTCTTTTGATTGTGGAACTTAATCTATTATCATTGAAAGTATTACTAGGTAAAGATTTACTATTGCCATTTCGTTCATTGTTCTATGATGGCTTTGTAGTTCTCCTGCTCCTTTCTTCCTCTCCTGCTGTCTTTTGTAATTTTTTTGTTACAATTTATATCCATTAACAAATTATTATAGCTATAGTCACTTTAAATTTTTTTGTCATTTAACTTTCACACTAGAGTTAAAATTGATTACCCACCACCATAACAGTATTAGAGTATTCTGAATTTGTCTATATTCTTACCTTTATAATGAATGCTATGCGTCTATATGTTTTTTATTGGTAGTTAATATCCTTTTGCTTCAAGTTGAAGAATTCCCTTTAACCTTTCTTTTAAGGCAGGTGTTATAGTAATAACTACCACAACTTTTGTTCATCTAAAAAAATCTTTGACTCTCTCTCATTTCTGAAGAACAGCTTTGCCAGGTATACTATTTTTGGTTGGTAGTTTTTTTGTTGTTGTTTGTTTTTTTTTTTTTTTTTTCTTTTACTTTTAGCACTTTTAATATAACATCTCATTCTTCCTGGCCCATAAAGTTTCTGCTGAGAAATACAAACATCTCATGGGGTTCCATTATCTGTAATGAATCACTTTTCCATTGCTGCTTTCAAAATTCTCTCTTTATCTTTCACTTTTGAAAATTTGGTTACAGTGTGTCTTGGTGAAAGTTTCCTTTGTTACATGTCTCTGTGAAAACCTGTTTGATCTATTTGTAGTTCTTCAGGCTTCATGGATCTTGATACTCATTTCCCTCTCCATGTTCGGAAAGTTTAGTATCACTATTTCATTAAATAAGCTTTTCTTCACTTTTTCTTTCTCTGTTCCTTTTGGTATACCCAAAATGCCCATGTTGATCTGCTTGATAACATCTAATAAGTCCTATCTTTTATTCACTCTTTTAAAATCTTTTTAATTTTGTTTCTGTGACTGGGTCATTTCAAATGACCTGTGTTTGCACTCACTCATTATTTCTTCTGCTTGATCAAGTCTTCTGTTGAAACTCTCTATGAAAATTTACAGTTCCATCATTGTGTTCTTTGGCTCCAGAATTTTCTTTAAAATTATTTTGGCCAGGTGTGGTGGCTCACAGCTGTAATCATAGCACATAGCACAGGAGGTCAATGTGGGTGGAACACTTGAGGTCAAGAGTTCAAGGCCAGCCTGGCCAACATGGCAAAACTATGTTGTGTCTACTAAAAATACAAAATTAGCCAGGCATGGTGGTGTGCTATTATAATCCCAGCTACTCAGGATACTGAGGCAGGAGAATCACTTGAACCTGGGTGGTAAATGTTGCAGTGAGCCAAGACCACACCACTTCACTTCAGCCTGGACAGAAGAGTGAAACTCCATCTCAAAACAACAATAATAATAATAATAATAATATTTTTATGGTTTCTCTGTTGAACTTTTCATCTTATGCATGTATCATTTTCCTCATTTAATTTCATGGTTTCTCTATGTTCTCTTACAGATCCCTGAGCTTTGGGATGATTAACTTGAATTCTTTTTTTTTGTTTTGTTTTTTGTTGTTTTTTTTTTTTTTTTTTGAGACGGAGTCTCATTCTGTCGCCCAGGCTGGAGTGCAGTGGTATGATCTTGGCTCACTGCAAGCTCCACCTTCGGGTTCACACCATTCTCCTGCCTCAGCTTCCCAAGTAGCTGGGACTACAGGTGTCCGCCACCGCACCCAGCTAATTTTTTTGTATTTTAGTAGAGACGGGGTTTCACCGTGTTAGCCAGGATGGTCTCCATCTCCTGACCTCGTGATCCGCCTGTCTCGGCCTCCCAAAGTGCTGGGATTACAGGCATGAGCCACCGCGCCCGGGCTTGAATTCTTTTTTAGGCATTTAAAAAATCTATATTTTTAGAGTCAGTCATTGTGCTTCATTTTATTTATGTGTGTGTGTGGTGTTGTTTTTCTGATTATTCATGATATTTGTGGTCTTGTGTTGTTGTCTGGAGGACTGAATCATATTTCATCTGTGTGACCACCAGTCCCCAATCCTAAGGGCCCAACCTAGAAAGTTTTGCTTAATTTTGTCTCAAGCCTAAATTTTCATGACAGTGGCTAACAGACTCAACTATGGGAATCATCAATTAGATATTCTTGTTCAAAACTCTTTTTTTTCTTAGCAGGGAGAGGTAAATATGCTCAACTATGATAATGAACTTACTGTCAAGAAAATAAGTTACAGTTAATTTCTTCATAATATTGTGTCACACAAAGTTTTCAATAAATCACTCTACTCCTGATAATGCACCTATACCTTTGTGTTTAGTTGAGTATGATGAACAAAAGTACAAAGGAATTCAAACAAGAGATCCAGTAAGAACCAGAGTCTTATCCTACAAAAACTATGTGTAAGAATAGACAATGTAGAATAAAGGGAATAATAAAAAATAGGTTTATAATTAGCAATGTTTTCAATGTATAAAGAATCAAAAATTCACTATATTAAAAATAAAAGCATGCTGTTAAATGACATTGTGATTTAGACATTGCAGTGTCATTTTTGTAGGTTTTCATAACAAGAATCTTGAAGAATCTTGCCCTGCATTTGAGAAATCATTTACCCCTTCATTTAAATATTCACATACCAATAACATAGAGACATAGGCAGAGTTAGGTAATTATAATTAATTTTGTATAAATTCCAGTAACATTAAAGATATGTAGGCAGTCCTGTCAGAAACCAGCAAAAGGAGGAATGTGTGTTTTATTGTCATTTTGTCTAATGAATGAATTTAATTTTATTATGCATTCAATACAATGATTTTAAATGCTTACAAAATGTAGAGTACTGTGTTAGACATTGTGGAGAATACAAAAATGAATAATATTCAATACAAATGGTATAACCAGGGGCTCATTCTAATGTATATTTAAGCAATCTAAAATAGATTGTTAAGTAACATAATAGAGATACTGTAATCAATATAAAAAATGTTTTGGTAAAATGTAAAGAAAAGTGTGATTTGAATAAGAATTTAAAATATGTAGACAATTTTAAGTAATGTGTGGTTCAAGTGTGAGAAGAAGGTGTCATGGTGAAATAACGACTGCATTGATGTATGCTTAATCAATTAGGACAATCATCTCTCTCATTATTTGAGCTGGTATTAAGCAGAAGAGGCCTTGTATTTCGACATATTTAGTGTATCTAACTAACAGGTGCTAGTCCAGTGGATCCTAGATGTCTTTGGTGGGAATATATTGCCTTTGCAAAGAGGACTTTTTAGGAAGATGTTTGTGTCTAAGTATCCAGGGGAAAAGGCAAGGGACTGATGGCAATGAACAATGGGAAGAATAGCAAGGCATCTGTTTCCCCAGCTCTAATTTCTGAGCCCTACCTTTATAGCACAAGCTGACAAGACAGTTTTCATTATGAAATTTAGCAGAATTTTGGAGGTCAGCACTGTAGATACTGGAATGACAATCTGACAGGGAGAAGTGTCTGCTTACTTATGCACAGAAATTGGAATGGTTTAAGACTGTGAGGGTTCAAGGACTTCAGAAGTGGTGCACAGATGAACAGACACATTAGCAATGGATGTGATATGCAATGGAACAGGCAGCATCCCAATGGGCTTGGTATTCTTGCTTTCCTGGGAAGGTTGGAATTGAAATTGGAATTGATGGTGTACATCTGTGAAACCTCCTCTGGATGTTCTCAGAATATTACAGAAGAGAACTGGTGGTTTTCTGGATGCCTTGGTCAGGAACAGTCAACGAGCCAGGGAATTGTTCTCATTAATATCCAAAGACCCAGCAAGGCTTGGGAAAATTTAGGGTTGCTGTATTATTTATAGGAAAAGAACAAAGTGCTTACATCATGTTTACTGAAAATCTATTCAATTTACATCAGTCACAAAGATGCAAATTCCAGGTCCTCTCTTCCTATTAATTTCAAGATACATATCCAGCAGAAATAGAGTCTGTTTTTCTGTTCTTAACCCTTTCAGTGCTGAATGGGCTACCTGAACAATGTTAACATCTTTCAGGTGAACATAATATGCATAAAAGACATAGCGGGAATTCTACAGAAATCTGGCTTCTTGAACTTATTTCTACCTAGATTTAGGGCAAGTACTCCAGCTGCTGAGTTGTTAATAAAACTTCATCTCTTTTACTGCTTTCTTTAGCTATAACCAAGATAGATATATCACAGTCACTCAGCTCTTATTTAAATGGCCATAAAGAAGGAAAGGAATTAAGAAAGTGGCCCAGATCAAGGTCAAAGATCAACTCTGTAACAGCATTTATACCTGATTTTCTATTTTGAACTTGCATTCACATAGTGGGTTTCTTTGAGTAAAACTGCTGGATATAACTTCTTTCCTACCACCAGCAAATATTCCTGAGTTTAGAGATGAGATAAAGAAAATGATATTAAATTCTCTCTTTATTTTGATAAGGTACAACAATGTATCACTGTGTATCCTGCCATTATGTTTTACTTTTCATACTGCCTAAAGTCTGTGTGAACAATAGGAACACGTTTTATCTCAAAGACAAGGAATTTTTTTTCGACTGCCAAGAATCCCCAACTGTGCAGGAATAAAAATGGCACAAAGAGAAAATATGCTTGGTAAATTAAGCAACTGGATCCTTCTATTTAGCATTTATAAAATGTCTTCCCTGCATTAGAAAAAACATTGACAGGTCATTAATCTCTCACTTGAGAGTCTCTTTTGAGGCTCTCAAGTGAGAGATTAATGGATCTCTCACTTGATGATCCATAGGAACTTCTCCTCATAGGAACAAAACCTTAATGATCCATTAAAGGTTCAACATTTAATTAGGAGGTTTCCAGCTGGAAGGCCTTTGGCATCTTCCACCACGAGTTTGAAGTGAAGTGTTGAAAATAAAGAGCAATGTGCTTATAAAGCACAGATTCATGGGTAGGAATGCTACACCTGAAGTACTTACAAGTGCTTTTCTTCATCATTCTTCCTTTTCCACTCTCAACTTGTATCTGAAATTTAGCTAATAATAGGTGAATGAGAAAAATGCTCTCATACTTATGAGTCAGTATGGGAGCTCTGAAGGTGTACCTTCAGATGAAAGTCACTGAGGCAAAGTTATAACCACTAGAAGCAAGGAGGACGTATATATCTTATAGCAATAATGTCCCGGTTGTCCTACACTGATTAAGAGCATGGACTTTTGAGTCAGACCTGTAGTAGAATACCTGTTCCCACTCCTACTTGCTGTGCAATAATGGACAAGATACTTATACTCTAAAATAGAGATCATAACAGTACTTACCTTATAAGGGTGTTCTGTGATAATGTATATGAAGTACTTAGCACATTGCCTAGAACAAAGTAAGTACCCAAATACTGGTAGTTCCTCTTATTATTATTACTATTGTTAATATAAATGATACTACAAGAATAATTGTCATTATAAAGCGTTCGTAGGAATAATAATAGTAGTAGCTGAACTAGCTAAAAGGAAAAGTGGTAGAGGGCATCAAACACTCAGTTTTTCCTGTTGGCATTTTACCTTGACTATGAAATATATGTACCTCTTTCTTGTACCCAGCGCTTTCTCAATCTGATTATAATTAAAAAAAAGACTAGATATAATTCATCACTATATCTTAAATAAAACTCATTCAAACTATTATCACTCTATTGGTAATTATTTAAAAGTATCTATTTGGAATTATCAAATGGGAGACTTTGTCTCTTATTCTAGGAATTTTGGGCAACATTGCAGGCAGAAAAACAAATATTGCCTTATACTTGAATTCACACTACTCCTAAGATTATTCCTGAAGAGCCTGACACAATGGCTTTGCTATAGTAAACAAAACATATTTGTGTAAATCTGTCACAATTATTTTGGGTTGACAGAAAGAAGGACACTGGTGATGAAGGAGTATCAGGTATAGGCAGGTAATTTTCTTCTTCTTGGTTCATTTCATTGTTGGTTGTTCTTTCTAGCGTTACAGTCTCAGGTCCTCCTGCCCTAAACATTCTGACACAGTGACAGGGAGGAGGGCAGCTGCCCCAGGAAGTTCAGGTAGTTAGTTTGGGAATGCTATGGTTTGAATGTTATTGTCACCTCAAAAATGCATGTTGAAATTTAATGCCCAGTGCAATAGTATTGAGAGAGATGGCCTTTGGGAAGGAATTGAGTCATGAGGCCTCTGGCCTCATGAATGAAATTTGGTGTGATTATATAAAGGCTTGAGGAGAGAGAGGGTTTACCCCTTTTTGTCTCTCTGTCTTCTGCCATGTGAGGAGAGAGTAGTCCTCCCCTCTGGAAGACCTAGCTTCAGGGCATCGTCTTGGAAGCAGAGGCTAGACCTTCATCAGACAACTGAACCTGCCAGTGTCTTGATCTTGGACTTTCTAGGCTCCAGAACTGTGAGAAATGCAATTATTTTCTTTACAAATTACACAGTCAGATTTCCTGTTATAGCAGCACAAAAAAGATGAAGATAGGGAGAGAAAAATCTACAGGGTACAGAAAAAGTAACTGCATCCTTGGGGTCTAGGCCGAGAGTCATAAACTCAAAAGCCTACAGAGGCTGGGCAGTTAACTTAGATAGAATCAACTATAAGCTCCATGGGTATGCTGGGGACACTGGAGAACTAAAGGGTTCCCATAGAAGGAGACTTGGTAGGAATGTGATTCGTTCCTAGAAATCCTATGTTACTCCCAATAAAAGTAAAAATTTGAACATTTTGTGTTTTAAAAAAACTTCTCTACATTTAAAATGTAGGCAATAAATTAAACTTCTAAAATTACTGCAGGCCAAAAAACAAAACAAAACAAAAAAATGTTGGCAACTGAGTTCCTTGAGCTTCTGCTTTGTAATTTCTAGGTCTTAAATTTTAGGGCAAGGGTAGCCCAAATGTTTTCTATTAAGCGTTAAAGTATACATTCTCCTGAACTCATGCGATTAAGTTGATAAAAACAGTATAGAGCATGAAGGAAAACTATAAGTTTATTGTTAATTATAGACCTAAGTATGTAAGATGACTCAGAAAACTAGAAGACACCAGAATTTGTTTGGCTGAATAAAACTGACACTATTTACTGGGACTATTTTCTTATAAGGAAATACTCCAGTCTACCATTATAGAATTCCATTTTTGGTCTTATGCAGTGTGAAGCGACTGTTTTTTGTAATGTCTTTTCACCACTATAATAACGTAGTTTGTACATTGATATAAGTTTAATGTTTGAGGGTAGAGCAAGATGGTAGAAGGTGAAAGAAAAGGCTCCACTGATCATCCTATCCAGCCTGTGGAACACCAAACTTTAACAAGATTAACAAAATAGCATGTGTATAAGAACCAAAAATCAAGTGAGCAATCACAGTACTTGGTTTTAACTTCACATAACTAAAAGAGGCACTGAAAAGGGTTGGTGAGATAGTTTTAAATCACTGATGGCATCCCTTTCTCCTCTCTCAGCAGTGGCTATGTGGTGTGGAGAGAACAATCTGTATACTTGGGCAAGGGAGAGCACAGTGAATGGGGGGCATTGCATGGAACTCAGTGCTGCCCTGTCACAGTAGGAAACAAAACCATGCCGAACTCAGCCAGTGCTCACCCACAGAAGGAGCATTTGGAACAGACCTAGTCAGAGAAGTGCCCATCCCAGTGGTTAGAACTTGAGCTCTGGCAAGCCTTGCCACCGTGGGCTAAAGTGCTCTAGGGTTCTAAATGAACTTGAAAGGTAGTCTAGGACACAAGGAATGCAATCACTAGGCAAGTCCTGATGGTTCCCTGGGATTAGAGCCAGTGGAATGGGGCACAGCATGACCTAGTAAGACACCAGACAGGTCAGGTGGGGGAGTGCTTGTGCCGCCTTTACCCCAACCCATGGCAGTGCAGCTCACAGCAACAAAAGTGACATCTTTCTGCCTGAGGAAAAGGAGAGAGAAAAGAGGACTTTGTCGCATCTTGGATACTAGCACAGGAACAGTAGGATAGAGTACTGGATAGAGTCATGAGAACCCCAATTCAGGCCATAGTTTCTAGAAGACATTTCTAGCACACCCTGGGCCAGAAGGAAACATGCTGCCTTTAAGGGAAGGACCCAGTCTTGGCAAGATTAATCACCTGCTGACTAAAATGCTCTTGGGCCCTGAAGAACCAGCAGGGATACCTAGATTGTATGTAATGCGCCTTGGGTGAGTCTCTGAGATGTGCTGGCTTTAGATACCAGCTCAGCTGCAGCGAAATAGAGGACCAAGTGGGCTCTTTGGATCCCTGAGTCCAGGCCTAGGTTCTTGCACAGCATGTCTGGACCTGCCCTGGGCCAGAGGGGAGCCCACTGTCCTGAAAGGAGAGTCCCAGCCCTGGCAGCATTCACCACAAGCTGACTGAAGATAATTTGGGCCTTAAGTGAACATTCGTGGTGGCCTGGCAGAACTCCCTGTGTGCTGGTGGTGGTGGTGATCATAGGGAAAGGCTCCTCCACCTGTGGAAGGGGGAGAGGGAAGTAAGAAAAACTTTGTCTTATGGTTTGAATGCCAGCTTGGCCACAGTAGAATAGGATGCCAGGTAGATTTCTAAGGTGTTTGACTCCAAACCCTGTCTCCAACATATACCTTGGGACCTGCCCAGGGAATGGAGAAACTTATCATTTTCAAGGGAAGGACACAAACCTGACTAGCTTTGCCACCTGCTGATTGTAGAGCCCTAGGCCCTACATACAGGGTAGTCAGGTGGTGGTTACAGCAGGCCTTGGATGAGACTCAGTGCTGTGCTGGCATCAGGTCTGACCCAGGGCATTTCTAGTGGTGGTAGCCACAGGAGTGCTTCTGTCACCGTACCCCCAGCCCCAGGCAGCTCAGGACATAGACAGAAACTCTGTTTGTTTGGGAGAAAGTAAAGGAAGAGAATGAGAGTATCTGCCTGGTGATTGAGATAATTCTTCCAGATCTTATACAAAACCTCCAAGGTGGTACATCAACAAATCTGTGAGAACCGCAGTAATACTGGGACTGGGGCCCTTGAATTCCTGGAAATCCCTCCCAAGAAGAATGGGCATAAACAAGGCCAGATTATGAAGACCACAATAAATTCCTAACTCTTCAATGTCCAGACAATGACAAATATCTACAAGTGTCAAGACCAGCAGAAAAGCATGGCCTCACCAAATAAACCATAGTAAAGTACCAAGGCCAATTCTGGAGAAATAGAGATATGTGACCTGTCAGACAGAATTCCAAATTGCTGTTTTGAGGAAATTCAAAGAAATTCAAGATAACATAGACAAGGAATTTAGAATTCTATTGGATAAATTTAACAAATATTTAATGAGAAAGAAGCAGAAGCTGTAGAGTTGAAAAATGAAAGTGATATGCTGGAGAATGCATGAGTTTCCTAAGAACAGAATTAATGAATCAGAAAAAAGAATTTGTGAGCTTGAAGACAGGTTATTTGAAAATACACATTTGGAGGAGATAAAAAGGAATAATAAACAATTAAGTGCACCTGCAGGACCTAGAAAATAGCATTGAAAGGTCAAGTCTAAGAGTTATTGGTTTTAAAGAGGAGGTAGAGAAAGATAGAGTGGTAGAAAGTTTACTCAAAGGGATAATCACAGAGAACTTTCAAAACCTAGAAGAAGATATCAACTCTAAGTACAAGAAGGTTATAGACCACCAAGTAGATTTAACCCAAAGAAGACTACCTCAAGCCATTTAATAATCAGACTCCCAAATATCAACAATAAAGGGTTCTAAAAGCAAGTGAAAAGAAAAAATAACATACAAAGAGGCTTCAATATGTCTGGCAGCAGATTTTTCAGTGGAAACATTACAGGCCAAGAGAGAGTGGCCTGACGTATTGAAGGTGCTGAAGGAGAAAAACAGAAACAAAACTTTTACCCTTGACTAGTATATCTGGACAAAATATCCTTCAAACATGAAGGAAAAATACTTTCCTACGCAAACGAAAGCTGAAATATTTCATTAATACCAGACCTGTCTTCAAGAAATGTTAAAGAGAGTTCTTCAATCTGAAAGAACAGAATGTTAATGAGCAATAAGAAGTCATCTGAAGGTATAAAATTCACTGGTAAGAGTAAGCACACAGGAAAACACAGAATATTATAACACTGTAATTGAGGTATCTGAACTACTCTTATGTGGAAATACTGAATAATTGACCCATAACTACAACAACTTTTCAGGACACAGAGTATGATAAGACATAAAGAGAAACAACAAAAAGTTAGAAAGTAGTCTGGTGGATGAAGTTAAGGTGTAAAGTTTTTACACTTGATCTTAGCCAAACGGCCAAGAAGCAGTGGGGTGTAGAGTTTTTGTTAGTGCTCTTTTTACTTGTTTGTTAATTTGTTTATACAATCAGTATTAAATTTTCATCAGCTTAAAATAATGAGTTATAACATTTGCAAGCCTCATGGTGACCTCTAATCAAAAAACGTACAAGAGATACACAAAAAATAAAAAGAAATTAAATCATACTACCAGAGCATATAACCTTCGCTAAAAGAAAGAAGAAAGTGAAGAGAAGGAAACTGCCAGAAAAAAAAAAAAAAAAAAAAAAAAAAAAAAGCAGGAGGAAGTTCTCACTTGCCAATAATAACGTTGAATGTAAACGGCCTAAACTCTCCAATAAAAAGACAATAAAAAAAGATAATAAAAATAGTGGCTGAATGGATTAAAATAAGACCCAATAATCTGTTGCCTATAAGAAACACACTTCACCTGCAAAGATACATACAGACTGAACTATAAAGGGATGGAAAAAGATATTCCATGCTGATGGACACAAGAGAAGGAGTAGTTATGTCAGACAAAATAGATTTCAAGACAAAAACTCTAGGAAGAGACAAAGAAGGTCATTATATAATGATAAAGAAGTCAGTTCAGCAAGTGAATATGATAGTTGTAAATATATGTGCATCCAACATTGAGCACCTATATATATAAAGCAAATATTATTACAGGTAAAGAGACAAATAGACCTCAAAACAATAATACCTGGATACTTCAACAACACATTTTCAGCATTGGACAGACCTTCCAGACAGAAAGTCAACAAAAAATTGGGCTTAATTTGCACTGTAAAATCAATGTGCCTAATAGGTATTTACAGAACATGTCATACAATGGCTGAAGAATACACATTCTTTGCCTCAGCACATGTATTATTCTCAAGGATAGACCATATGTTGGGTCACAAAACAAGTCTTAAAACACTCAAAAATTGAAATAATATCAAGCATCTTCTCTGACCACAAGAAAATAAAGCCTAGAAATCAATGTAACAAAAGGAATTTTGTAAACTATACAAATACGTAGAAATTAAGCATTATGCTCCTGAATGTCCAGTGAGCCAATTTTTCAAGAAATTTTTCATTTTTTCCAATTTTAAGAAAATTGAAAAAGTTTTGAAAACAAATGATACTGGAAACACAGCATGCTAAACACTACAAGATACATGAGAGCAGTACTTGCCGGGAAATCTATAGTTATGAGCAACTACATATAAAAAAGAAAAGCTTCAAATAAGCAACCTAATGACACATCTTAAAGAACTATATAAAAGCACACCAATCTTAAAATTTGTAGAAGAAACAACAAACAGAGCACAAATAAATGAAATTGAAATGAAAAACAATACAAAATATAAATGAAACAAAAAGTTGGTGTTTTCAAAAGATAAACAAAATTAAGAAACCTTTAGCCAGACTAAGGAAAAAAGAAAACCCAAATAAATCAGAGATGAAAAAGAAGACATTGCATCTGATACTACAGAAATTCAAAGAATCATTAGTAGCTACTACGAGCAACTCGATGCCAATAAATTGAAAAATCTTGAGGAAATGGACAAATTCCAACACATACAACCTACCAAGTTTGAGCCATGAAGAAATTCAAAAGGTGAACAGAACGATAAGAAGTGCTGAGATTGAAGCCATAATAGAAAGTCTGTTAATACAGAAGAGCTCAGACACGAAAGCTTCGCTGCTGAATTCTACCAAATATTTTAAGAAGAATTAACACCAATCCCACTCAAACTATCTTGAATAAACAGAGCAGGAGGGAATACTTCCAAATGCGTTTTACAAGACCAGTATTACCCTGATACAAAAACCAGACACACACACATCAAAAAGAAAAAAAAAAAAAAAAACTATAGGCCAATATCCCCAATGAATATTGATGCAAAAATCCTCAACAAAATATGAGCAAACTGAATTCAACAATATGTTAAAAAGATAATTTATCATGACCAAGTGGGATTTATTTCTGGAATGCAAGACTGGTTGAACATATGCAAATCAATCAATGTAATACATTATATCAACAGAAAGACAAAAATGGCATGGTCATTTCAACTGATGCTGAAAAAGCATTTGATAAAACTCAACATCCCTTCCTGATAAAAACTCTAAAAATTGGGATATAGAAAGAAGAAACACAACACGATAAAAGCCAAATACCACAGACCCACAGCTACTATTATACTGAATGGGGAAAAACTGAAAGCCTTCCCTCTAAGATCTGGACATGACAAGTATGTTCCCTGTTTCTGTTATTCAACATAATACATAATACATGAAGTCCTAGCTAGAGCAATCAGACAAGAGAAAGAAAGAAATAGCATCCAAATTGGAAAACAGGAAATCAAACTATCCTTGTTAGTAGATGATACAATCTTATATTTGGAA
This sequence comes from Piliocolobus tephrosceles, assembly GCF_002776525.5. NCBI lineage: Eukaryota > Metazoa > Chordata > Mammalia > Primates > Cercopithecidae > Piliocolobus > Piliocolobus tephrosceles. Next base: position 69,696,724 of record NC_045444.1, on the reverse strand, counting down.
AAGCCTAGATTCCCCCCAAAAAAACTGCTAGAATTGATAAACAGATTCAGTAAATTTGCAGTACACAAAATCAACATACAAAACTCAGTAGCATTTGTATATGCCAACAGCAAACAATCTGAAAAAGAAAGTAATCCCATTTATAGTAGCCACACATAAAATTAAATACCTAGGAATTAACCAAAACAAGAAAGATCTCTACAATGAAAACCATAAAATACTGAGGCAAGAAATTGAGAAGCACACACAAAAAAATGGAAAGATAATCCATGTTTGTGGATTGGAAGAGTCAATATTGTTACAATGCTCATACTACCCAAAGCAGTCTACAGATTCAACTCAACACAACCGCTATCAAAATACCAATGATGTGCTTCACAGAAATAGAAAAAATTATCCTAAATTTTATATGGAACCACAAAAGACCAAGAATAGCTAAAGCAATCCTGAGAAAAAGAACAAAACTGGAGTTATCACGTTACCTGCCTTGAGATTGTACTGAAGATATATAGTAAATACAGCAATTATGGTACTAGCATAAAGACAGATGCATAGACCAATGGAACAGAATATAGAATCCAGAAATAAATTCATACATCTACAATGAACTCATCGTCAACAAAGGTGCAAAGAACATTCATTGGGAAAAAACATTCTTTAATAAATGGTGATAGGAAAACTGGCTCTTCATATGCAGAAGAAACTAGACCCCTATCTCTAACCATATAGAAAATCAAATCAAAATCGATTGTAGACTTAAATCTAAGACCTCAAAGTATGAAACTACAGAAAGAAAATATTGGAGAAACTCTCCAGAACATTGGACTTAGCAAAAATTTCTTTAGTAATACCTCCAAAGTACTGGTAACCAAAGAACAAATGAACAAATTGGATCATGTCAAGTAAGAAACCTTCTAGACATCAAAGGAAACAATCGACAAAGTGAAGAGACAACCCACAGAATGGAAGAACATATTTGCAAACTATCCACATGACAAGGGATTAATAACCAGAATATAGAAGGAGTTCAAATGACTCTATAGAAAAATATCAAATGATCCAATTGAGAAAAATGGGCCAAAGATTTGCATAGACATTTCTCGAAATAAGACATATGAATGGTGAACAGGCATGTGAAAAGGTGCTCAACATCATCAGAGAAATGCAAAACAAAACTACAATGATATATCATCTCACTCCAGTTGAAATGGATTTTATCCAAAAGACAGGCATAACAAATGCTAGAGACGATGTGGGGATTACTTCCACCATTGGTGGAAGCGTAAAGTAGTGCAATGACTATGAAGAAATGTGGAAGTTCCTCAAAAAACTAAAAATATAGCTGCCCTATGACCCAGCAGTCCCACTGCTAGGCATATACCCAAAAAAAAGGAACTGAGGAAATTGAAGACATGTCTGCACTCCCATGTTTGTCGCAACACCATTCACAATAGCCAGGATTTGGAAGCAACCTAAATGTCCATCAACAGACAAATGGATAAGGACAATGTGTTGCATATACACAATGGCATAGTATTCACCCATTAACAAGAATGAGATACTGTCATTTGCAACAACATGGATGGAGCTGGAGGTCATTATGTTCAGTGAAATAAAGCAGGGCATAGAAACAAAAACTTTGCTTGTTCTCACTTATTTGTGGGACCTTGAAATTAAAACATCTGAACTCATGGATAATAGAAGAATGGTTATCAGAGGCCAGAAAAGGGAGTGGGGTTGTAGGGGGTGAAGTGAGGATAGTTAATGGGTCCAAAAAAAGGTAGAAAGAATGGATAAGACCTAGTATTTGATAGTGCAACAGGGTGACTATAGTCAATAATAATTTAATTGTACATTTAAAAATAAGTAAAGGTATAGTTGGATTATTTGTAACACAAAGGATATTGTGTCATTGAATATTGAAAATATTGAAGGGATGTGAACCCTATTTTCCATGATGTGGTTATTATACATTGCATGCCTGTGTCAAAGTATCTCATGTACCTCTAAATATATATATATATGCCTCTAAAAAAATATATGCCCACAAAAATTAAAAATTAAAAATTTAAAGTTAATAAAATGTAAATATTTCTATAACAATATTTTGTCTGATTTCTTAAATCAGAGTTCAATGCTGCTTCTGGATAGATTGATGTTGATTTTCATAATTTAATATTTTTAAATGGATTGAAATCAGACTATTAAATATATTTTTGTTATTTATCATAATAATGTTTAAAATTACAAAAACTAAGCTTTTAGGTTTCATTTGGATAATACTGATAATTTGGTAAATCATTTTGTTAAATCACATATATTTTAAAATAAGCATAGAAATTTTTAAATGAATTAAATATTTAAATGAATTAAATATGTAAATATTTATAATTGGCATTATCTATGGGATTTGTAATAATTAGAATATTGAATAATAATCTGATTAATTGAAATGAATTTTTCTTTCAATTTGACTTTAACATCTGGGGTACATGTGCTGAACATGTAGCCTTGTTACATAGGTATACATGTCCCATGGTGGTTTGCTGCACCAATCAACCCATCGTCTAGGTTTTAAGCCCCACATACATTAGGTATTTATCCTAATGCTCCCCCTCCCCTTTCCCACCACCCCCTGACAGGCTCTGGTGTGTGATGTTCACTTCTCTGTGTCCATGTGTTCTCATTGCTCAACTCCTACTTATGAGGGAGAACATGCAGTGTTTGGTTTTCTGTTGCTGTGTTAGCTTGTCGAGGATGATGGTTTCCAGCTTCATCTATGTCCCTGAAAAGGACATGAACTCTTTCCTCTTTTATGACTGCATGATATATACATATACATGATGTGTATGTACCACGTTTTCTTTATCCAGTATTTCATTGATGGACATTTGGGTTAGTTCCAAGTATTTGCTATTGTGAATAGTGCTGCAATAAACATAACGTGTGCAGGTCTCTTCATAGTAGAATGATTTATAATCCTTTGGGTATATACCCAGTTATAGGATTGCTGGATCAAATGGTGTTTCTGGTTCTAGATCCTTGAGGAATTGCCATACTGTCTTCCACAATACTGAACTAATTTACATTCTAACTTTTAATATTCTAACTTTTAGGTGAAGAAAGCCCTACTCCTTTAGTTTTAGAAAAGAGGAACAATGTAAAGAAATATTTTAGAATGTGTTACTGGTTATCTGTTGGCTGCTTTGATAATTAAAATTAGAGGTGTTTGTGAAAATAAGTTGAAATATGTTTGATCAACTTGTCTTATGTGAGCTTTATCAGTTCCAGCAATCCATAGTAAACCTTTAATGTAATCAAGAGTTTCATTATACATTTATTATTGTATCAAAAAAGTGACACTTGTGCTCCCATAGTAAGTCAAATAAGAAATTTTATGTAACATATAAATTATTTTAAGCAAAATTGTCTTTGATATGGTTTGGTTCTGTGTCTCCACCCAAATCTCATCTTGTAGCTCCCATAATTCCCACGTGTCGTGTTGTGGGAGGGACCCGGTGGGAGATGATTGAATCATGGGAGTGAGTCTTTCCCATGCTGTTCTTGTAATAGTGAATGGGTCTCATGCGATCTGATGGTTTTTAAAACAGGAGTTTCTCTGCACAAGCTCTCTCTTTGCTTGCTGCCATCCACATAAGATGTGACTTGCTCCTCCTCGCCTTCTGCCATTATCGTGAGGCCTGCCCAGCCATGTGGAACTGTAAGTCCATTAAACCTCTTTTTCTTCGTGGTCTCAGGTATATCTTTATCAGCAGTGTGAAAATGAACTAATACAATCTTAAATTAGGATAATTCCTAGTGGATCTTGAAATAAGTTTAAATCTTTTAGGTAGGGTATTCTAGTGCCACTGTGGCAGGTTAACACAAAGTTAGTGAGTTTAAAAAATGCAGATTTATTATCTTACCATTCTAGAGGTCAAAAGTTAATCCAGGTCTCACCGAGTTAAAATTAAGGAATAGAGAGAGCTACGTTCCTTTCTGGAGGCTCCAGGGAAGAATCCATTGTCCTGAATTGGGGAGCTTTGTGAAGGGTGTCCTCATTCTTTGACTGATGGCCCCTTCTATCTTCAGAATCAGCAGTGTCTGGTTGAGTCTTCTATCGCATCACACATTGACTCTTCTGACTAAACTTTTTCCATTCTAAGACCCTTGTGATTACATTGGGCACACCTGGATTATCTAAGATAACCTTTTTTATTTTAAGGCAAGTTGATTAGCAACCTTATTTTCATCTGGAACCTTAACTCCTCTTGTCATGTAACAAAACATATTCACAGATTCTGGGGACTAGGAGTGTACATCCTTGGGGTGGCCATTATTTTTCCTGCCATGGTGAATTTTAATTGTTACTCAATATAAAATCAGGGATTGTAAACTTGTGGCTCATGGGTTTTATGTTAAAAACACAGTCTTGGTAAAATATTCTAAATATCTAGATTCTACAGAAAAACAAAATTGGGCATCTATGACTTCACAACAACTGGGTAAATTGCATTAGTGTTTGCTCAAATTAAATGGGTCATGTGTCCTTTATCAGTGTCTTCATTGCCCACAGTTGTATCTCCAAATCTGAGACAGTTTTCTCCCTGTCATTTGGTCCATTTCTTTTTTATATATTACTTAACTGGTCTCTGTCAGCATAAAACATCCTGTGTTAAATAAATGAGTAAATGTCCATTACGCCCATTTGCAGTAAGTATACACTTTACTTAGAACAATGGAATAAACAAAGCAATACATTAGTTTTCTATTTCTTTGAATTAGATTCCTATATCCCATTTAACCTAGTGGTAGAAAACAGTGTCATGTGTTATGGTGGCCAAATTCCCAGAGGAGTACTATCTGCCAAGCTGTAGCCTAAGTGAAAGTAATTATAATACATATATTCAATTAAAGATCCTTATGAAGATTATCTAGGTCCTGTAAATCAATAAGAGAAAGACAAACTTCCTAACCAACACTTGGGCAACATCTTCAACAGACACTTAACAAGCTATTCTAATGACCAATAAACCTAACAAAAGATGCTCAATATTGTTATTCAAGAAGTAAATGAAATTGAGACCTTTGTGAGATACTACTACATCCCTACGATAGTGGAAATATTGAAGAGACTGTGACAGTATCATGTTTTAGTGAAGACATGAGACAACTGGAGCTATACTGCTGATAGTAATATAAATTGATACAACAACTTTGGAAACTCCTTGGCTATATTTACTAAAGCTATATTTATACCTGCCTCTGATCCAACAGTTCTACTCTTATTTTATACATCACAGAAATTAGGGCATATGTTCATCAAAAGACAAAATGTTTAAAGTAGCTTTATTTATGCTAGCTCCCAGCTAGGAACAACCATATGTTCATCAACGGGAGAATATATAAATTGTAGAACATTCATACAATGAAATACTTCCTATTTTATAAAAATGAACTGTCGCAAACAATGTGGATGATTATCAGAGACAAGAGCACCTACGTTCATATGAAATGAATGTGAAATTCATATGAAATTCCAGAATAGGTAAACTAATTTATAGTGACAGAAGTCTGAAGAGTGGGAGAGACACAAGGGAACATTCTGTCATGTTGGAAATTTCTGTTTCAGTTGTGGTGATTATATGAGCATATACACATATAAATATTTATTAAACTTTAAGACTCAGGTGGCCAGGCATGGTGGCTCATGCCTGTAATCCCAGCACTTTGGGAGGCCAAGGCGGGTGGATCACATGAGGTCAGGAGTTCAAAGCCAGCCTGGCCAACATGGTGAAACTCCATCTCTACTAAAAATACAAAAATTAGCCAGGTGCAGTAGTGGGTGCCTATAATCCCAGCTACTCGGGAGGCTGAGGCAGGAGAATCACTTGAACCCTGACAGCAGAGGTTGCAGTGAGTCGAGATCATGCCATTGCACTCCAGCCTGGGCGACAGAGCAAGACTCTGTCTCAAAAAAAAAAAAAAAAAAAAAAAAATTCAGGTATGTGCGTTAAACCTTAATTTTAAAAGTTTTAAAGAGTCAAGTTTTAACATTTGTGTTATTGTCTTGTCATGTTTAATATTATACATATGTTAAAATCCTAGGTCATCATTATTTTGTACATACAGTATTCCTTTAGATTTAACCTCATGTTTAGCCTTCCAAGTATACTTTATTAATTTTTAAATTTTTAATATTTTCCCCTTTGGTACTTTTCTTCTGCCTAAGGAAATCCCTTTAGTATATTTTAAATGCAAGTTGTATAGTAATGAACGCTCTTAGTTTTTGTCTAAAAATGCTTATTTTTTATTGCTGATGTAGTATATTTTCTGTGTGCATGGAAGTCTTTTTTGGCATCTTGGTTTTTGCAATACTTTAGATGTTGTTTCGTTGTCTTCTGGGTTCCATAACTTCTCATAAGAAGTTAGATGTCATTTTCATTGTTGCTGCTTTATCTTGTTTCTTAATATTTTGAACACTTTGTATTTGATTTTCAAAACTTTATAGTTTACTTAACTGTGGTTTTCTTTATATGCATCTAGCTTGGGATTGCAGAACATTTAAATTTGTGTATTGATATTACTCATCAGTTTTGGAACATTTCCAGCTATTATCACTTTAAATATTGCTTTTGTCCTATTCTTTCCTCCATCTGTGACTTCAAATCACATATGCTACATATTTATACATGTTAACTATGTCCAATGTGTGTCTTATAATTTTTTCTCCCTTTTGTCTCTCTACCTTTTGCTTTGAGCATTTGGCTAATCTTCTCTTCTGCTGCTATAGCCAATCTTCTCTTTATGTCTATCCATTCAGTTACTAATTTCCTTTAGCACTAAACTGTCCATTTGGTTGTCTAGTAAAATTTGCCATCTCTCTCTCTATATATATGTGTGTATTTTAATGAATTTATTATATGTAATAAATATATGTAATATGAAATATATATTACGCATGTAATATATAATATGTTAATGTATAATATGTTAAATTACAGATATATATGTAATATGTAAGATGTATATTTTATATTATATATGTACATATTATATATTGCATATGTAATATATGTAATATGAAATATATTATGTATTATATATTACATATATACCTGTAATTTAACAAATTTACTATAGCTATTTTAAACATTAATTGTTGATAACTAAAATATATGGATATCCTATAGGTTTCTTCTCTTGCCTGATTTTTTTCTCTTGGTTATTCTTTGTATGATTTGGCTAATATTTTTGATTGCTGTATACTAAGAACAAAGATCTGTATAGAATGTAGGTGGTATTTTATGCTATCATAAAGAAGACTTTTCTTCACTACATTTATAGAGTCGGGGAGGACTACCAATTAGATACTGAGCGAATCTGAGCCTGCCTTGAAGCTTAATAAGGCTCAACCTATCTCTAATTTTCACCCATTTTTAGACTATGAGCCTCTAAGGCTTTCACTTGAGAGCTTGCTGGGCTGTTCACCTTCAGTACCAAGAAAATACAACAAATTTTACTATGATTTTTCAGAGGCTTTTACCTGAGGCCCCTTGTAACTGCAAATTATGACAGTTTGCCACTTTTTCTAGAGCCTTTAACTATAGCCTTGTAATTACAGGGACTCCTCCCATATGTGAATCTTGGCCTTTACCTCACTACTACATGGTGGGTGATATAGTTTGGCTTTGTATCCCCGCCCAAATCTCATCTTGAATTATGCGGGGATCTGTCCTGCAGGCCCCAGCTGCACGACGGATGAGACACATACTCAGACATAGATATTCAGTGAAAAAGCGGGCCCAGGGGGCTGATGGCACTAGGGGCCAAAGAGTTTGCAGCCCCTCTAAGCTGGCAGTGCTCACATTTATTTAGTACAGATTTAATTGACAAAGACTTTGAGTCAACACACCTGTAGGTAATTAACCTGGTCACTCTCCCCTGGAGAGAGCCATCCTGGCCACGAATGATCAAAGGTTGGTCTTAGGACCACATGAATAAAAAAGCTGTTTAAACTACTCTACATTCCTTTGTATCTGTGCCCTAAGCTCTTTGGCTCCTGAAAGGAAAATCCAGCTATCTTCAGCCAAACTATCTGAAGCTATGCAAACCCCACATGCCTTCCAAGAAGGTTCGCTTCTTTCTATTCCTATAATTTCTTCTGCCACTCTGACTGATCTCCCACATAATGATAATCCCCAGTTGTTGGGGGAGGAACCTGGTAGGTGATTGGATCATGGAGGCAGTTTCCCCCATGATGTTCTTACGACAATGAGTGAGTTTTCATGAGAGCTGATGGTTTTAAAAATGTTTGGCAAGTTCTTTCTTCACTCTCTTCTCTCTCTCCTCCAGCCTTATGAAAAAGGTACCTGCTTTTCCCCTTCCACCATGATTATAAGTTTCCGGAGGCCTCCCCAGTCATCCAGAATTGAGTCAATGAAACCTCTTTCCTTTATAAATTACCCAGTCTCGGGTATTTCTTTATAGCAGTGTAAAAATGGACTAATACAGCGGGAAGTTCTGTTTTTACGGCTTTTTTTGGCTTAGCCCTTTAGCCTTCAGCAGTGTAGTCTCAGGATTTGGAAAACAAGTGTTTTCAGACGAACCAGTCATTGTTTCAGGTCCTTCAATCTTGAATTTTGTCACTTCTTCATATCACTGCCAAAACTTTTGCTGGTATTGCTCTTCGCTAGCAGTAGCCCTCTGTTTGTGCCAAGTTCAGATGTGTAGCCTCTAGCATTCACCCAGAATTCACAAAGGCCCTAAGGTAAAAGTGGCTGAAGACTCACAACTTACCTCTGAGAAGTTCAATCCCCTTCATAACTTAGTGTCTCTAGTTATTATTTCTTCTGCAGCATTCTGATGCCTTTAAGAATATAACTTTTGTATTCAATATTGGTTTTATAGTTATTGGTGGGATCTTTGGCTGCTACAATGATTCCACACCACCCCATCTTAGCAACCTCATTATTTGAATAAATGTGTGCATGACAATGTGCTAAATGTTTACCTTGCCAAGGAATAGAACTTGATTTTTTCCTAATGATTTAAAGATTGTTGTAATTACAGGATATATACAATAAAAGAAAACTAATAAAACAGAACGTTGTAAGCTAACTTGCTAATAAATTGTATGAATTATAGAGTTAGAAGGCCAAAAGAGATTTCATGTTCTAAGATAAGAAAGGCAAACTTACAAAGTTAACTTTAAAGAAAGGGTATCATGAGCTAAGAAGATCTAAATAATGCTTGGGAATTTTAATCTATATATTAACATATAATCTATATAATTTAATCTAAAGCCTAAATAAATCACTCAAGCAAATAAAGATGTAAAGCTAGTAACCAATAGTTGAGATATCTTCCAATGTTGCATCTTATGGAATTGGCCTTCTATCATATTTTGATAAAAGTAACATTTTTATTGATCCTGTAGTATGTATCTTTCCCAACAGTAGCATTATTAAAATCTTAATGTCACCATTAGTAATAGGAGCAAATCCTACTTCTTCTTCTCTCAAGAATGAAAATCAAATAATTGATGACAAAATATAGGAAGTCTACCAAATATCTAGGTAAGAGGAGAGACTTGATTTGGGGTCTCCAATATTAAGGCTTAATTTCTGCAAAGAAAATTTTTAAAATGCAACAGAATTATAAATATTGACATGAGGCAAAAAAGGAAAAGAGAAGAAATTGGCGAGGGTGAACTTAGAGCTGCCCGTCTGAATTTTCTGTGGCTCAGTTCCGACTGGCTTTTTAATGTCTGAGTCTTGTTTATGTCTATAAGAAATATTAGAAAAATACAATGACATAATCCAAGATACTTTCAAAATACATAAAGGCTATAAGGAAATGAGAAGAAAATGGTAATGAACAACAACAGATGTTTCTTTCTTGGATGAGTAATTAGAGATAGAAATAGCATCTTTCAGAAAGCAAAAAGGTTTTTATCACCAAGTCTTCAGGAATTCAGTAAGTATTCTCAAATATGCATAAATTTTAAAACTTTAAAAAATGAAGAGTAAATGCGGATCTATAAGCTCCAAGAGGTTATGTATTGGTCCCAATCTTATATGCATTGATGGACCAGGCAAAAGCCACAAAAGTCTCTCCTTAACAACATGTTTCTGTATCTGAAATTATATAATAATAATTTCATTCTTTTGGGTTGAAGTGTGAATGTCTGTATTCCACTGTATACTATTTTTTGGGTAATATATAACTTTTTTAAAACTAGCTTTTCCATGTTGATGTATCAGTAGGAAAATGTAAAAGAATAGTTGGTTAAAAGGAAGGGCACGTGGCATAGGATATTTTACAGTAAAGAGGTACAAGGCAGGTTTGTATTATTTGAAAGCTTATATCCACTTTTCATATACTATAGATAGCTCTTACTAAATCCAATACCAGGCACATCAGATACTTCAGAAAGGTACTATGAGATGGGAGAGTGAGGGGAGGGAGAAGGAGGGCAGAGTGAATGGTAAGGAAAAAACGACCAACTTCTCTAGCTGTTTATTTTGGTCTGTTCAGCCTTACTATGTGAAGAAAAAAATTATTGATATAGAATATTAGTCCTTTGGCTTATTCTTCTACATAATCTATTTGCTCTTAACATTACTGTTTGAAAGTTTGACCAGCTGCCTGATTCTTCTGTTGTGCTTTCTCTTTCCTTCCCTGTTCAGAGCTCCATTTCTGGCAGTGCCGCACCCCTCCTCCCAAATCCCCATAGAAAGAAAATGGACAGTGTTGTGAATGTTGAAGTGTTTGACACCCTCAGGATTTTAATTTCAAAATTGCATTATGTAGGTCAATCTTATTAACTAAGCCATATGGTTGAAGGCTATAATTATGATTTCTGTCATTAAATTTCTGAGTCATTTGGAGAAATTGTGTTGAAGTTTCTATTTTTCCATTTTTATCCATCAAAGACAGCCTTACTGCTCTGCCAATATTGGATCCTCAGCATTAGACACTATGGTCTCAATGTTGTTTTGCCTGTGTGTTTGTGTGCATATCGGTGTCTGAATTACAATGCTTCGCTTGTCTTTCTGGAGTTTTACTATGGGCCTGGATTTGTGGGTCTCTGCCTGCTTCTAGTAGTGTTAACAGAACACATGCAGTAGCCAGGATCAGCGTGTTATTAAAGCAGTGATCATCACTTTGGTGCTTTTTCTAACATAACCAAGGTTAAATCATAGTATTTTGTTATACTTTACATAGTTCTTAATTTTTATTTTATCTTTTAACTATAAGGTTTTTTTTTTTTATCATTGATATTGGGGAAATGTAAGTACTGAGAAGTATTCACACATTCTTCATGACAGAAGTAAGGGAAGAAAACAGTTGTGTTTTGTTAGGCTGTATATTGGCTTTATTAGATAATTTTTTATTAGTTTTTCACCCTTGTGACACTATGCAGTCCCAAAAGTATAATCATTAGTGCGTACATATCTTAGATGCTTTTTATATTTTAAGCTCTATTACTGCAAAAATGCTTCTAATATTTTAAGCACAAAAAAACTTAAATTTCTGTTTTTGCATTTAATGAAATTTTTAAATTGTTTTTTCATGCTGATAACTGTGTAATAATGTGTTTGCAATCTGTGTCCAAATTGTAATGAAAGGCTCAAAAATGTTGTAATGTTCTAGACTATGAGAAATACCTGTGTCAACTGCTTTACTTCTATTGCTAGATTTTAGTCCTAGAAAATGAGGGAGTCCTTAAACACACCATTTCACAGTGATGCAGCCCCACTGTAGCATAGGTGTTTCTCAACAGTGATACATTGAGGAGGTATAGGGTTTAATTGTCCAGAAACTTACATTTTACCTCTCTGATCTCATGGATTCATGCAAGTACTTTAATAAAATTCATAGCATGTGGGCTAACTCTTGAGATTGTGAGAATTGTATTCCCAAGTGTATATTGCAGTCTATATTTTTTCCTTGATATTTACTATACACATTAAAGGAATTTTCATTTATTTTCTCATATCTTATGAAATAAAATTCTAACAAATATCCAATTCGATTGTAATGTTCATTTAAGAAAAGATTTACATCTTTTTCCTCCAAGAAAGTGTAATGAATCAGAAAGCATTGATAAGAAAAGGTCTAACCATTTCCAATGAATCTGACTCATTTTTCTTTTTTCAAGGGATGAAAAACCTGAAAAATATTGTAGAACCAAGATCCAAGAAAGTTATCTTAATAGTTTTTAAAAATTTGTAGCCAAGTAACATTCAAATATGAAATTTTAAGAAATTAATTGAATTATGTTGCTTAGATTTTTAACGCTATATTCTGGAATTCTTTGTTTGCTTTATAACTCTGAAAAGTCTAAGTCTTATTCAATGTGTGTTGGGTTTTTTTCCCGGAAAGCACTGAAGTCGAATGATTTTTTAAAGTTGATTTCTTTCAACTTTGGTGAGGTAAGGAGCCAGGTACATTTGATATATTCCATTTCTAGAAATAGCAGACTAAATTGTTTTAAATCGAAGCTCCTGTTGAGAACAAGTAGAAAAACTGGACAAAAAAAATTGTTTAAATTAAAATTTTCTTGAGGACATTGAGATATACTGTACCAGCAAGGATTTGCAGTCTAACATTCAGGAGGAAAAATCAGCCCAGCAAGATGAGGTTGACATTTTCAGGCAAGGAATGTAATTAGAGTTAGGGGGATGTTTCATAATGAGAACTTAATTACCCTGAATATGTAACAGTTCTAAATTTGTACATAACTAGTAACATGGCTTTAGATATAATAAAGGCAACATTGACAGAACTCAGAGAAATGCACAAATATACAATTATTATGTAAGATTTCCATATACCTTAACTTGTAACTAATAGAACAATCAGATACAACTAAGTATATAGAAGACCTGACCACCAGAATAACTCTACAGTGCCTCTCTGGAGCTTCCTGAGAGATCAAACAGCTCTGTGTGTCTTCTGGTGAAGCAGCTGGCTATTTGGCACTGTGTTCTCTGCCTGTGCTTTCTTCCTCACCTATCTCACTTCTCTGTCCCACTTACTTTTGCTGCTTTTGTAGTGCTTTTGCACTACACTGGATTAGCATATTGTTTCTGTTTTATAGGGGACTCATATTGAGAAAGCATGTTGTTCTTTAATAAGAATGTTTATTTGAAAAATATAGAGTTACTTCAGCACCTTCTTACCAAACAATGATACCCCAGGATACTTAAGCTCTCTCTACAGGTGATAAGGAGATTAGAATATAAACAACAAAAAGCAAGTGTTGATCGGTAGTTAACTATGGCATGAGCATAAAACTTTACCAATATTGTAAAAAGAACAGCATTAAATTATCAGTGTTCCCAACATTACTGCCACAGTAATGGGCAAAAGCAGCATTCTTACTCCATAGAATGAATGCAAAATAGAAGATGTATGTGAAGAGTTTTCTGTGGAGTCAAGAGTACTTGAAAAATAAATAGTATTTAGCAAAAACTATTGTGGGAAAAATTTAGTGAATTTCCAAAGACATGAAATATTGATTAATTTTGAGGTAAAGTACTGTATAATGTGCTATAATTAATGGGAGTTCTAAAGTTTAAGCCAGATGATTTACATAAATAGTAAAATATAATTTAACCCCAAACAAAATTCAATAAAGCATTTCATGTAAATTGATTTGGGAGAGTAGATTTTATAGCAGACAAGTGCCTGAAGAGTTAGCATATGGTCCAAAATGTAACTCTGGGAAAACACTAAATTCTAATCTGCTCTCTATTTTTTTAGCTGAATAAATGTCTTCTCTAAAGAATTTGGTCTTTTAATTTCTTGATTTATTTATATTCTTATATTTAATGGGTATATACATTTCAGAAATTCTTTGAAAATATAAATCCAAAATAATGCATATAGCATCTGTATGGGTGATTCTGAAATATTCATTTTACCCCCCAGCTCAGTCTGTTCATTGTTCCAGGGTGGCTTTTCCTGTACCACTGGGAATATTCCTCTTGAAAGCACACTATCACCTCAAATTCGATATATCTCCAAATATAGAAGTCATAAATCATTTTCTACTCCTAATGAACCTCTAGTGCCTGCAATATCATATTCAAACCATTCATCTTTCCAGATTCATCTCACAGTGATCCCCTTCACTTACCCTGCACTTAATACAACAGTGGTATTAAATATTATCTAAAAATGATCTGGATTTTCTCACCACCTTGTTTCCTTTCATATGGTTCCTTTTGCCTGATGACACTGCTTCCAAAATATACCTTTGGTATATTCTGAACTTCTGTTTTTATAACCTCTTACTAATGGTTTCCAAACCCCTCAAGCCAACTTTTATTTTCCAGATTTCCACATACATTTTGTTATCATTGGTGAACAATTTTTATTCTTGTAATAGATTATTCTTTTAGGTCATTTAGAATATTTTACTTAATCTGTTTTATAATGTGTAATACAATGCTTATTAGTAAGCTTGTGAAAATGTGGAAGTCTAGGTTTCCTCATAAACTGACAAGTAATATAGTAAGTCATATTTTTTTAATGTACACACATTGAAAGCTATTTTGGAAAAGAGGCAGATTTTTCTATCTTACCGAGGAAAGGCTTACTTGGGGAGTGGCCAAACAACGGTTATTTAATTCCTACAAAGTGTTACCCTAATGCCTAATTCTGACTGAAATATAAATATCTATTGATGTGTGTTTTTGCCTGACAGCTGTCAACTAAAAAGGGACCGTATATCATGGTGAATAGGGATGCTGATCATGCTAAAAACTTAAGGAAAATAATTTCGGTATTTTAAAAAATATAGTTATGAAAGTTAAGACTTCAGTTGAAATTCCTGAAGAATCTTCAAAGGTAAAACGTCATCTTAACTAATTTATTTTGTGGCATATCTCTCAGAACTTGACAACTATAATTTATTAATGAACTTGACTGGCTTCTAAAATCCTTTGACGTGAAGCTATCACATGCATTGGTAGACTCTGTAGTAGGGTACAGTAAGAACAGTGACTTCATTTTCTGCCATGTTATTTTAATTTACTTGCTGTTTTACCACTTTGTATCATTCACTGCATAGGTAAACACGTAAGATTGGCAACTAAATAAATTATAACGATGGCAATATACCTTAAATTTGTATATTGATTTTTACATTTCAGTCATTGTTTTTCTAGACCATTTTATGATCACAATAATGGCAAGCAAATAGAATAATATTGTATCCTATGGAATTTGACAAATCAGTAAAGTTTCAACACAAGTCAGTTAAGCTACTTTTAAGAGTCTGCTAACGAATGCTTATCCTACTCATCACACCTACAAACACTAACAGGAATTTTTATTCTAATTCATATTTACTGAGTCTGGGTCTATATGTCATTGAGTGGTATCTAAAGAATTATTTCTTTTAAAGATGGTGATTGAAATTAGAAACTAGAAACTAGAAACTTATTATAGTTACTGAGGAATAACAGAAAAGTCAAGCTGCAATATTGAAACTATTACCCTAAATTCATTCTGGTTCTGAGAAACGCAGGCATATTATTCAATCATAATTCTAACTTCAAGTTTAAATGAGTTGTCATTCTGGTGGAAGAAAAGAACTTTTGTGTCTTGTTGGCTCTAATATTCACTGCTCAGTGTTAAGTGTTCAAGAGTACTTTCTGAAGAAGCATGTATAAATCCACAGACATGTCTGAGAAGTAATCACCACTTAATGTGTTGATGACTATATCACCAGGCTGGAGTGGACTTATATTATCCCAGCTTGTAGATCTAATACTTCAAAAAAATTTAAAAGACTTGAAGCTATTCTCTCTTTCTCTGTCCACTAAAGTGGAAACTGCTGAGTTTGCTACTATGACAGTAGAAAGTATGGTTATATTTTTCTGAAAACATTCATTTATCAATATCCATTCTGTAGTACAGCGCCTCCTTCCTAGGAAGGAAATCAGAAACCTGCAGAGCACGTTGTCTTCTTGCATACCTAACATCTTTGTGGAAGATATGTGGTGCCTTAGTCTGTTTGGGCTGAGTTAACAAAGTACCATGGACTAGATGGCTTATAAACAACAAATTTATTTCTCGCTGTTCTGAAGGATGGGGAATCAAAAATCAAGGTGCTAGCAGACTTGGTGTCTGGTGAGGGAATGCTTCCTTGTTCATTAACAGGTCTGTCTTTTCACTGTGTCCTTATATGGCAGAGGGAGTAGAGATGCCCTCTGGGCTTCTTTTATAAAGACACTAAACTCATTCATAAGTACTCTGCCCTAGTAACCTTGGTACTTCCCAAAGGCCCCAAATGCAAATACCATCACACTGGGAATTAGGTTTTAACATGAATTTTGAGAGGAGCAAATATCCAATCCACAACATCTGCGAAATAAACTTATCAGAGCAGCAGAGATCCTTGTCTCTGGTTAGGAGAGACTGTAATAGGACTTCTATACTGCTAAAATCTAGTTTCATATACATTTCACATTACATGAAACAATTTATTAATACAACATTCAAATGTGTTTCAAAATAGATCACTGTCAGTTGTCTTAGTTATCTTATAATTCTATCTTCAAAAGATGCTTCACAAATTTATAATTAAAGTTCAAAAAAAAAACTTTAAACAAATACAAGGGCAAAACATGTCTAGAATATGTTGGTTAAAGATGAAGATTAGCTAAATAGCAGTATCCCAAGAAACTCAAGAAAGTCTTTTATATAGTATGGACATATGGTTACTGAACGGGGCTTGGGAGGTGTATGTGTGTCACCTTTTAGTTTTACCCAAAGTCTATTTGATTTCTTGTATTATCTCAAATAGCATGATTCATTTCTTTTTAAAGTTAAAAAAATTGCGGGTACACAGTAGATGTATATATTTATGGGGTAGATGAGATATTTTGGGACAGGCTTGCAATGCATAATAATCACAGCACAGAAAATTGGGTATCCAGCCTCTCAAGCATTAATTCTTTGTTTTACAAAAAATCCAATTATATTATTTAGGTTATTTGAAATTGTACAAATAAATTACCGTTCACTATAGTCTCCCTGTTTTGCTATCAAATGCCAGGTCTTATTCATTCCTTTTCTTTTTTTGGTACCCGTTAACCATTCCCATCTCTCCCTCACCACTCCCCTACTACCCTTCCCAGCCCCTGGTAACCAACCTTTATTCTTTAGTGGTATGATTCATTCTTTAATGTACTGTCTTCTCTTAACTAACCATTCATTTGTCTGTGACTCTTGTTGAATGACATAATAATGTTTTTTCAAGCTCACACTACCTGGAAAGAATAAAAGGCTGTTTTTGTCAGTAAATTTCTTGAAATATAGTTTTTTACATCCCATAACAGCTTTCAATTTCTTACTCATTTGCATTTTTTCCTTTTCCTTTTGACAAAAGCTACAGATTATTCAATATGTTCTGCCATACTCACTTACATGAACAAATACACTGCATTGACTTTTTCATGCTTAACTACGGTCACCCAGAATTGCATAGTAGTCCTTAGATTCACAGTCTTTCAATTAAAAAAAATGAAAGATACAAGAAGAAACACGCAAGTTTTGGCTTAACTTAATAATAACTCTCTTATAACTCTACAATATGTCTGATTTTCAGTCTTATTAGTAAGCTTAAAGTTGCATTACTGTGTAAAAGAGTAGACCATTTGTTTTTGTAAAACCAGCTGTTCACTCAAGATTATCAAATCCAAGTTGTTTATTGGGTCCCTCAGACCACTCCCACATTTGGCAATTTTCTGGAAGCAATCACAGGATTCCTTATATATCAGTATTACTGGCTAAGATCTATCACAGTGACACAATACATAACCTTATCAGCAAAGGAAAAATACATAATTTTGAGAAGTCCATGTGCTAACTTTCTATGCCTGCTCTTTCTATCAGAGATCACATGGAGCACACTCTTTATCCAGCAACAAAAATGTCAGCTATATGTTCAATGTTTCTTCCCAAAAAAGCCCATTTGAGACTTAATATCTAGGTTTTTACTGGGGGCTGGTCAACCCTAATGTGTACCCAAAATGCCCAATCCCAAAAGTAAAGCAGCTAATTTACTTCAATCATGGTATGTGCAGTCCAGGCATAGCAAACTCATCTTATCAGTTAAGGGGATATTAGGAAAGCAAAGTTTCCAGATGCCAGGAAGGGCAACTCTTTTAAACAGGTCTTTCTAAAGACAGAAGCCTCAGGTCGGCTCTGTTAACTCTTTCTCCACATAGGTGTATGATGCATACTTTGGTCTGCAATTTTCATGGTATTTGTTTCTTTAAGCATAAGGGAACCTTGCATTTGCTTTTGCTTACGGGGCTGGAGTGTTCTTTCTCCCACACTCCCCTACCCTCCCCACCATACCACCCCACAACAACTCTCTCCCTCTGTCTCTTTTTCCTGTGTATGTGTTCTATATTGGTTGCTCCAGGAGAGAAGAAACCCTTTTTGTTCCCCAATGAGTTGGATTTGTTACTGATGCAGTAAGGGAGATGACACACTGTGGTAACAATTGAATGGTGATTTTAAGGGAGAATTCAAGGAAGTTGCAAGTCTCTTTTGGGTTATTGAGGGAGGAGGCAATTCAGTGATGTTTTTATGCTTTCATTGATTTTATATTACATTTTACATAAAAACATTTTTATGTAAGATGTCAGAAGAAAGAAGCAAGAATGCAATTATCACTGACAAAAAACTACAGTCTGCCCTCCATATCCATGGGTTCTGCATCCAGATTCAACCAGCCACAGATAAAAAAATATTGAAAAACAAAAATTAACAATACAATGATAAAAAATACAAATTTGAAAATGCAAGCTGACTATTAACATAGTGTTAACATTGCATTAGGTATTATAAGTAATGTAAGGATGATTTAAAGTATACAGGAGGATGTTCAGAAGTTATAAGCAAATATAAGCAAATTTTGTATAAGGAACTTGAACATCTACAAATTTTGGTATCTGTGAAAATTCTGCAACCAATCCCCCGTGGACACTGAGAGACCATAGTCACTCTTTAGCTAAAGCAGGCAACAAGCTTGGTGTTTTCTTTGCACAGTGCCTGTTTTTATTTCTTCAGGCATGATGTTGAAGTGTTCTTGTTTTCATCTTGTTCCATCATGGGCATGGAGAGTCCTCATCAGATGTTGATATTTTGTAAAATTATTTATCAGAAGAAACTTAAAACAGATTTGTCCTTGTGGGCCTATGACAGCTATCATATACTACTGACATTTAGTATTATTCGAGTTACCATTACCACAGGTCTCCACTGTCAAAGACAAGGACAAACAACACTGTGTCAAGCACTTTGCCTAGCCACCACCCTTCTGGTAGAGTATCTCTTTATCTCAGGTCAAATATAAGGAATATCTGAATTATATCCATATATTTCCTCAAAATGAATGATAAGCAGATGTTAGTATTACTCAGTTTAAGAGATCTGAGTACTCATAACTCTGTGTATCTCAACATGAATAATAGAGTAATACAGTTTACCGAAAAAGCAGCTTAATTTTTATTAAATATTTATAAGGAGTTTGGGGCAGTATTCGTTACTACTTTACAAGTTCAGCAGTTTCATTTTGAACTGTTTAGGGTTTATGAGTTTGAGAGGGGGGCATGCTCTTCTGTTTGGTTGTGCCGAATCCAACCTATTAAGCTGGATCCTATGGTCAGTCTCTACTGGCTTGGTGTCCTAGTGCATTCTATCAGCCCCTATTCTGGCTCTCAGGACTTACCCTCCCTAAATTTCTCTTGTTTTCTCCCTTCCTTCACCTCCCTTCTTAGCAACTTGGAAACTTTAATGAACGTTTTGCCTTTCTGAGCCCCACAAAATGAAAATCTCCTCTGAAAGTTCTAGGTCATTCTCAGTTTCAGCTGGGTATTTGCATCGTTATTATACATAAAGAATCCATTAAAAAAGTGAGCTGCGTTTCTCTGTGTGTGTTTAATTGTTTATATAAATGTAGCTGGACTTTAACATATCAGTGTACACCTTGATTTTTTCATTCACTGTTAAACTGTGAATGTTTATTTAGGTTGATACATTTAGATATAATTATTTTAACTTGTAAGCCATAGTAAATGGTATGCTAACTTTTAGATAACTAACCAATCAAAATGTCTTTAATTCTTCTCAAGCTAGGGTTTCTCACTCTTGACTTTCATATTAAAATCTCACAATCCTCTCCCAAAGTTCATTTGAGGATTTCAATAATGCTGTCACCCCACCAGTTGTCATCTGTCGTCAGAACTCATGGGTCTTCGATGACTTCTGCACAAAGATATTTGTTGATGTACTCCAAGGAAAGAAAAAGTGATGCTTGAGTGAACCAAATTAGCCCCAATTTTCTTTTTTCAAATCTTGTTTGACAGACTTTCACAAAACTGTTTCCTTTTTTTCCCCTGAGTTCAGCTGGAAAGAGGAGTCTGTCACTAGAATTAAAAATAACCCTGTCCCCAGACTTTCATAATGGTTAAGGAAGTTCAAAAGAATTAAAATGTTTAAAAATACTATTGCTGCTGCAGCAAAAAGGTTTTAAATAGATGTGAAATATTTTGAGGATGAGTCATTTCTACTTTGGCCTTCTTCTATTGTGTCTTATGTCCATTTAAAACAAGAATCTTGAGATTACTAATGAAGGCATAAAATGTTATACTGCAATGGTAAGTATTAAAATGTATTTTAAAATTGGAAGCTGCTGGAAAATACACTTTATTTCTCACGATGTGATACATTAGATGACCCCTTTTTAGTTGTGTCTTTTACTGCCATTCAGACAAGCTGAGTGACTTGCTTTATTTTCTTTGCTCCTTTTTTGTCTATTCTTTCAGGTATTATGGCATACTTTGTTTGCAAAGGATGTCATAACTTTTGTTCTTTCTAAAGGAAGTATCCTCACTTTGTCACGGGGCTGAAGAAACTTTCACTTTATTTTTTTATATCAGTCTGGTCCATAGACAGGTGGTGTGCTGAGCTTTAAACAGCTTGATGAATGATTTGGCTCTGCGTAGCAGTGTCAAATAATGTATCTCGGTTGGCAGTCTCAATGAAACAGAATAAGGCAGCCAGTTTTGTGTTACATATTAGAGTCCTTGTGCCTGCTGACTTCCAGCTGTGCATGCTAGGTATAAATCCTGCCCTTCCTGTACCTTGTGCCTGTAATTCACCCAGAGCTGCCCATTCAAGTCTGTTTACCAAACGATTTCATTCACAATCAGGAGCCACTCCAGTCTCTGGGGCACTTGTATCTTTTTTTATTTGCTGTTATACTAAGTCATATGATTCTGATCAACCAATTTTCTGAGAATAATAATGAAGCCTGGAGGGAATTGTTGCTTAAAATCCTGTCTTATGAAGGAGAATAGATTATTTAATTTCAAGCAGCTGGCAAATATGCACTTACATTTCAACTTTGGTTAACAATATTGATATTAACTTTGCACCATATTTTCTCTAGTGGAATTATGCTTTAGTGTTCTAGACAAAATGAGTATTTGCTTTTCTTTTTTTTTTCCTTTCTTATGAACAAATAGGATAAATGCAAATGAGCAATTATGTCCCTTGAGAGCTTGAGAACCTCTTTAGGTGATAATATTTGTCAATATTGCCACAGGGAGATATTTAAGGAGAAAAGTTTAGTTTTCATTATGTATTATTACTAGATTTTTAAATTCATGGAGATATTCTTATAAGGGAGGAGGTATTGAAATGTGGACCAAATTATGGCAGGGAGGAAAAATAAAGAATCATTTGCAATACTGTTAGTCATGATCTGAGGTAAACTTTTTTCTAAATTTTATTTATTATTTTAGAGACAGGATCTTGGTATGTTGCCTAGGTTGGACTCAAACTCCTGGGCTCAAGTGATCCTCTTGCTTCAGCCTTCTGAGTAGCTGGGACTGCATGTGTGTGCCACTGCACTGGTTTTGAGGTATTATACATTTGGATAGAAGTTGCAGAATGTGTGAGATTTTGAAGTGGAATTATTAGAATTGTTGAGCTGATTAAATGAGGAGGAGGGACTGAATAGAGGGAAAGAAAACAAGGTAACAGTAATTCTAGTGAGATGCATAAATGAAGGAGGAAGATAATAAACTTAGTTTGGGACGTAATATGGTTTGGCCATGCCCCTACCCAAATCTTACCTCAAATTGTAATAATCCCCATGTGTTACGGGCAGGGCCAGGTCAAGATAAGTGCATCATGGGGGCAGTTTCCCTCATACTGTTCCTGTGGTAGTGAGTAAGTCTCCTGAGATCTGATGGTTTTATAAATGGGAGTTCCCCTGCACAAGTCTTCCTCCCTGCTGCCTTGTAAAACATTCACTTTACTCCTCATTTGCCTTCCACCATGATTGTGAGGCCTCCCAGCCATGTGGAACTGTGAGTCAGTTAGACCTCTTTCATTTATAAATTACCCAGTCTCAGGTATGTCTCTATTAGCAGCATGAGAACAGATTAATACAGGACACTTAATTTGAGGTAAATATTAAATATTAAGGTACCATAGACAGTTGGACATTTGGTCTTGGAGTTCAGGCAATATCTGGATTGGGGAATCATAGTAATTGAAGTCATGGAGAATAAATTTGGTGCCTGAGAGAATGAGAAGCAGATACATTCTGAAAATTTCAAATCACAAGGTGTTTTGATATGATAATCACAGCCCCCATGTGGCTATTGAGCATCTGAAACAGTATGAATTAAGATGTTCTATGTGTATACAATATACATTGAATTGTGAAAATTAGTACTGGAAATAGCACAATATCTCACTAATTTTTATATTGACTACTTATTTGATAATATTTTGGATTTATTGGAATAAATAAAGCATATTTCATCATTTATTTAATATGGCTGTGGAGGAAATTTTAAAGTATATACGTGGCTTGTATTTTATTTCTACTAAATAGTGCTCATCAGAATAACATCCTAACTCTTTAGCATGATGGCTCATGAAGATCTAGGTTGTTACCTTCCCAAATGCATCTTCTGTTCCTCCGTCTCACATTTCTGCCATCCAGGCATGGCCAATGTGTGCTCCTCCAGTATTTCTGCCATCCAGGCATGGCCAATGTGTGCTCCTCCAGTATTTCTGCCATCCAGGCATGGCCAATGTGTGCCCCTCCAGTCTTCCTCTCCATCGGGCTGTTTCAGATCATAGCCTTTTGTACGTGTTGTTCCCAGTGTTGGGCATGCCTACCTCTTCCTTGGAAATTATACTTTCAGGTTGGTTTTTCAAAGAAAAGACACTTTGAATAAATGAGTAAAAAATAGTATTAGACGTTCTTCTTGAAGTCCGTTTATTTTTTTCAAAGGGAGAAAATAAAAAATGAGTCCTTATGTGCCCGTTATCCCATCTCACTAATTATCAACTTGTGTTCCATCTTGTTTTCTATCTCTATTCACAACATCCTGCTCACATAATTTTGAATAAAATACCAGACATAATTTTGGTATCATTAAATATAAACAATCAAGTATGTAAGTTTTTCATAATTATTTTTCAAATTAAACTGGAATTCAAATATGGTAATATATTGCAATTTAGTTGATTTGGTTCTTAGTCTTATGAATTACCTTTTTATCTCTTTTTTTGTTAATGCCATTTATTTCTGGAAGAAATGGAATCATTTGACTTGTAGAGTTTCCATAGTTTGTATTTTATTTTTTACAACCCCATTGTGTTCAATATGTCCATCTGTCCCTACTTTTGCCTATTATATGTTAGTTCTAGAGGTATGATCAGATTCAAATTCTATTTCTTTAAGAATACTTCTCTAGTGATGTGGTGTTCTTCCGTTGGGAGGCATAAAATATCTAGTGATTTCTTAATTTAATTTTACTATTATTTGTAGTGATGTTAACAGCTGCTAATAATCTTCACCCTCATCTATCAGTTACTTATGGGTTGCAAAATTATGACTTTCTGTTTTTCATTTTTCATTATTTTCTTTTTAGCTAGAATATTCCTATGAAGAGGAATGTTTCCTAGTCAACTAGTTGACAAATTTTAGGACTAGTTGGTACAGAAAAAGCAGGGTAAATTTGTAGTTTCTATTCCTTTATATTTCATTTTAATGTTTATTAAACTGACATATAATAATTGTACATATTTATGAGGTACATAGTGTTGTTTTTATACATATAATTTATAGTGATCAGGTCAGTGCAGTCAGCATATCTATCATCTCAAATATTGATCATTTCTTTAAAAAGCGCTTTACTAGCATTATTTGCCAAGTAATTTTCTAAGTTCAGTAGCATTCACCAGCATTTATGAAGAAGTATTTGCTTGTTACTATAAACTCATGGATAACAATACATACTTGTCCCTTCTTGGCCAGTAGTAGCTTCTTCAAGTTGGCTGAGTCCTTTTTATGAGACTCAAGATAGCTTCCTTATGTTTTGTTATAACAAGATGTTCCAGGATCATCTTGTGCATTTCCTTCCCTGGATCTGGAATCAGCCATTTTTTTTTTCCCCAAGGAGTCATGGCTCTTTTGTGGGACACAAAACTGCAATACAATGGCTGGGGATACTCATTGTTCCTGGGTCAGTTATTGTTTCTAGATCTTTTTAATAGACAAAATTAGGAAATGTCAATTTTATTTTTATAAGGGGTATCTCCTGAGTTCTTATTGATACTTTTGATTCAGATGCAGTATTACAGGGTTTTAATTTAAAATTATTTTATCATCCATATCTCGTTTCTTCCATGCTAAAAATACCAGTTCTCAATAATATCAATATAATTACTCATTTAATTTATTCTTCAATACATTAAATAATAGTTTTATAATATCAATACTAATACTACCAATGATAATATTATTTATTAGATGCTATTTATGTAT
This sequence comes from Piliocolobus tephrosceles, assembly GCF_002776525.5. Lineage (NCBI taxonomy): Eukaryota > Metazoa > Chordata > Mammalia > Primates > Cercopithecidae > Piliocolobus > Piliocolobus tephrosceles. The sequence goes on along the minus strand of NC_045444.1, from coordinate 69,671,838 downwards.
GTTTGCTGTTATTTTTTTCCTAAGGTTATATCTCACTAGGGGTGTTAAGTGAGATTACTGTGTTGTAATAGCACTTAATATTATCTCAGTGTGATTATACCACCAACTGCTTACAGATAGACTCATTTGTTTTACTACTGCTTTTTAGTAATTATTTTAAAAAGCAAATTTCGTTTAATTTTCTTTTATGATCACATGGATTCTTTATAGTGTTCCAAAATAAAATTCTACAAAGCAAGATAAACTCAGAGAAATATTACTCTATGCCCATCCCTTCTACTCTCTTCCTCTAAAAGTCATCACTAAAAAAATTGCCCTATCTCTCCATTGCTATTTTATAGAAATTACCTATTCTATCTATTTATATTTACCTATCATCTACCTATATGCATTCATCCATCCACCCATTTCCTCTTCTTACATCCATCCATCCATCCATCATTTCCTCTTAGATAAATGGTAACACCCTAAATGCACTTTTTCCTAAGTCACATTTTTGAACTCAATAATATATCCCCTGAAATGGTCTGGCTCTGTGTTCCCACCCAAATCTCATCTTGAATTGTAATGCGAATTGTAATCACCAAATAGTTGGGGGAGGGACCTCATGGGAGGTGACTAGATCTTGGGGGCAGTTCCCCCCATGCTGTTTTCATGATAGTGAGTTCTCATGAGATCTAATGGTTTTATAAGGTGCTTTTCCCTCCTTTGCTCTGCACTTCTCTCTCCTGCCACATGTGAAGAAGGATGTGTTTGCTTCTCCTTCTACCGTGATTGTAAGATTCCTGAGGCCTTCCAGCCATGCGCAAGTGAGTCAATTAAACTTCTTTCTTTTATAAATTACCCAGTCTCAGGTATGTCCTTCTAGCAGGGTGAGAATAGACTAATACATCCCCATAACAGTGTATACAGTTTTCCGTCTTGCGCTTTTTATAACTTCAGAGAGCTCCGTTGCTTAAGTGTACCTTGATCTGTTCAACAAGTCCCTTCTTGATAGATATTTTAGTATTTTTATTCTTTTCCTATCACAAATATGCTGCAATAAGTAGTGTTGAATACAAATATTTTCATATCTTTGCCTGTGTATCTTTGGTGTGAAATTCCGGAAGAGAAATTATTTGATCAAAGAGCAAATACATTGTAATTTTTCTAGACAGTTCCAAATTTACCAGATCTCCAGGAGTTGTATGATTTTTACCTTCTCATTAAAACAAGCTAATGTGACTGTTCTTCTACAGCCATGTCAGCAAAATGTGTTGTCAAATGTGGATTTTGGTAAAACTCATGAAAAACTGTATGGAAAATACAGGTAAAAAAAAAACTATATTTCCATGTAGTCTTAATAAGTTGAGGTATAATTATCTTCAGTAAATTGTACAGATTTTCAGTATCTTCTTAAATGAGTTTTGCCAAATGTCTACATGTATGCAATCACACTCCTAGCAGTGTATAGAATGTTGGCCTCACCCTACGAAGTTCTCTTGTGATCTTTCCCAGTCAATGCCCTGCTCCCTGGAGGCAACCAATATTCTGATTTCTATCACCACATATTAGTTTTGCAAGTTCATAACCTTCATATAAATTGAATTATAATAGTCTTTTATGTCTTCGTTTGATAAGATCCATATTTTTGAGATTTTTCCATGTCGTTGCATGTGCATGTGTCAGTTTTTTATTACTAATAATCCACTGTGTAAATAAATCACAGTTATTTATTATCCTGTTGATAAGGGTTTGGGTTGTCTCAAAAGTTTTGCTCTCATTAAGAAAGCAGCCATTGACATACTGGTCCAAGTTTTCTTAGAGGTATATTTCTTTTGGGTAGATATCCAGGACTGGAGCTGATGAATAAGGTATATTAAGTGCTTAAATTCACAAGAGAATATCAAACCGCTTTTCAAAGTACTTGTATCAATTTGCATTTCTAGCAGCAGTATAAGAGAGGTCCAGTTGATCCATGTCCTCTTTAATATCTGGTTTTAATATTTTTAATTGTAGCCATTCTAGTGGGTATATACTGACATTTTATAGTCACTTGAGTTTGCCTTTCCCTGGTGAATAAATTTTGAGAATCTTTGGGTATTTATGTATCCTCTTTTGTAAAGTGTTGGTTCAAATATCTTGGAGGGAAGTGGTGCTTGTGGATGTCCTTTTTCATAGTAAATATCCTTTGTCACATACATTTTCTCACTAGTGTGTTTTGACTTTGACAAGTGAAAATTTTTGTCTTTGATGAAAATCTGTTTAATGGTTAATGATTTTTGCCTTCTAAAAAACTTTGACCAACATGATGAAACCCTGTCTCTACTAAAAATACAAAATTAACCGGGCGTGGTGGTGCATGCCTTGTAATCTCAGCTACCTGGGAGGCTGAGGCAGGAGAATTGCTTGAAACTGAGAGGTGGAGGTTACAGTAAGCCGAGATCGTGCCATTGCACTCCAGCCTGGGCAACAAGAGCAAAACTCCGTCTTAAAAAAAAAAAAAAAAAAAAAAAAAAAAAAAAAAACTAAAAATTTGCTTAACTCTAAATTGCTACTAGTTTTCTATGTTCTTTGTTTACTTTTAGGATTTTTATAATTATACTTTTTATGTTTATTGGAGATCCACTTGACTTAATTTTTGTATATGGGTTGAGATATTGGTCAAGCTTTTTCCCCTCCTATGTGTACTCGGTAATGACCATTTGATGAAAATATTCTCCAATGTCCATTGGATTTCACTGCCAGTTTGTGGAAAAGCATGTGGGCTTATTACAAGACTACTCTGTTCAACTGATTAATTTGTCTTCCTTTATTCTATTAGCACCCTGTCTTCATTAATATGGATTTGTAATTAGTCTTGCAATCAGATAGTATAAGTCATCCAGTCTTATTCCTTTTGTTTTCACAAGTTTATTTTGGCTATTTTAGTTCTTTTACATTTTCAAAATACGTTTTGGCATTAACTTTCAGTTTATACCAGAAAAGTTACTGGGGTTTTGATACATATAACATTGAATCTATAGGTAAAATTGGAAGAATTTGTTTGCCATATTGTATCTCCCTATCATTGGCATGATAAATTCATCTTTTGGGTCTGGTTTAGTTCTTCTCAGCAATGTTTTGTAGTTTTTATTGTAGATATTTTGTGGGTTTTGTTATTTCTTGATATTTTATGCTACTGAAGCTATATCAATTTCTTAGAAATTTATTTTTCAATTATTTATATGGAAATACAGTTGATTTTTGTTTGTATTGGTAAAGTAGTCTTAGTTCCTGGTATAGTTACTTACTAGATTTAGTAGCCTTTTTGTAGATTAATTAAAACTTTGTTAAACACAATCATAATGTCTGCAAATAAAGATATTTTTATTACTTTCAAACCTGTTGTATTAGTCCATTTTCACATTGTTGATAAAGACATAGCCAAGACTGGAAAGAAAAAGAGGTTTAATTGGTTTTACAATTCCACATGGCTGGGGAGGCCTCAGAATCATGGGAGGAGGTGAAAGGTACTTCTTACATGGTGGTGGCAAGAGAAAATGAGGAAGAAGCAAAAGTGGAAACGCCTGATAAGCCCATCAGATCTCATGAGACTTATTTACTATCATGAAAATAGCATGGGAAAGACCAGCCCCCATGATTCAATTGCCTCCCCCTGAGTCCTTCCCACAACATGGAGGAATTCTGGGAGATAAAATTCAAGTTGAGATTTGGGTAGGGACACAGCCAAACCATATCACCTGTATACACGTTATTTATTTTTCTTGTCTTGGTGCACTTGCTAAGACCTCTGTTCAAATGTTGAATAGAAGTAGTAATAGCAAACATCTTTGCTTTATTTTTGTTTTTAGGGGAAAGTGCTTCAGCTCAATATATCATCTTAATTACAATGTCAGCAACAGGATATTTTGTAGTTGCTCTTTATAAGTTTGAGGCAATTATCCTTATAGTTTCCCTAAGATTTTTTTAATTATAAAAGGAAAGATATTAAATTTTTAAAATACTTTTTCTGCATTTATTGAGATATACAATTTCTTTCCTGCTGTTACCATGTTGAACTGCTTTAATTAATTTCCAAATATTAGCAAAGTTAAATTCCTGGGATAAATTCCACATGACCATGATGTATTACCCTTTCTGTACATTGATTTATTTTGATAATACTCTGTTAAGGACTGTCTTTTATTAAAGTATCCTTTTCAGGGATTGGTATTAGAGTTCTTACAGGGGTATTTAGTGACTTAGGAATTGTCTCAATATGCATTCAGTTTTATGAACAGTGTTGAAAATATTCATTGGAATACGCATTTTTATATGATGATTGTCTTCTAATGTCCTTAGCAAGTAATTTTCTGGAAAATTTTTACTTTTTTACATATTATGAAGATAAAGTGACTTAACCAATAATGTTTTTGGGAATCTTGATCATTCAACTTCTTAATAGTTTGAGAAATTAGCATGTAAGTTTCTGTTTTTGTCTCTATGAGCTAATTATGAATCTATTCATGAGAGATCTTTCAAATAGCAAACATGTTGAGTTTTGGAGATCCAAGACTGGAGTGTGATACTCCTCATATTCCCCACTGCTGATCAACTCTAGGTGATGAATCATCTATTTGCAGATGTGTTCATTTTAGTTTAGTTTCTTTGTGTCTTTCTTAATAGTAGTTTTTAAAATGCACGGATAAATACAATGAAAAAAGTTAAGGTTCCAGACACCACAGTATACAAAATTTTAAAATATCTATTAAAGACAACAATGCTACTGATTCAAAGAGTGACCAGTGGCAGAGGAATTTTGCATGAGGAGCTAAGTAAATTTGGTTCCAAGTTGTCAAATGTGCATTCTAGAAAGATCTCATTTGCAAAACATGGAGAAAAGATTACAGCAGAGTGAGACTGGAAGCAGTTAAAAAATATCATAGCAATTGCTAGGTGAGAGATGGTGAGAAACTGAACTCTTGTAGCAATGGGAACGGAGAGAAAAATAGTGTTGGATGTATGTGGTCAAATGATTTCAGGAGAAATGGTAGTATGCAATGAAACAGAAGTAAGCTGACAAGTTTTCAAACTGTTAGTATCACTATCTCCCAGAATCTAGTCCGAGCAACAGTATTCTCACAAAATGATCCATAAAAATACAATTTTCTAGAGAAAATAAATTTGAAAATCTTGGATACTTTATACCTCTTTTGGAGATTATAGTACTCCTTTGGGTCCATTAGCTCTTCCTATTATAGTTTTATATCCCTTCCATCAAGTAAAAGTATAATTAAAGAGGGATTTGGGTATTTCGATTCTCTTTAAGGAAAAGGAGTTTACATGCATTTATGTTAGGGGTAAATTACTTGAGCCCCCTTTGTGATTTCAGTTTGCCTGAATTCTTTTTTAAAAAATATTAATTGTCAAAATGGCTTTTGAAGTGTGAAGTTTAAGATTTTCTTAAAATCTTAGTTTAAGTGAAAAAGGGTTTGCTGGGTACTAAAATGGTTTGGCATGAACTTATTTCCTGGACATATGGATTGTAAAATAAGCTGGGGTGTTGAGAATTAAATGAGATAATTTATGCAAAGTCCCTAGCATTATGGGCACATAGTAGGCATTCCATAAATAGTAGCTATAGAATTTAGATTCTGAAATCATTAACTTAAAGGCTCTAGTTACAAATATGAATATGGATGAAATTGTTCAGGGAGGGTGCATGTGAAAAAGAAAAGGCACGGATGTAAATCTGGGAAAATCTGGCATGCTAGAGAGGACAGGAAGTTAGGATCTGATGACAAGGACTAGAAAGGGATGGTCAGAGAGATGGAAGGAGAACAAGAATAGGACTACATCCTGGAAAATTTTAAGAGAGAAAGAAGGAAGGAATGGTCAGGTTGGGAAATGCCTTGGAGACCTCCAAGAGTGCCAAGACTGACTGACTTGTCAGCTAGAAGGTTACTGGTGAGCATAGCAAGACAAGACCCATCTTGTATTGGTGGAAATAATGGAAAAAAACTTGGAAAATTCAAGTTGCGTTTTTATAGAATTTTTCTTTCAGAGAAATCAGAAGAAAGGACTATGAGTAGGAGGAACTAAAAGTTGGTTTGTAAGGTTATATGATACCTGAGAGAACGAATTCTTGTATACTCCTCAAAACTCTCTGGTGATAGGTAATAGCTAATTGGCAACAGGCATTTAACAGCTCAGTTGCCACAATCAAGCTTTCAGAGACCTAAGACTTAATAAAAGGCTCTCCTTAGGTAAATCATCACAAGCCAAAATAACAGCATAAACCTACTGATTATGAGCTGCTCAAAGACAGAAGCACAATCTTCATCTTCCGTGTATCAAGACACTAGCGTAGGACTTGTCTCTTAGGTGATAATGTAAGATTTAAAAAAAAAAAAAAAAAAAGTGATTTGGCCTGGTTTAATATTAGAACCAGAATTGTAATTTGTGGCTTATATAAAATAATGTATCAGAATTAAAGGGGAACAGTTTTAATCAGATATCTTAATTCTTAGGAATAGATACAAAATGGTAGGTCTTTCTTGATCAAGGTCATTGTAAACTTTTACTGTGCTTATGTAGGTTTTAACTTCATTATTATAAGCCACAGGTGTTAGTAGATTTTATGAGTAGAGGCAATGAAGTAGTCATGTGAACTAAAGCACAGCACCAGACATAAATTAAAATTAAATTTTTAAAATATCTATGCCTTGCCTAACTCGAAGTTTAACAATCAAGATTAGATCTTTAGGATACCCTTAACTCATAATGATATGATTTTGTTCAACATTTTGGTTTACAGAAATGTAGGTATCCTCCTCAAGAAAAGATTTAATATCTGATCAGTTCAAATGTATTTTAAATTTAAAAATATTTAGAGCTAAATATATGTGAGAAAATAATTTAATTTTAAGAAACTACCATACTGTTTTCCAAAATGATTGGTGAATTTATATTCCTACCAGCAGTGTGCAAGTTCTAGTTGCTCCACATTCTTGCCAACATTTGATATTGTCAGTTGTTTTTTTTTTTTTTTTAATTCTAGTCATCCTAATGGGGTCTAGTGCTATCTCTCATTGGTGTTTACATTTGCATTTCTCTAATGATGAATTATTGAGCATTTCATGTACTTATTTTCCAACTGTATCTCTTCTTTGGTGAGTTGTCTGCTCACAACTCTTGTGCATTTTTTTTAAAAATTGGAGGTTGTTCAGGCATGGTGGTGCATACCTGTAATCCCAGCACTTTAGGAGGTGAAATGGGCGGATTGCTAGAGCTCAGGAGTTTGAGACCGGCCTGGGCAACATGGCAAAACCCTGTCTCTACAAAAGAATACAAAACTTAGCTAGGCATGATGGTGTGCGCCTGTAGTCCCAGCTACTCAGGAGGCTGAGGTGGGAGGAACGCTTGAGCTCAGGAGCTCAGGGCTGCAGTGGGTCAAGATCACACCACTGTACTCCAGCCTGGATGACAGAGTAAAACTGTGCCTCAAAAAAAAAAAAAAAAAAGAAAAGAAAAGAAAAAAATGGAGGTTTCTAAAAATTCAGTTTTGAGTTCTCCATAGAGTTCCAATACACATCTGTTTATCAGATATATAGGATTTGAAAATATTTTTTCCAGTCTGTGGTTTATCTTTTCATTCTCTTTGGAAGAGTAGACTTTTAAACTTTAAATTTTGATGAAGTTATATTTATGAATTTATAATTTTTATTTTATGGATTATGCTCTAGTGTCATATCTAAGTTACTTGTACACATACTATATGATCCAGCCATCCCAGTACTAGGTATTTATTCAAAATAATCAAAGTTTGTCCTTTGAGGGGACATATACATGAATGTTAATGTTAATAGCATGTCATTTGTAATAACCTCAAACAGTACATAACTCATATATCCATTAATCAGTAGATGAATAAACAAATCATGATATAGCCGTACAATAGAATACTACTTAGTTATAAAAAACAAAGTAACTATTGATAAATGCTACAATATGTATGAACCCAAAATATGCTGAGTGAAAGAAGTCAGACACCCAAAAAAGTTACATACCATATGTTTCCATTTATATAAAACTATAGAAAATGCAAATTAATCTATAATGGAAGAAGGTGGATCAGTGGCTGCTTGGGGACAAGGAGGTGAGTAAGAAGGGGCATGAGGAACTTTGGGAAGTGCTGAATATGTATTTGATTAGGGTGATAGCTTCACAGCTGTATTTTTTATGTCACAGCTTATCAAATAGTACATTTTAAATATGTACATTTTATTTTGTGCCATTGTTTACCTTACTAAAACTATAAATAAATAGCATGCAAATAAATAGTTGAATTATCCCTTAGAATCATTTAGTAGAAGGGAGCACTTTATAAAACTAATAAACTTTCTAGCTATTTACTTGAAGCTTTTCATATTCATCAGAGTGATTCATCATTGATGGTAAAGAAATAAATAATCACCCATAGTGAAAAAATACCTGTGTTCCTAGTAACAAATAAAGAGAGAAAGGGTGCAACCATGAATAAGAGAGTAAAGGAAGATGAATTGTAAGTTATGACTTAAAAAGAAACAATTCTTAGCAAACTATCGCAAGAACAGAAAACCAAATACCGCATGTTCTCACTCATAGGTGGGAACTGAACAATGAGGTCACTTGGACACAGGAAGGGGAATATCACACACCGGGTCCTATTGTGGGAAACGGGCAGGGATAGCATTAGGAGATATACCTAACGTAAATGACAAGTTAGTGGGTGCAGCACACAAACAAGGCACACGTATACATATGTAACAAACCTGCACATTGCGCACATGTACCCTAGAACTTAAAGTATAATTTAAAAAAAGAAAAGAAAAGTTGAACAGAAAAAAAAAAAAGAAACAAACAATTACATGGTTAATCTAAAAAGTAGTCTATATGGAAGTTTTGTAGCTAATTTAATATTAAATAGAAATTAGGGTCATAGGTACAGATGATTAGAAAATACAAGAGAAAATGCAGATATTTACTATATAGAATTAAGTTTTGTAAAGGGTTCACTTAGTACTCACTTAATAAAGGAAGATACAGAGGCAGAGTGAAGTTAAATGAGAAATGAACCATTAACTATAATAAAGTGCTTGTAATGTACAGAGACAGATTAATGATGACAATGGCAATGTCACTGGTGATAAGTGCAAAAGCAATTACAATTTTTATATATTCATTTTTTTTCCCAAATTCATTCTAACTGCCTTTCTGTAGTCTCAATTCACAGGATTGTCTACTTTCTAAAAATTTTCTACTGCATGTCCAGAACCCCATACTGCAATGAAATAATCCCTACAAAAGGATCATTAAAAGATAGAAAGAATATAGAAAAAACAATGTTTCAGAATTTATTTGTAAAAGTCTTCAAACATTAATTATTTACTGCATATTGGGTTAATAACATGTACTCATGAAATGACTCACTTTCAAGATTATTGATTTAGCCATCTCAGCACTGTAGACATATTATGAATTATAAAGTTTCCTGAATTTCCCTGTACCGATTAATATAAATTACAGCATTTATATTTATGTGTGCCTAATGACTAAATATAAATTGACAAAATGCAATAGAATCTATAAAAAATGAAATATATCAAATGCTAAATTGCAATGAATTTTTAGATTAACATTTTTATCTTACTACAAAAGTATAATGAATTTAGAAACTTAAAAATATATACAAAAACACATAAATGAAATTTTTTACCTGCACTCCCACCATTTAGAGATAACCACTGTTAACATGTTCATTCATTTCCTTCTTTTTTGTTTTTTAAACTCATGGTGTATGTGGATACTTATATGTAAATTACAAACATGTACTTATATTTGTTAAATTCTATGTATACAGTTTCGTAGTTTTAATGTTATGTCAAGTAATAATTCACTTGTGAGGCAATTTTGTCAACTGCCACAATATATTCATATTTGTTTACCCATTTAGAGGAATTTATTCATTTAAAATAATGATATAACTATTTATGTTTGAGGAGTTTATCATAGCATTGTATAAAAACAAATACATGAAAAACAAAACAAATAACACAATAAGTCATTAGCTAATCAATTGTTTTATTCATCTAAGATATTACAATGAAGCTGAAATGTTTTCAAATAATCGTATTCTGAGAAACTTTAGTATTAATAAAATTAATGTAATTTATTAATATAAATGCTATAACATATTGAAACAAATATATACAATACCGCTGCGTGTGTATATGTGTATTTATGCAGAATTTTGTCTGGCTTTCAGAATGAAAGTTGCATACAGTGGAGCAACATAACAAAATGTGGTTTTCTGAAATTATGTGACTATCATATAAAACCCTCAGAAACAGTATGTGAGAGAGAGATAAAGTTCTAGCTGGTTATTTATCTCTCTCTGTCATGGCAATTCCTGATGGTTGGAATTGCAGGTGATATCATTTTTCCTGTCTTTTTTGTATTTTCTAAATGTTCCAAATTTAATTTTCATAATTATTATAATTATAAAATATGTAGTAAGCATTTCCTTGTGTCATTCAAGTCACTGAAAACATGACTTTTTGTGGTTGTATTACATCCCAACAATGTTGCTACATTTTATTATAGGGATTCTCTAGCATTGCCATTTGAATCATTTATTTTGTTATTGTTGCCATATTTCAAATAATGAGATCAAGATCATTAATATGGGAAACATTGTCTTTGATAATTCCATTACTCCTAAAATTTTTTTCTTAAGGAACTCTGACCCCTAACCCACCACCTGGGAAATGTTTGTTGCTATAACATAGTTTTAATGAAGAAAATTGTAAAAATATTAAGCTCTACTTAAGCCCCTGACCACAACTCAAGTTAGCTGTGCTAAAAATGTAGATTATTGGTTATTTGGATGAGATGTTGTTGAAGAAAGTGCAAATCTGTGCACCCCACTGATGAAGGGTCAACTCTATCATAGCTGTAATGATCCCATTCTTCATGGCTTAGAAACTAGTTAAGCCTTTGGGGAAGAAAATATGCTGGTACAATTTCTGTGTTTTTGTGGAAGCCTACAGCTAACAGAATTGCTAGCAAGGAAATGTACATTTGGAATGGTCACACAAATGAACAAACCTTACAGTTATTTCAAATAGTTAAATGATTTTTGTTCTTATAGATTTGAAGAAGTTAGTGCCATTTTATTGTACTCTCAAATGTTTCACAACTGTATGATAAAGTTATAGAAGAAAGGTTACTATTAGATTACCATTCATCAAAATAAAGAGCAAATTGTCCTTGAAAAAGTACCTTAATTTATTCATCGGATATTTTGTTGTTTAATAATTTCTAATGAGTTTGTTGACCCCAGTGCCCATATTTAGAATATAATGGGAAAAAAGTGTGAATTAACAGGTTTCAATTATAGAAAAAATATGCAATAATTTCTTCTTTTATGGGCTCTTATTTTTATAATTGTAGCACACACATTTAGAGATGTGCTTAATGCTTGATTCCTATCTCCCTGGAATTAATGGTAAGTAGATTGTAGAAGGAGTTGTAACTGCTTTTCAATATTCATTCTCCATACTAAAAACCTCAGCTTCGACTGGTCACTTTGCCACCTGCCTAAAAGTAATGTTAACCATTCTCCCTCATAACTAGGTGTATCCATGGGACTTAGAGTTGGCAAATAAGATGTTAAGGAGAAACGTGTGTGTATTCGAAGAAGTTCCTTTAAAAGGCAGGAGACTACCTTCTTGAGTCTTTTTCACCATCCACCTGGTGAATATGGATTAGGTGGCTATAGCTCTAGCTTGAGAATAACTTGAACTTGAGAATAAAACTGTGTGCAGTAGAGCAATTAAATATGAGCCTAGATCCATGCCATTGTGTCACTGCCACACAAGTCTTATTCTGTTTACCTACAGGATTTTACTAGATACAAAAATAAACTTATTTGTGTTTAAGCTTCTAATTTGCCAAGTATTTGTTACCAGTACTAAGATAAGTACTCATATTATTAACATGTTTTCAGAGATGTACTTATATCACTAGGTGTCTATAAAATATCTTTATCTGTAAAATATTATACTGTATTCCATTATATATTATAGGCAGAGAAGTAAAAATGTTATGCTCCAACATAAGCCAGAGATCTTGAGATATTAAAAATATCACTTTGTGTCTGGTGATATATTCTTAGACAGTATGTGCTGGAAAAAGCACTGAGTCTATACTCTCGTCAATAGCACTCAGATACAGTGCCATGATAAACATATTTAATTTGTTTAATAGCCATTAGGTTGTTCCTGTTTATTGAAGACTTGATTTCTCTTCTGGCCTTTGCTATTCAGATGGGTGCTAAAAAGTAGGAGCAGGTGCCCATAAAGGTATGTCTCTGCTCTCATATGTAGGCTTTACATTATGTTTCCATGTAGCTTCTCTGATCTACCCATTTATGTAACAGACATCTAAACATGGCCTAAAATATTACAATTTCAGTTTTTATATTATTAACAAATTATGCACAAAACAGAATACCTCCTTTATTCTGAGGTTCACTCATTCTGAAATAGAAGCCATATATTAGAATAAATGTATCAAAGTATCTACTTTAAATTGGTCTTGAGAAAATATACTTCTCTGGAACCACATAGTGTTCCTACGGTTATGAGCTTATAAATACAGTGCAACCTGCCCTGACTCTGTCCTGGATTGTGGTAGCCTATTACATTCTTCCTAGAAACAGAACTCCTTTTTTCTGTGAGGAATGCATTCCATGTGAAATAAAGTGAGCCCAACCTGAAAATATCTAAACTTGTGCATGGCCTATATGATTGATCCGGGATAGAATATGTGACTCAAGCTGGAAAAATAAGAAGTCTCACCAGGACTTTTCTGCTCTTGAGAGATATGCTGTTTTCCTTAGGGATGGCAAGGACTAAAGCTACATAAACTTGCAGCATCCAATTTTGCCCACCATAGAAAAGAGCCTGAATGTAACAAGAACCAAAACATTAAGAGAGAACAAGAAGTTACAACATTTTAGTGCTGGGATCTATATATTCCTTGAAGTTTTAATAATATGAAAAAAGTTATTTCTTTCTTACATCGACTGGTTTGAGTTGACTTTCTGCAACTAAAAGAGACCTGATTAATAAAGCTTCTTTTTGTAATAGAGAAATTATTAAAGAATACAAGAAGTGAAGTGAAAGAAGGTGGGTGCTCTTTGTTTGTTTGGTAAATCTCTTAGAAACATTATAGCTGAATCTTCCAAGACCCAGGTCTCTTTGTCTCTTGGAATTCATTCAACCATCAAATTAGTTGGCTCTTTTTTAGGCACTGTGCAAATAAACAGATGGACAAGAATGTCGTGGGGCTGAGATTTTAATTTTATAAAAGGTTATGATTCTATCTAACCAAGCAATGTGAAGCTTCTCCCACGATAGTTGAATGGATTAGCTGGTTTTCACCACTGCCAATAGATGGTGAGGGCACCTTTGGTGAATATTAGTTTTTTATTGGACACGAATCTCCTCTTTTTTGGTAATACATATTATTTCTTTCTCTTGCCCACTGGCTTAGGCAAGGTTGCCAATTCAGTGTTCTTTTTCCCTGGGGCCAGGGGTGAAAATATTCTTTAGACTTGGCCAATTCTGGTAGCTCATTGCCCTGGCCACAGCAATTGACTCAAAGTTGGACATATTTAACCTAAACTGGGCCAATCAGAATCTTTTCTTCGTGTTTTCTATGTAGATGCAGGATGAGAGACTTTATTTTGAAGTAACTAAATGAGACCGATTACTAGATGAGACCAGTATAATTTTGAAGATCTTTGTAGCCACACCTCCACATCTCACATTTCCTAACCCTCTCCTACTAACTTACTACCACCAAAAAGAGAAAGCCCGTCTGCAAGAGAATGAGGTCAACATACATAAAATGAAAGAGCTGAGAGATGGGGGCGGGAAATGCTAACTGTATCATCTGAGTCAACTGGGTTAGCATACATGTGTGCTTCATAATTATGAGAGCTAATGTGTACGTATTTTCTAAAATATTAGACCATAACAAATGTCATAGCATCAGAAGGGGAGTGAGTGTGGGTATATGCAGACATGAACACGTATTTTTATACTTGTGAGTTTAGTGAAAGCTGTGTATATGGGACAAGTAGGATAGAAAGGGGAGACTAATATTTCTAAACCCTATATTCTAAACTGAGTTATAGGAGCTCTTTCATCTCATTTTAATTGCTTAAAAACATTATAGTTTCTGTAAGTAGTTACTGACTTGAACCCCTGGGGAAAAATTTGAATATGCTGTAGGTTTTTTGACATGATAATATGAGCTAAACAAGCTAGAACATTTGCAAAGTGCTATAAATTTGCCAACGTTTCTTTTGATGGTTAATTTTAAGGTCAAAGGCCTTGGTATATTTTAATGAACAGTCTAAATGATTTTGGAATAGCAATGAAGACGGTTCGTGAGGAAAATAAAATGCTAATAATGCTGATGCCATTTTATAGTGGCTTATAGTAGAATTTGCATGTTTAAAAAACCTGGATGCAGTTTTAAAAAGTCAAGTGATTAACAAAATCATAAGACAAAGAAAACTTGTAGAATTCTATCATAAAATGTTGTTGGAATTTACAGACACTCTGGACATCACATGATTAATTACCTTGCAACTTTGAAATGCTGAATCTTTGAGTGAAGCCAGTGAGTTAGAAAACAAAAGCAGCTAGAGCCCTATCTTCCCTCTTTTGCTTTTTATTCAGTAACTTTTTAGGAAATGAAGAGGGTTCTACTCTTTATCCACTGACTTTCAACTCTGACCTAAAATGTGAAACATTTCCCTTTCCCTTCTACTGTGTCTTCTTCCTCTGCCAAGATATATGGGCCTCCTTGAAGGTGAACTTAGGAGCTGTAACTGCAGACTCTATTTAAGTAACTAATTTATTGCCTCTCAGCTGAAAATACATACTCTCTTGCCTATTTTGTGATAATAAAGTTGAACCTTCAGTTTTTATTCTTGTTTAGCTAGTATGAGTTAGGCTCTGCTGAAAGAAGAAACCAGAAGCAGATAGCAAGACTACGAGAGGGTGAACAGACTTCTCTAGTTTTTGTTTCTACTGAGTGGTGGCAAGCCTCAGCATGCTATTGATTCTGGAGGTGGCAGTGGCTTGCATGATTCTGTGGTGGTGAGTGGTCTTCAGCAAGTTTCTTCTTGATCAGAGCAGTGGGTATCATTTCTTCAGTAGTTCATTATTTCCATAGAATTCAACATTAAATGGGGACCTTCTAAGTTTCTAAGCTTTTCTTTGTTTACATTTTCATCAGCCCTAGGAATATTATTTATTTTCTACTGCCACATAACAAATTACCAAAAATGTAGCATCTTAACATGTATTTATTATCTCACAGTGTCCCAAGGGGTATGAGCCTGGGTATGGTTTAGTTGGATTTTATGCTGTGGGTCTCAGTAGATTCCAACCAGGTGTAAGCTGGGATGTGTTCTCATCTGGAGATTTCACTAAGGAAGAATTGTTTTCCAAGGGCATTCAAGTCTTTGTTAGAATTTGTTTCCTTATGGCTGCATGACTCAGGGCCCCAGTATCCTACTTAAAGCTGGTTGGAGGCCACTCTCAGTTCCTAGAGGCCACTAGCAGTCCTCTGACATGTGGCCCTTCCAATAGGCAGTTCATAAATGGCTATTTGCTACTTCGAGGCCAGAAGAGAAATCTCTTGCTGTAGTCTGTTAAGATGAACTTTTATGTAGCATAACCTGATCAAATGTGTTACGTCCCATCATGTTTTCCATGTAATATTGGTTAGAGGCAAGTCATTGGTTTTACCCACACTCAAGAAGAGGGGATGGTAACAAGGGTATGACTCATTGGGGGTCAATTTAGAGTGTGTCTGCCACAGGGTGGTAGCTGCTTCCTGAAGATTCTGCTTCTAAAACACTGTAGTGTTTTTGTTTATCCCTTTTAGTAGCTGGCCAACTTTTATCAAGTTCTTTATATTAAGTTTTACTTGTTGAGATAACTGGCATGGTTTCTGTCTCAGGTTGAGATCCTGAACGATATAAGCTCTATCCTTGGCATGTCCCTACTACCACCTACTATGTCAGTAGGCTCACCCATAGAACTAAGATATTTCTATTAATGAAGTCCCAGAACCCTGGCTTGCCCTCAGGAGAAGAGCTGAATACAATACTGATGGAGTCAGAACTGCAGAAAAAATCCGGATGGAATTACCCGAATTCTTGATATTTATCTGGTGTGACATAATATTGAGCTAATTTCTGATAACTGAGACACCCTTGTGCCAGCTTCCATTCTCTTTTCCCTGGAGGGCAAGCAGGACCAAGTTAGTTGGGGGTTCCAGAGGTCATATGCCCTTTCAGCATGATAAATTAGTTGGCTGTTAAACTAAATGTTTCTTGACTTTCAAAATGAGAACATTAAGATGGTCCTTTAACATATTTATTTGCCTTGCTGGGAAGGTAGTCAAGGTCTGCTGGATTTGTGATGTGCTAAATGAATGTTTAGCTGAGGTGCTCAGGTGGTTTTATTGGTAAGGTTAGCTACAAAAATGAAGGCGTGAGGTTATTGGAGGACAACATGACATCCATTAAATTAAATGCCTATTACATTTTCTGAACGGTGGAAAAGAATTTCTTAAAAGCCAGGAGGGAATGAAGCATTCCAAAAAGTGAAACAACCTGACACTTAGTTTAAGTAAGTTTTCCTTCTATTGAAAAGATTTCTTTTGACACTATTTCAGGATGTTTTTTGCAGCAGTTGCAAACAGCTTGTAGATGCTGATGAAAATAAAACAAAGATGAGGGAACAGGAAATAACTAGGCTATTTCAAATACTAGCAGCTGATATCATCATTTCTTTTCTTTTTAAACTTGCTTTGGTTTTACCAAAGTGGTGTACATCAATCCTGCTTTTCATTTTTCCTTTATGCCTATTATGCAGACTTTCAAAAGCAAGGTCTTACGAGGTTAATTAAAGAATAAATCTGTCAAAAATGCATCAAAAGAGGCCTAAAAGACTATTCAGATGTACTTCCTTTTTGAAGAATATCTATGTGTTTAAGATGGTAAAATGATTATAAGCCATATTCAACAACAGAGCCACATTAACTCTTTGGAGAAATTGTTTAATTATCTTGGACCATGGGCAAAACAAAGTGCTAGTATAAGGGCCTGATCTTGAACTATGACCTTTAAATCATGGATAAACAAGTAACTGACTTTTCACTTTGTATTGGAGATTTTTTCTATTGAAAATATTCCAGAGCACCAGTGAGTTCAAGGGAACATCTTATATCAGTGTAACTTATGTATATGATTGTTCCTCCGATTTGTTTTCCACTTATGATTATTTATAAATTGCAAATAAGTGGTGAATCAACTATAAAAACACTTTTATTTAAAGGAAATATGACTCAGCAGAATCCACATGGCATTTTTTGATCCAATCAAAAAAGATGCATAGAAGTTCTTTGGGACAGCGAGACTTCTTCCATAGTCTGAACTTTCTATCCAGAGAAGAAATCTATTGACTTAAAAAAAAAATCAGCCTTTTGTCCAGAACCGTATTATGGAGCATAATACTGATAACCCTGCTGGTAATTTAAACAGGAATTTCTAGTGCTGGCAAATTATCTCAAGGTGAACATTTTAAACCTAGGTCCTTTGCTACATGTATTATAGGGTGTGGCAGGTAGGCCAGTATTAAGGTTCATTTCTCAGGCTGGGCTTCTCCATCTCTCATGTACGTCTTGTCCATCTATTGTTTCAAATTGTCCCTATGAGACCACTGAGAAGGAAAAAAATTTCTTTTAACATTGGAATTCAGATGTATGAAATGGATTTGTGGGGTTGGTTATAGAGTTGATAGAAACCAAATTACTGAGACACTAGTGAGAAAAAGGTTTTCATAGAAAGAGGAGGGAATCTCACCTAGGCTGCCGGGCTCGGTTGCATGGCTCAAGTACATAGTTGTTTGGTAGATAACATGGCAGCTGATATTGAAACCACTACTTACCTAGACATCCTGCTGACAAGTGTGTGCTTTTGAAAGGAAAATAATAGCGTGCATGAAATTAAACAGCTATTTCTGTAGCTTCTGCTTCACTTTAGGTCCCAAGTTACCTTGTGGGTTATCTCCTTTTCCTCCCTCCGTCTCCCTTCTAATTTTGCATACACAGATGTAAGAACATTCTTCATGTTCTGTAGGCATAAGGAGGACCTGCTATTTTCTAGATAGTCCAGTTTTAAAGTAATATTGGTGGCTTAGCTATTGGAAGTAGGGTTCTGTGTTAGAAAGCATTGAAGTGGCAAGGGAGGTAGACTGTAGGCTCAGAATCCACATTAGCAGTAAGTAGGAAGTATTCACTATGACAATTGCATTATACTTTACTTCCCGATATCCATAAATACTTGGAGGAGGGAGACTCCACAAATAAATGGACTTGCTATTTAAGCATGGAGGCTTACAGCATTAGATTTAGGTTCCTGATAATTTATCTTTCTAACTCTAAAATTAGTTTTTTAGTAGAAAAATTTAAGTATAGCTATCAGTGAGACTTCATTTACATCTGAAGCCTAGTGAAATCTGGAAGGTCTTGGGTAAAACTCCCAACAACGAATCAGTTTAAAAGTCAAGAAAGGCCTAGCAAAATACTGTGAAGGTCTTAATTTCTCAAAAACACATAGGATCATATGATATGTAAGATTTAATACTAAAATTATAGTAAACATCTAGTGAGAAAAATTAAGAGTATTTGACCAGTGATCCAGAAACAACAGGCTACCACCCAAAAGAAAATAAAATGGACACTATTTCCGAACATATACCCCCGCTCCCCCCAAAAAAAGATGGGATGAAGATGGAAAGATAAATTTTTTTAAAAAATAATCTTGCAAAATATAATTCTAGAACCCTGCAAGTGTAAGAAGGTAAGCAAAAAGCAAATCCAGACTAGAAATCCAGATGCTATAAACTAAAATTAGACAGCTGTAATTACCTAAAAAAGTAAAAATCTCTGATTGACAATTTATACCCTAAGAAGCGTTAAGGAATAAGAGAGAGCTCTAAAAATAATTGTTTGTAATGCTGATAACAGATAAAGGATTTTTATTTATTTATAGAAAAGTCTAACAAATTGACAAGAAAAGAAAAATAACCAAAAGAAGAAGTGGCAAAGTCTATGAATAAACAGTACAAAGAAGCACAGGTCCAAATGGTCAACAAAATATGAATAATCTCAAATTCTCTAACAGTAAAACACAGGTTAAAGCGACAATGAGCTATTATTTACATCTGAACCGATCAAAATTACAAATAACTCTCATGGAAGGAATTGGGGGATAGACACCTAGCATCCTCTTACATTACTGATAGAAATAGAAAGTGTTTCCACATTTTTGGAAGACAGTTTGGCAACATATATTAAAATTTAATAATGCATACATCATTTAAGCCGCAATTTCACAACTGGAAATCTAGTACATAGAAACAAATATACCAAATTTTAACAACATACGCAAAAGGATGTTGTTCTAGCTTTGTTCTGGTGACTTAAGAATTGGAAGCAAAGTGCGTGACCTCAAGAGGAGAATGGCTGAGTAGTGAATAGCCACCCTAGAGAATATTATGCAACCTTTAAAAAGGTAAATTAGGCCAGCCACGGTGGCTCACACCTGTAATCCCTGTACTTTGGGAGGCAGAGGTGCGTGGATCACCTGAGGTCGGGAGTTTGAGACCAGCCTGACCAACGTGGAGAAACCCTGCCTCTACTAAAAATACAAAATTAGTGGGGTGTGGTGGCACGTGCCTGTAATCCCAGCTACTCAGGAGGCTGAGGCAGGAGAATCACTTGAACCTGGGAGGCAGAGGTTGCGGTGAGCCAAGATCATGCCATCGCACTCCAGCCTGGGCAACAAGAGCAAAACTCTGTCTCAAAAAAAAAAAAAAAAAGAAATTAGAATTATATCAGTCATTCCGTAATTGGTAGTCTATGTAGGATTATAAGAGAGAGTACAGAGAAAAATGAGAAGAAATTAGATTTTTAATATGGTTCCCTTTAAGTGACCAGCACATGGGGTAGGATACTCTTGCGGAGGTAGGTAAAGAAGACAGGGAAGGTAGGTAGGTATGATAAAAATTGAATGCATGAGATACTTTAAGAATATTCAGTAGGGATATTAATATTCATGTAAATGCATATGCCTGTGTATACATAGAAAGACGCATGACAGAATGACCAATATGTAAGCAAATGAGGTGTTGCTCAGATTGGTGGGAGACCAAATGACTTGATTTCTTCTTTATATTTGTATGTACTTTTGAATCATTTTCAGTGAGCATTATTGTTGATATAAAAATTCTATTTTCAGTATGGGAAAAGGAAAAGATAATCTGTTCAGATATTTTAGCTCTATGTAGCATATTCTTAAATATGATAGAATTGGTCAGAGAAAGTCAACACAAAATGCTCATGTCAGAAGTGGCTTTTTATTCTCTACTTTGTATTTTTACTACTTATACTGCATTTTTCAATGATGGTGATTTGATCTGTACACTGCAGGGGTTTTCATGCTCATTGGATAAATAAAAAGATAGTTTAAAGTAGAATTATAAGGAAACTGCTTATTTTAAGTAGATATGGTATTTACTATTTGTGAAATAATTGAAACTTTATCTACATGATCCTATGAAAATCAGAAAGTATGGGCTTTGAATTATTTCCCTAAAATTAGTCATAAAAATATAAATGACAATTTTATTTATTAGAAAGTCTTACAAAATAAAAATTCTGGGCTTTCTACTGCCTTTGTGAATAAAAATATGAAGGGAAAAATAGAAAAGCATTTACATGCTAGTAACCACAGAAGTTCAGTATTCAAAGAGCTGGTGCCCAAAAGGTCTTTTAGGATTAAACCATGCTTACTGCGGACTTTGACTTTGGATAGACTCTGTTTAAACCTAGGTTCCACCAATTTACTGTGTGATTTATGTAAAGTAGTTGATCTCTTTATTTCTCAGTTTCCTCATCTGTGAAATGTGAGGATTAAAAGAGATCATTTGCTTGAAGGCTTTTGGACATTGCTTGTTTTTTTTGAAGGCACATAATATATGCTGGCTGTTATTACTATAATTATTATCATCATTTACATTATTTACAAGATTCTCACCTATGTTTACTGATATTTAAGCTGAAGAAAACAGGCTTGAAAATGTAGTTTAAGGGCTAATCTTGTAAGCTACATTTATTATGATGAGTTATGAAACTTATTTTATTAAACTGAGTTTGCTTACCTATACTGTAAAATGAACTCATTGTATTTATATTGATTTAACTCATCATCACATATAGTGTAGATAATTTTGCTGATTAGAAAAGTTCAAATCCACTGGGTTTAGTTTTCTTCTTACAGAATGGCAAACTGCAAAATAAAACATTCCTCAAAATGATTCAAACCTTAACATGACAGGAAGTTTGGGTTTCCCACACTAAATCATGAAGGAGTACAGGGCTATAGATGGAGTCAGGGAAATTCAATTGTTTGGCTGAATTACTGTCATAAAAATCATGTTGAATAATATGAAAAATTCTGAGGTTATCAATGTGCTTGTGATTTTAATTACAATATTAATATTGGCATCAGTAATAAAGGGAGGCTCTGGAATTAGATCATGTGGAATCAAATCTTGGTTTCTTTTGGCTGCCAACTAGTGACATTAGACAAATTATTAACTTCTCTAATTCTTTCTTTCCTTATTTGTTAAATAAGAATAATACCTGCATCATATTTTGTAAGATTTAAATAAGATAAAATATATAAATACTTTAAAGAATCGCTGTAATATGGTCAAACATTCAAATGTCTTTGATTATGTGTATTATTAATATTTTTATTGCTGTTGTTTTTCTTCTAATCTATATTCTTTCAGATGGGTGTGTCTAACTGCTTCCTACATATATCTACTTCTATGCCCCATAGGTACTTCAAATTTATTATGTCTAAAAGTGGACATATTTCCTTCTCTCCTAATCTTTTTCTAATGTATTCCATATCTCCACAAATGATCCACTCCCACTGTTGCTCAAACAAGAAACCTGGAAGTCATCTTATATTTTGTTTTTTAATCACCAGGCAGTTGCCAAACAAGATTCTATTGCCTTTAATTAAAAAAAAAAAATTTTTTTTGAGACAGTGTCTTGCTCTGCTGCCCAGGCTAGAGTGCAGTGGTGCAATCTCAGCTCACTGTAACCTCCACCTCCCAGTTCAAGAGATTCTCGTGCCTCAGCCTCCTGAGTAGCTGGGATTACAGGCATGTGCCACCATGCCTGGCTAATTTCTGTATTTTCAGTAGAGACAGGGTTTCATTATGTTGGCCAGGCTGGTCTCAAACTCCTCACCTCAGATAATCCACCAGTCACGGCCTCCCAAAGTGCTGGGATTACAGGCGTAAGCTACCGCGCCCAGCCTATTGCTTTAAATTCTTTAAAAAATATATTTTGCCTGCTCTTTCCCAAAGCCATTGCTTTGGGCCCCTCTGCAGTTCTAATGTTCAGGCCCGACTGTAGCTTGAAACCCTGTGAATCCTTCACAATACCTCCAATGTATTGTCACATTAAATAATAAAATCTGGAATGTGTAGATGCTGAGTTGACGAGTTGATGGGTGCAGCATACCAACATGGCACAAGTATACATATGTAACAAACCTGCACATTATGCACATGTACCCTAGAACTTAAAGTATAATAATAAATTAAAAAAAAAAAAAAAAAGAAAGCCAAATATCTGCAGTGTGATTTTTAGGAGGAGTGGCTCTAAAGGACAAACTCAAGGACATCTACCACTTTAAGCTCTTGTTTCACAAGGAACAAATTAATTGCTTTACTGCTGCAACTAATTGACTCAAATATTTTATAAAGACTAATTATTGGCTAAGAAAATATATACTGTAATTTATTATTTAAAGATACTTTTTGCTTCCTGAACAAATATTTACTTTTAAAATAAATTCATTTTTGTTCGTTTTGATAGATTTTATCAGCCAACAATTTAGTAATCTAATAGTAACTTTTCTTCACCTTTTCAAAGCAAATGCTCTATTTCTTCCTGCTTAAGGTTTTTGTGCATTAGAGAATGATGCTGATACTAACTTCTGATTTTTCCTTCTAGATGGAGGTAGCACCACTCCATTCCTGGCCTCTCCATACCTACTCCTTTAATTTCTTCTATCCTGAGATGAGAGAGTGACTTGGCTGCTCAGTAAATATAGAAAGAGTAGACTAAGCATGCACAGCCCACCTCCCCTCTTCTTTGTTTTACCAGCAAGGTCCCTATAGGAAGCAGATTTTATTCTTTTCATGATATACGAGGGAGAAAGTGCACATCTTCCCATATCTTGGGCTAACAGATATAGGACATAGGACTCATGTCCTATGATGGTAATAAAAAGGATATCTTGGCCTCAGTCTGCCCTTTTTTTCTTCTTCTTCAGTTTGTTCAGAACCTACGTGGGAAGAGGGGTGCTCTTTATTAGGTCTTCTCATGGAATGTTAACATTTGGTGCATGGACCAGGCATATAGAGAATGAAAAGTGGAATTTCTTCAGCAAAATATATATTTGGAGACCCTTGGCTTAAGATCTAAGGCTTTGGGCTTTAATATAGGGACAAGACGTTTTGACATCGGTGGTTTATAAAAGTTTCTATTAGGTCCTTGGAGGGCAACTGTCCATTGACTTTCATCTGCTGTGACCTGGATGAAAGTTTTAATTTAGCTGCATGACAGCTTGCCCTGCATGGGTAACTACAACTTCCAGTAGGTTGATCTGTAGCTGAGGGTCCGTATTTTACATCATTAGACAGATTCTATATAGGCATTGAGGAAGCTGAGTGAATGGCCTCATCAGAGAAAAATGGGAGACTGTGAAAGTAACTCAGGGAACCACTAAGACCTTAGTAAGAAGGCAACTACGGCAAGGATGAAATTACAGGCAACACATAACCTCAGGGGAAGCACTGCTTTGACTATACTGCTGCAGCTTTTCCAGGGCCAATGATTCAATTATAAGAAAAGGTGATTTTATAGGTCTTTAAGGCATTTGTAAACTGAAAAATATTTCCTTTTTTTTTTTTTTTTTTAACAACAAAGCAACTGAGTTGAGTCTGGTAGGAGATACAGGAAAGATTATTGGTTAAATTATTAGTATCAGGACTACAAGTAGCATTTGTTTCATGTACTAAATTCTATTCTGCATTCAGAGCCAAATGGGTATCTGTCTACTACTTGCTAAATTGAAGCTAAACTTGCATTCATGTGGCTTTTACCTGAGGGCTATTTCCTGGCCATATGGCCTCAAGTTAGCATTCCATTAACTATATGTGTGGGAAAAGTTTTCCCCAAGAGGTACAATTCGTACACCTAAGCCATTCTGTAGCAAATGGTGGTAAAAATAGCTACCATGGCTCAGGACTGAAAAATCAGTTTATGAGAAAGTGTAAATGCTACATCACTGTGTAGAGAGACATTTACTCCCATAGTCAAAGGTAGGAAACACAGGGCTCAAAGAAATATACACTAAGAGGTTAGGCAGAAATTGTAAATGCATACTGCCAAAAATATCTCCTTTCTGTGGAATTTAACCCAAGTGAGCTTATAAGTCTTAAGATTATGGACTTTAAAACCAAGATTTTCCTCTCCACAGACAACACTGAGTTTTGTAATGGTTTTTGGAAATGTTAAGAATTCAAGAAACTGAGTGTGCCTTGTCTTTCCTGATCTTGGGAGAAAAAGAGTCTTTCACCACTAAGAATTATATGATCTATAGATTTGCAATTTTTAGGGGCTGAGGAAGTTCCTTGTTTCCAAATTTGCAAAAAAAAAAAAAAAAAAAAAAGTTACTGTGAATGGATGTTGAATTTTGTCACAGTCTTCACACATTTTTGTTTGTATGTTTTCTTGAGTTTGTCAATATGGTGATTGACATTGATGTTTGAATGTTGAAAAAGTCTTGTTTTCCTTTTAATACTTTGATGATTTCAATTTGCTATTATTTTGATGAGGATATTTTTGTGTGTTCCTGTTAATGGGTATGTTGGTATATCATTTTCCTTCTTTTTGTCTGTCTTCTTTTGATATTAGAATAAAATGAGTTGGGAACTAGTCACTCTGCTTCAATTTTTTTTAAGTACTTGTAGAATTAATACTATTTCCTTCATAAATGTTTGATAGACTTAATCAAAGGCATTTTTCCCTGGACTATTCTTTGTAGGAAAGTTTTGAACTGCAAATTTATTTCTTAAGACTATGACTATTCAAGTTTTCTGCTTCCTCATAAATGCACTTCTGTAGTTTTTGTCTTTCATGAAATTTATTTCATCCAGTTTGTCAAACTTATTGGCAAAACTTGTTTATTCTTATTTTCTTTTTATATTTGTAGAGCTTCTAGTCCTATTTTCTACTTTATTAAGGTGGAAGCTTAGATGATTGATTTGAAACGTCTCTATATCTTGTTTTCTATCTTTCCAATATCAGTATTTAATGCTACAAATTTCCCACTAACAACTTGTTTAGCTGCATCCTAAAAATGTTGATATATTTTCCTATAATTCAGGTCAAAGCCTTTAAATTTCCCTTGAAGTTTCCTATTTTATTCATGGGCTATTTATAATTGAATCAATTTTAAAGTATCTGGGTATTTTCCAGGCATTTTTCTGCTATGATTTTTTGTTGAAATTTATTATGATCAGAGAGCATATTTTGTATAATTTAAATTCTTTTAAATAAAAAGTTAGAATATGGTCTAACCTGATGAAAGTACATTATGTATTCTGTTAAATTGAGTTTTCTGTAAATGTTAATTAGATCAAGTTGCTAGGTGGAGTTTTCTGTAAATGTTAATTAGATCAAGTTGGTTGATTGTGTTGTTTGAATCTTCTTTAATCTTACTGATTTTCTGTCTGCTTATTCTATCAATTACTGAGAGAGGAGTATTAATGTTTCCAAATATAATTGTGAATTTGTCCATTTCTCATTTTGATTCTATACATTTTTACTGAATGGATTTTGAAGTTTTATTGTTAGATGCATATACTATTAAGATGGTTATGTCTTCTTGGATAATTGGTCCCTTCACTGTTGTGTAATGTCCCTCTAAATTCCTTATTCTATTGCTTGTTCAGAAGTCTACTTTTGCTGATATTAATACAGCTGCCTCAGCTTAGCTTTCTTGATCTGTTTTCATGTTTTCTATATATTTGCTTCTTACGTATTTTCAAGTTTTTCCTTCTTTTGTCCTATCTATATGTTTAAAAATGGATTTATTTTCCTTTTTTTTTTTTTGGTTTCCAGCAGTTCAAAAATGATATATCTAAGTGTGTGCCTTTTGATATATATCCTGTTCCTTGTTTTCTGAACTTCTTTGGTGTGTGATGTTAATTTTGAAAATTCTTACCCATTATTTATTCAACTATTTATTTTGCCTCTTTCTTACTGTTTCTGGCATTCTAATTATACATATAGTGTACCATTTGTTTTTGAATTCCCCCAGCTTTCAGATGCCCTGCTTTTTTGTTTTGTTTGCTTGTTTTCCTCTTTTCTTCTGTTTTTCCATTCTTTTTGTTTTGACTTAGATAATTTCATTTGAAATCTCTTCATATTTATTAGTTTGTTCTTTGACTGTGTTGAGTCCACTGAGAAGCCAAGCCCATCACAGGCATTCTTTTTTTCTATTATTGTGCTTTTCATGTCAGGCATTTCCATTTGATTTGTCCTTATTTCCATCTCTGCTAAAATTATCCTCTGATCTTACATGTTTTCCACCCTTTCCACTAAAATTTTTAATCAAATAATAAAATAGTCTTAATTTTCCTTTCTAATAGTTCCTAAATATACATTATACCTGAGTCTGGTTCTGTTGATTGCTTTGTCTGTTGAAAGTATATTGATTTTTCTTTTTTATTTCTTCTATTTTTGGTATACCCTTATTTTTGTAGAAAGCTGGACTTTTTTTGTAGAACTCAAATAGAGCTTTAGGCAAATGCTTTTCATTCCTGGAAATGGGCACGTCTTTCTACTTGCTTTTTCTATGAGGTTTGAGTCAATCCAGTTAGAAATTGAACAGGGTTTCACTTTAATTGCTGCTATGGTAATCTTTAGATCACTAGAGTCTTCAAGTTTCTTTAGTGATCCTGCCCCTCCCTCAGGGCACCGTCTTTTTGTTTTTCCTGTTCACATCCCCCAGCTACAGTCGCTAAGATATTTTCCCCATTCCCTCAAGCTGTTTAGTGGAAGAATATAAGTGGAGTTTTATCCATCTCCCACATTGGTTGCTGTTTATTCCCCCCAAGTCTTCTATAACACACACACAGGTCCTTTTAGAACTCTCACCAGTCTTTTATCTGTGAGCTCCTGGTTAGTTTCAGGATGAAGAACCTACTAGTCGGTGTGTATTCCGCTGCCTGAAGCCCTCATGATTTCTGTATTCTATTATACTCAACTTTTAGCAATTCATTAAAAATTTTAGTTGAATTATCTTCCTGATATCTAGAGGCATCTGCTCGAGTAAAGTATTGCTTCCATATCATTTCCTCTTGGGGGTACCTGTCTTTCCTTAGATTTTTGGATTGTTAGTTGCCTAACCAGAAGTTTGTTCATTGCCAGCTCTCTGAAAGGAGCAAAAATATTGTGAATTTTAGACTGCCTGACTGACTTTTTATATCAGTTGGTGTTGCTATCATTGTAAATGTGGCAATAATACTCCTTCCAGGTTTCCACATCCTGAGTAGAATCCAGAGTCCTATAATTATTTTTTGTTTCTTGCTATAAAATATTGAAATACCATTACCAAATGAGATTGTTTATTCATTAACTCATCCATCCATCCATCCATCCATCCATCCATCCATCCATCCATCCATCCTTTCTTCCTTCCTTTCATCCATTCATATATTGTATTTCCAGAATGTGTATTGTGTGTAAGGATTCCAAGGTCAACTAAACAAATATACACTTCCTTGAATATTTTGAAACCAGCTACTCATTAATCTAGATTGACTCCATATTAGTTTTCATGAGAAAGAATATGACTGTCTTAAGAAAAGTTTCTCAAGTTTTAACAATTGCTAGACTCCTTTTAGAAGAAAATAATTTTTATGTACCTTCCAGTATAGTTGTTGGAAAAATACTTTAGAAATGGTTTTATTAAAATATACCTTGAATTGCAAATTAGATGTAAAGTTTAGCCACTACTAGTAAAATAATTTTAAAAGATTGTTAGATTAAAACCATAAAACAAAGTTCTCATGGACCTCACTGACTTTTAATAATATGCCTACATCACAGTCTAAGTAACAGTAGACTAGGTTAATTTCCAGAACTTCTTTCTAGCTTTGGAATTATCTGACTATATAGGAGAAGAATGAATTGGTGAGGAGTGAAAGATGAATGTAATATTTTGAACTTCAAAGCTCTTTCTAATAATACAAATATTTTTCTTTTTTCAGGGAATGGCATTTTTAGACTGACTTGATTAATGTTTAAATGAGAATGTATTAGGACTCTGTAGTGCCTATCAACTCTTAGCAACAGGTCTAAAAATAAAGTCTGACAAGTAAGAAAATGATAAGGCTATTGTTATTAGCTCTGTTAGCAAAACAGCAGTACTATCAGTGGTACTGGGAGATCGAGGTCAAGTAAGTAGTATCAACAGGCCTGTCAAAGCACTTTCACACAGCAGTGGTCTCAGAAGTGTTATACATAGCATATTTGAGTAACAGTGTCTTTGGGAATGCTGTTAATCATGATTCTGAATGACAGTAGTCTCTATAGTATTGTAAATAGCAAGAGTGAATGATAAGACCATTAAGGATAGGCTTAGCAGAAATAGATAGGCTTGAAATAGTTCGGAATTCAGGTTCAGTTTGATGGTTCAGAGTTTGTTTACACAAATTATTGAGTAGAAGTCTTAAGAGAATTGACTCAAATTTTGTTAAATTCACCTTCAAAATGCAATGAACATGTTAACCATTGTGAAAGATCAAATAGCTCACAGTCATCCTTGTTACATAATATTCTCAGAGACACACTTAAGCGTGCTGTAAAAACATTGCATAAAATCTACCTCCTTTGCAACTAGGGAGTGAAGATTATTCTCATACCAGCACTACTGATGTGTTATTTTAGGACTAAATATAGAAGGTATGAATGTCCTTAGGAAATATTATGAAGCAATGTTAAATTTGTTGAAAAGTTTTATCCAAATAGGAAAAATATTTGCTGGTAAGAAAGGATGCTCCTTTTAACCATGTATTCAAAGAATCCATTGCTATGAGATCTGTTTCTGTCTCATAACGCTTTCAAGTAATCAGGAAGACTAGAGGAGGGATAGGACAGGACTAAAGGACCCCTAAGAGAAAAAAATATATCAAATAAAGGCAAAATGGGAATGGAGATTAGAATTAGGAATACCTAAACTCTTACAGAAAACATTAAACTTTAGGAATAGGGTAGAACATTAGTCAAAGGTAAAAGAATGTTAGTTATAGTGCAGTTATACACCAAATCTAAGAGTATCTATATTGTGCATATGATTATAAGTTAAACTGATTCTGGAAAAATGTTCAGTGAATATAAATAAGTGCTAGCAAATGACAAAACTAGATTATTTCATTGTCCAAATATAATACTACTTAAACTGATTTATGTGACTTGTTTATCCATGTGCTCAATGACAATATTTGGAATGAAAGGGAAAAAGGGAAACAATGCATTTTTCTAGTCACAGTGACTGAGGAAGGGTTGCTATTTGCATTGAGTGCTTTGTGGGCCAGGGATGCTAAATTTCTTTCCATGTAAAGAACATATGTGGACATAACAAAGAATTGTCTTGCTTCAAATGAGAGACACTGGGATGAGATTAATCAGTATACCCATTTAAAATAATGGTGAACTATCACATATTTTCAACAGTAAGTGTATAATTTTCTTAGTTCTTATAGTTTGCATCTCAGGCACATGGTCATCTACAGATAAAGGATGCCAGTGTCTTTGCAACATGACATAATGGAAAGAAAAGTAGATTTTTTTGTTTCTAGTAAGTTTAAGTTGGGATCTAAGGATAGTATAATCCACCATGCTTTAAAACACTTTCCATTCTATATTGTACCATTGGATGAGTATAAAACTTTGAGCCTATACTTGGAAATAACAGAAGTACACATAATTCTCAAGCATGATGAATGTTTAAAAATAAACTTTTCAACAACAAGAATTTGGTTCCAATATATAGGTGTTGAATAAATTTTAAGTTAGCTGGTGATAGTAAGAGGATAAGGGCACAATAAGAAAAAGAAATAACTGGAGATGAGTAATTGAAACTAGCACTTTATAGATATCAGACGCAAGATTTGTCAAAAAGTCTTGAGAAAGAAAAAAAGAATATGAGGGAAATTAAACTGTTGTCTTAGAACCACATTGATATTTCATCTGAAAGCAGGAACTGAGATTGGATACATACTGTATTGATGGAACAAGAATCTTCAGAGGAGAACTGTAATCTCTTTTATAAAACCAGGAAGGTTTGAACATTTAGATAGAGCCCAAATACCTGTTAAGTATCCTTATTGTCTATAGCAAAGTAGTACAATTGTATAAGCTGATGAGCTGCTGATTCTTGGGGCAAAAGAGTATACTGATCCTGATAAGCTTCCAGTAAGAAATTATGTTAAAAATAAATTAAGCGTATATTAGACCTTATTGCTCATTTAATATGCTTGACAAGGCCCTTTTATGGTCAGTAGTCAGAAAGTTGCTTTGTTCAGTTTTTTTCAATGAAGATAGAAATGTTTATGAGAGTCTGTAGGATGGCTCCAATCCTCAGTATCACTAACCAGACTTCTCTTAAGAGCTTATGTTCATTAATTTTTCTACTATAAGATTTTTATAGAACCTCAATTGAGTATTTTAATAAATTTTTTACATTCACTAATTATTCATATGCATGATAAGTATTTTAATAAACATTCCAACTTTTTACAAATGCTTTATCTGAATGGTATATATCTCTATTTCTTGTGGCATGCTATTTTGGGTGCTGGCTTTTAAAATTATATAAATATTTATACTATTAATAGCTATCATTTATTTGGGGTCTGCTATGTGTAGTTACTTTGCATACATTCTTTTTAATACTCCTAATAACATTTCCAGATAGTGTTGTTATTCTTAGTTTAGAGGTAATTCCTAGTTTATAAAGGAAATGTTGGAAGACCTGGGCCTCAAAGGCCCAAAGCCTTATTACATATTTTTTTACTGTATTATTATGCATGGATCAAAAACTTTTGGGTTTGAACAGGGAAGCAAAGCCATTATGAATGACATAGAATGAAGAACATTGTATAGAAGTTTGACCTTACACAATTGCAGGAGCTGGTTCAGCACTCCATGTGAGGCTGTCACTTCTCTGTCTGGTGATGTGTATGAAATCAGTAGTAAGGCAGTTGGGAATGGAAGATGGATGTGAAGTGGAGCTGAGCCAGGGATGAAATGGAGCCCATGAGGATGAATTGGAAAAGACTATGACAAATTGCAACTTCCTCCTGTCTTCACTGACTCCAATTTCAGTAGTGCTAGTGACTTGCAGAAAACATTGGTATAGTTGGTTCTGATGCTGAATAAGCATCTAGATTAGGATTGCAAGAAACTGGAGGAGGAGGTCAGAAGGGAGCTAGAGGAGCTGCTAGTCCAAGCCAAGAAGATAAGCAAGTAGAATAGTGATGATTGTGTGATTTGCAACAGCACGAGATTGTGCACTGGACCTCTGAAGGAAAACGTGGCTACTGTGCTTCACTTCTGCCTTCGAAGCTTCATGCAAATTACCCTGTGGTCACTCCTGATCCAGAACCACAGGGATGAGAACTCTGAGAAAAATTCCAGCTTCACTTAATTGACACAGTGCAAAGCCACTACACTTAGTTATCGCCATGGCTGATTTTCTAGCAAGGAAGCTATACAGAAGGATATTAAATGAAACCTTGCATTTCCACACATTTATTTTTCTCTTCTTACCAAATATATTTATAGTTGTTATGTCTCAATCTACTGGGAAAATAGATGTATACAGTAATATTTTTCAGAAGAAAAAGAAACATGCAAATTTTTACTATTCATAATATTTATTTATTTTACATCAAGAAAGCCAAAAATGATGAAATCCATTGACTAAAGTTTTGAAGCACTGAAAATATCTGAAACATTTTGTAACTCAAACTAGGGGTGTCTACAGTTCTAATGAGTTCTGCATGAATAAAGAAGATGATAATGAATATCATTAGAGAAGATGGGATGGAGCAGTTGTTTTTGTTCTACTCTGTGGTTGCAATCTTCAAATACAAGCAGGAAGTTTCTCTAGGAGTCATAGTGTTCCAATAAAAACATTTAAGATATGACATTTTGGTACAAAGAAATGAATATATGCATAAGGAAGAAATCTAATGTGTCTATTAATAAACAGGTGCATTGTTTTGTGATACAGATTAGGGGGCTAAGACTAAGAGCAGAACTATGAATGCCAAAATACGTATAGAAATGAGAAAAAAAAATGAGCTAAGAGTTGATAGATAGTCACAACTTCTCAGAGATGATAACTTTAGCATTCTAAAAGAGATCTTTGTTGCTGTATTCTCCTTCTTGCCCTCTCCCTCCTACGTCAACATGTGCACACACATACACACACATTTATATGTGGTAATATGATTTGTAACCTGCTTTTCATATTTAACAGTATCATTAAGATATCACTGCTGGACGCGGTGGTGGATCGTTTGAGATCAGGAGTTCAAGACCAGCCTGGCCAAGATGGTGAAACCTCGTCTCTACTAAAAATACAAAAATTAGCCAGGTGTAGTGGCACACACCTGTAATCCCAGCTACTCAGGAGGCTGAGGCAGGAGAATTGCTTGAACCTGGGAGGCGGAGGTTGCAGTGAGCTGAGATTGCGCCACTGCACTCCAGCCTGGGCAACAAAATGAGACTCCATCTCAAGGGGGAAAACAACAACAACAGCAACAAAAGGACCACTGACATTTATCAATGACATAATATATACCTATATACATAATCTTATGTAGTGTTTAAATATTCTACAGGTGCAGTACTTTCTAATCATACTTCTGTCCTTAGACATTTAGGCTGTTTAAAATTTTTCATTGTATAATTATCCCTATTGCATTATTTACTGCAGTTTAATTACTGGAAGAGAAATTGTTGAGTTAACAACTGAATAGTTTTAAAATTTGGTAAGAAATAACAAAAAACTTACATCAATTGACATGCCTATCAACATTATAACAGCGTATCTGTTAACACCAACAGTAGGATTTGTTACCTTGCTAAATTTGTATGGAAAAGCACTTACTATTTTCTCAAATTTTGTTTAACTAAGTAATGATTTCTTGGAGTGGGTGAAGCTAGTTATTTTTCTTCTTTTGTGCTTGCCAATTTATGTCCTCTGCCACATATCTATTGAAACAATCATGTCTTATGATTTCCAGGAGTGTTTCCTATATCAACAATAATACATTATTTCATACATATATTTTTAAAATAATTTATAACATCCTGATTATAACAAGCTATATTTGGTCTCTATAAAGATGCTTGTAGGAATATTACTTGTTTTGAAACTTGTGAATCCTCCTAGAGTAACATGCATTTTTTGTGCCATAATTTAGTGATTCAGATGAAGTCAACTAATTATACTATCATATATATATAGATTTTAGTGCTCTTGTGTCCATCGTTTGGACAATTAACCAATTGAAAGTACCATTTAGTAGAACTTACCTCCAATTCAATCTAGAATTGATGCACAATGTCAATAAAAGTCTCTAATATCCTGATTTAATGAATACATTATAAATGTCTTATTTTGCAAAAGCATGATTTATAGAAGAATTGCAAAGATAACACAGATAGTTTCTGTATACCTATCACCCAGCTTCCTCTAATTTTAATATTTTACATAACCACAGTTCAGTTATCAAAACACTAAGATAGTAACATTGGCACAGTGCTATTAACTACAGGCTATTCAGTTTCCCCAGTTTTCCACTAATGTCCTTTTTCTGTTCTAGGATTCAAATCAGAATACCACACTACATTTAGTTGTCAGATCTCTTTTTGTCCTCTAATCTGTGATAATTACTTAGCATTCTCTTTTCTTTCAATGCTTTAACACTGTTAAAAAGTAATGGTCAAGTACTTTTGGATTGTCCCTCAATAAGGGTTTGGCTTACGTTTTATCATTATTCATCTTAGGTTACGAATTTTGGGGAAGAATACCACAGAGGTGATGTGCCCTTCTCATTACATAGTATTGGGGTATATGGCATTGATATGATTTATTATTGGTGATGTTAACATTTATCACTTAGTGCTATGGGTTATTATGTCCCCCCTGAAATTCCTATACTGAGGTCATAACCTCAACAGTACCTCAGAATGTAATCTTACTGGAAAAGAGTTCTTTGCAGATGTAATTAGTTGTAAGATGAGGTCTTAACCCTATTGGAATAGGATGGGTCCCTAAGCCACTGTATTAGTCCATTCTCACATTGCTATAAAGAAATACCTGAGACTGGGTAATTTATAAAGAAAAGAGGTGTAATTGGCTCATGATTCCACAGGCTGTACAGCAGACATGGCAGCATCTGCTTAACTTCTGAGAAGGCCTCAAGAAACTTACAATCATGGCAGAAGATGAAGGGGAAGCAGGCATGTCTTACATGGCTGGGAGCTACACACTTTTAAACAACCAGATATCATGAGAACTCACTGTCACAAGAACAGCAAGGGGGAAGTCTGCCCCCATGATCCAATCACCTCCCACCACCCCCCTCCTCTAGCACTGGGGATTACAATTTAACATGAGATTTGGGCAGTGTATTAGTCTGTTCTCACACTGCTAATAAAGACATAGCTGAGACTGGGTAATTTATAAAGGAAAGAGGTTTAATTGGCTCACAGTTCTGCAGGGCTGGAGAGGCCTCAGGAGACTTATACTCATGGTGAAAGGGGAAGCAAACACGTCTTTCTTCACATGGTGGCAGCAAAGAGAAGTGCAGAGTGAAGTGGGGGGAAAAACTCCTTATAAAACCATTATATCTCGTGAGAACTCACTGTAATGAGAACAGCATGGAGGTAAACACCCCCATGATTCAATTACCTCCCACTGGGTCCCTCCCATAACACACGGGGATTATGAGAACCACAGTTCAAGATAAGATTTGGGTGAGGACACAACAAAACCATATCAGAAGGGGACACAGAACCAAACTATATCATCCACTATCACTGCTGTCTTCATAAAAAGAGGTAATTTGGACATAGACATTAACATGAGTATGCCATATGAAGATGTAGGCAGAGATTGGGGTGATGCTTCTGTAAGCCAGAGAATGCCAAAAGTTGCCAACAAACCACTAGAAGCTCAGAGAGAGCCATGGAAGGGATCTTTCTTCACAGCCCTCAGGGAACCAACACTGTCAATAACCTGATTTTCAATGTCAAGCTTCCAGAACTATAAGACCAAATACATTTCTGTTGTTTGAGCCACTCTGTAGAACTTGTTTATGGCAGTCCTAGAAAACTAATGCACTTGGTTAATCTTCCTCTACTGTGAAGTTACTACTTTCTCCCTTTCCGTACTCTATTAGAGGTGACTCACTAGTTGAGATAATTCTCAAAGGAAGAAAAATGATTCACCTCCTGGGGGGAGAAGTATCAAAGTATTTGTGGACATATGTTAAAGCAATCACAGTAATTAATATATTTTGGGGCTAGAAACTTTGGGGCTATGTAAATGTTCTATTTCTTTTTAAGCTTTCATTCAATAGTTTTAGCATTCCTTAGTAGATTTTGCCTGCAGTGATTATTATTGTGGTATTCCGGTGGTAATTATCTGTTTTTCTCATGAAGTCTACCTTCATTACTTAGAAGTTTTATTTGAGGAAGAGTTGTCCCTTCTCCCTCACTTAGTCATTTGTTTGTCATTTATATCAGAATAAAATCAGATATTTTCCCCTTTGGATCATAATCTACTATTGTCATTGTTTATTTTCTTGTTCAAATTGTTCCAGCTTTTGCCATTAGTCATTCTTTCAGGTTGTTTCTGCATCCTTTGGACATTGCTCTATCAAAAAATTATTGCAACACATTCTTATTTTCAGGTACCACAGAATGCTTTAGATTCA
The DNA here is from genome assembly GCF_002776525.5 of Piliocolobus tephrosceles. Taxonomy (NCBI): domain Eukaryota; kingdom Metazoa; phylum Chordata; class Mammalia; order Primates; family Cercopithecidae; genus Piliocolobus; species Piliocolobus tephrosceles. Next base: position 69,635,569 of record NC_045444.1, on the reverse strand, counting down.
TCTTATATTTTCTCTGCCTCAGACCTGGAACCAACTATTTCTCCAAATAATCCTTGTGTCAGATAATGGTAATCAGAGATCATGGTCTGGATGCTACTTGTGTTTATTGCTACTATTATTTCACTTCTTCTAAGTCTCTTCAGCAGAGAGAGGCAGGATATGTATATATGTATACATGTTAACCCAAGTATATACACAAAAATTATTTACATATATTTCTTTAGCTGTGTTTGTGCATATGTATGTATATAATGTCAGATAAAATATTTATATTTATGTATCATATAGTTTAGGGATCTGAATCAAAGGCTAATTAGGTAACTAGCATCATGAATTTACTTTATTTACTCATCTTAGTTCATTTTAAGTCTTCTGGTTCCTTGTCTCCAGTTTCTTGGTAGTAGAAATGATATTTTATTCATTTCTATACTCCTAACAGTCCTAGTGTGGTATCTTGTAGAGGTCAGAGGCAATAAGTATCTGATAATTTGAAATAGCTAGAGAGGTAGATTAATAAGTGAGGATAACTTTTCTGTCTTGAGGTTTCAATGTTTTCCTATATCAGCAAATTTCACCTTCAAGTAAGATAAACTATTAAATGTCACCATGACTCAATTAACATATATGATCCTAAAATCTTAGTATGAAGGACATGGCAGTTAAAAAAACAAAAAACAACAACAACAAAAAAAAAACTATGGCTTCACTAAATTATAAGATTATAAGAAGCCTTGGAGATACGGTCAATTTCTCATTGCAGAAATGAAGAAATGAGTTTCAGAGGTGCTGAATAACTTATCCAGAGTCACACTTGGCTCCACGGCAATGGATTTTGGGGACCACAGTTTCTCTCTGAGCATTTGTTGGAAGCTCTGACTGTAGTCACTACTCTTGATTTTCCAATCTTCACATAAAGACTATCATTGTATGTGTGACAGCACTAACTTAAACATCTCAAGCACTGCTGATTTTCTTACTTTGAATGCTGTTTTAAAGCCCTCACATTGTTAGTGTAAGTGTTCTAAATATAGGAGCTTTTCTTCCTAGAGCATAACACTTTCCAAATAAACTGTATTTATAGTCAAGAAGGTACCAGGTATCCATCCACATGACAGTATTTTATACAACCCAACAAAAGATACGTTTAATGGATAACCCCACTCCCTGTGACCACACCCCACTTTCTATTGCCATGTTTCTTGGTGCTGTTTTCTTTTCTCTCAGTCTGTTTCTAACACTGCCTCTTACCTTTAGATTTCTGCTTATAGAATTGCTGCTTCTGCCTACTTCCAACTATTTTCCCTAACTGCTACTTCCCCTTTTAAAGACATTAGTCAGATTCCAACAGGTAACTGTTAATAGATGCTATAGAATAGTTCCCTTTTGTCAAAGGCCTTTTCTGCATCTACTGAGATAATCATGTGATTTTTGTCTTTGGTTCTGTTTATATGCTGGATTATGTTTATTGATTTGCATATGTTGAATGAGCCTTGCACCCCAGGGATGAAGCCCACTTGATCACGGTGGATAAGCTTTTTGGTGTGCTGCTGGATTCGGTTTACCAGTATTTTATTGAGGATTTTTGTATCGATGTTCATCAGGGATATTGGTCTAAAATTCTCTTTTTTTGTTGTGTCTCTGCCAGGCTTTGGTATCAGGATGATGTTGGCCTCATAAAATGAGTTAGGGAGGATTCCCTCTTTTTCTATTGATTGGAATAGTTTCAGAAGGAATGGTACCAGCGCCTCCTGGTACCTCTGGTAGAATTTGGCTGTGAATCTCTCTGGTCCTGGACTTTTTTTGGTTGGTAGGCTATTAATTATCGCCTCAATTTCAGAGCCTGCTATTGGTCTATTCAGGGATTCAACTTCTTCCTGGTTTAGTCTTGGGAAGGTGTATGTGTCCAGGAATTTATCCATTTTTTCTAGGTTTTCTAGTTTATTTGCATAGAGGTATTCATCGTATTCTCTGATGGTAGTTTTTATTTCTGTGGGATCAGTGCGATGAACCCGGTACCTCAGATGGAAATGCAGAAATCACCCATCTTCTGTGTCGCTCACACTGGGAGCTGTAGCCTGGAGCTGTTCCTATTAGGCCATCTTGGAACCGCCTCTCTAGGCAATACCATTCAGGACATAGGCATGGGCAAGGACTTCATGTCTAAAACACCAAAAGCAATGGCAACAAAAGCCAAGATTGACAAATGGGATCTAATTAAACTAAAGAGCTTCTGCACAGCAAAAGAAACTACCATCAGAGTGAACAGGCAACCTACGGAATGGGAGAAAATTTTTGCAATCTACTCATCTGACAAAGGACTAATATCCAGAATCTACGAAGAACTCAAGCAAATTTACAAGAAAAAAAAAATCAAAAAGTGGGCAAAGGATATGAACAGACACTTCTCAAAAGAAGACATTTATGCAGCCAACAGACACATGAAAAAATGCTCATCATCACTGCCCATCAGAGAAACGGAAATCAAAACCACAATGAGATACCATCTCACACCAGTTAGAATGCCAATCATTAAAAAATCAGGAAACAACAGGTGGTGGAGAGGATGTGGAGAAATAGGAACACTTTTACACTGTTGGTGGGTCTGTAAACTAGTTCAACCATTGTGGAAGACAGTATGGCGATTCCTCAAGAATCTAGAACTAGAAATACCATTTGACCCAGCCATCCCATTACTGGGTATATACCCAAAGGATTATAAATCATGCTGCTATAAAGACACATGCACAGGTATGTTTATTGTGGCACTATTCACAATAGCAACGACTTGGAACCAACCCCAAATGTCCATCAATGAGAGACTAGATTAAGAAAATGTGGCACATATACACCATGGAATACTATGCAGCCATAAAAAGGATGAGTTCGTGTCCTTTGTAGGGACATGGATGCAGCTGGAAACCATCATTCTCAGCAAACTATCGCAAGAACAGAAAACCAAACACTGCATGTTCTCCCTCATAGGTAGGAATTGAACAATGAGAACACTTGGACACAGGAAGGGGAACATCACACGCTAGGGCCTGTCATGGGGTGGGGGCACTGGGGAGAGATAGCATTAGGAGATATACCTAATGTAAATGACAAGTTAATGGGTGCAGCACACCAACATGGCACATGTATACATATGTAACAAACCTGCACATTGTGCACATGTACCTTAGAACTTAAAGTATAATTTTTTTAAAAAAGGCAGAAAAATCAACAGTGTAAGGGTCCCTCTTCATTAGAAAAAAAAAATAGAATTCAGAAACAAGGCAGTTTGGTAAGACCAGGATTCAAAGCCTGCAGAGGTCACAGAAATGTACATCACTGGGGATTCATAGAAATCTTAGGGAGGGCCTTGGTCTTCCAGGAGGTTTTGGAAGAAACATTGCCAATCCAATTTTATTTGAATCTGAAAGCTTAGAAACACCTTATACAGGGGGATTCCCAGGCAAGATGACCGAATAGGGACAGCTCTGGTCTGCAGTTTCCAAGGAGACCAATGCGAAAGGTGGGTGATTTCTGCATTTCCAACTGAGCTACCTGGTTCATCCCACTGGGACTGGTTAGACAGTGGGTGCAGCCCATAGAGGATGAGCCAAAGCAGGGTGGGATGTTACCTCACCCAGGAAGCACAAGTGATTGGGGAACTCCCTCCCCTAGCCAAGGGAAGCCATGAGGGACTGTGACTTGAAGGACGGAGCTATCTGGCCTAGATACTACACTTTTCCTGCTGTCTTTGCAACCCACAGACCAGGAGATTTCCTTGGGTGCCTATACCACCAGGGCCCTGGGTTTTGAGCACAAAGCTGGGTGGCCATTTGGGCAGACCACCAAGCTACCTTCAGGAATGTTTTTTTGTACCCCAATGGTCCCTGGAATGCCAGCAAGACAGAACAGTTCACTCCCCTGGAAAGATAATTGAAGCTAGGGAGCCGAGTGATCTTGGTCAACAGATCCCATCCCCACAGAGCTCAGCAAGCTAAGATCCACTGGCTTGAAATTCTTGCTACCAGCATAATGCCGAAGTCAACTGGGACACTTGAGCTTGGTGGAGGGAGGGGCGTCCATCATTACTGAGACTTGAGTAGGTGGTTTTCCCCTCACAGTGTAAACAAAGCCATAGGGAAGTTCGGACTGGGCAAAGCCCACCACAGCACTACAAAGCCCCTGTAGCCAGACTGCCTCTCTAGATTCCTCCTCTCTGGGCAGGGCATCTTTGAAAGAAAGGCAGCAGCCCCAGTCAGTCGCTTATAGATAAAATTCCCATCTCCCTGGGACAGAGCACCTCAGGGAAGGGACAGCTGTGGGCACAGCTTCAGCAGAGTTAAACGTTCCTGCCTGCCAGTTCTGAAGGGAGAAGCAGACCTCCCAGCACAGTGCTTGAGCTCTGATAAGGGACAGACTGCCTCCTCAAGTAGGTCCCTGACCCCCATGGCTCCTGATGGGGAGACACCTCATAAAGGAGAGCTCCAGCTGGCATCTGGCAGGTGCCCCTTTGGGACAAAGCTTCCAGAGGAAGGAGCAGGCAGCAATTTTTGCTGTTCTGCAGCCTCCAATGGTGATACCAAGGCAAACAAGGTCTGGAATGGACCTCTAGCAAATGCCAGCAGGCCTGCAGAAGAGAGATCTGACTGTTAAAAGGAAAACTAACAAAACAGGAAGCAATAGAATCAGCATCAACAAAAAAGATGACTACTCAAAAACCCCATTTGAAAGTCACCAACATCAAAGACCAAAGGTAGACAATTCCACTAAGGTGAAGAAAAACCAGCACAAAAATGCTGAAAATTCCAAAAAACAGCCTCTTATCTTCCAAAGGATCAGAACTCCACACCAGCAAGGGAAGAAAACTGGACAGAGACGATGTTTTTGATTAACTGACATAAGCAGGCTTCAGAAGGTGGTAATAAACTCTTCTGAGCTAAAGGAGCACGTTCTAACCCAATGAAAGGAAGCTAAGAACCTTGATAAAAGGTTACAGGAACTGCTAACTAGAATAACCAGTTTAAAGAAGAACATAAATAACCTGATAGAACTGAAAAACACAGCACAAGAACTTCATGACACACAAGTATCAACAGCTGAATTGATCAAGCAGAAGAAAGGATATCAGAGATTGAAGATCAACTTAATGAAATAAAGTGTGAAGACAAGATTAGAGAAAAAAGAATGAAAAGGAACCAACAAAGCCTCCAAGAAATGTGGGACTATGTGAATAGACCAAACCTGCATTTGATTGCTGAACCTGAAAGTGATGGAACCAAGTTGGAAAACACACTTCAGGGAATTATCCAGGAGAACTTCCCCAACCTAGCAAGACAGGACAATATTCAAATTCAGGAAATAAGTAGAACACCATATGATACTCCTCGAGAAGAACAACCCCAAGACACATAATCATCAGATTCACCAAGGTTGAAATGAAAAAAAAAAAAAAAAAATGTTAAGGGCAGCCAGAGAGAAAGGTCAGGCTTCCCACAAAGGGAAGTGCATCAGACTAACAGCGATCTGTCTGCAGAAACCCTACAAACAGAAGAAAGTGGGGACCGACATTCAACATTCTTAAGGAAATGAATTTTCAACCCAGAATTTCATATCCAGCCAAACTAAGCCTCCGAAGTGAAAGAGAAATAAGATCCTTTACAGACAAGCAAATGCTGAGAGATTTTGTCACCACCAGACCTGCTTTACAAGAGTTTCTGAAGAAAGCACTAAATATGGAAAGGAAAAATCAGTACCAGCCACTGCAAAAACATACAAAAATGTAAAGACCATTGATGCTAGAAGAAACTGCATAACTAATGAGCAAAATAACTGGCTAGCATCAAAATGACAGAATCAAATTCACACACAACAATATTAACCTTAAATATAAATGGACTAAATGCCCCAATTAAAGACATAAATGGGCAAATTGGATAAAGAGTCAAGACCCATTAGTGTGCTATATTCAGGAGACTCATTTCATTTGCAAAGACACACATAGGCTCAAAATAAAGGGGTGGAGGAAGATTTACCAAGACAATGGAAAGCTAAAAAAGCAAGGGTTGCAATCCTAGTCTCTGATAAAACAGACTTTAAGCCAACAAGATCACAAAAGACAAAGAAGGGCCTTACGTAATGGCATAAGGGATTAATACAACAAGAAGAGCTAACTTTCATTAAGTATATATGCACACAATACAGGAGTACCCAGATGTATAAAGCAAGTTCTTAGAGACCTATACAGAGACTTGGACTCCCATACAACAATAGTGGGAGACTTTATCACCCTACTGTCAATATTAGACAGATCAAGGAGACAAAAAATTACAAGGATATTCAGAACTTGAACTCACCACTGGACCAAGCAGATCTAACAGACATCTACAGAACTCTCCACCAAAAATCAACAGAATGTACATGTTTCTAATACCACATAGCACTTTTTCACGTAATTGAAAGTAAAACACTCCTAAGCAAATGCAAAAGAACAAAAATCGTAACAGTTTCTCAGAACACATTGCAGTCAAATTAGAACTCAGGATTAACAAACTCATTCAAAATCACTCAACTACATGGAAACTGAACAACTTACTCATGAATGACTACTGGGTAAATAAATTAAGGCAGAAATAAGCAAATTCTTTAAAACCAATGAGAACAAAGGGACAACCTACGAGACCCTCTGGGACACAGCTAAACAGTGTGTACAGGGAAATTTATAGCACTAAATGTTCACAGGAGAAAGTGGGAAATATCTAAAATTGACACCCTCATGTCACAATTAAAAGAACTAGAGGAGCAAAAGCAAACAAATTCAAAAGCTAGCAGAAGACAAGAAATAACAAAGATCAGAGCAGAACTGAAGGAGATAGAGACATGAAAAACCCTTCAAAAAATCAATGAACCCAGGAGCTGGTTTTTTGAAAGATTAACAAAATAGATAGACCACTATCCAGACTCACAAGGAAGAGAGAAGAATCAAATAGTCACAATAAAAAATGATAAAGCAGATATCACCAATGATCCCACAGAAATAAAAACTACCATCAGAGAATACGATGAATACCTCTATGCAAATAAACTAGAAAATCTAGAAGAAATTGATAAATTCCTGGACACATACACCCTCTCAAGACTAAACCAGGAAGAAATTGAATCCCTGAATAGACCAATAACAAGTTCTGAAATTGAGGCTATAATTAATAACCTACCAACCACAAAAAGCCCAGGACCAGACAGATTCACAGCAGAATTCTGTGAGAGGTACAAAAAGGAGCTGGTACCATTCTTTCTGAAACTATTCCAAACAATGGAAAAAGGACTCCTCTTTAACTCTTTTTATGAGGCTAGCATCATCCTGATACCAAAACCAGGCAGAGACACAACAACAACAACAA